>NC_091208.1:29022226-29364726 GCF_040958095.1 Procambarus clarkii
TCACTCTGCTCCTCTTCTAATCCTCAAACCTTCTTTATTTCCCCTTAACATCCACGTGTATTAATCCCTTCCACTCTCTCAAAGACTTTTGCACTGTGCCCCAGTTCTATTCATTTTATAATTTTTCCTTTCCTCTGACCTCCATCCTTCTCCTCCCTCTTTTTTTGCTTGCCTCATTCTCTGTGCCTCATTCATTCTATGTGCCTCATTCTCATGCTTCCCCATTTGTTTACATTTTCAGTCTTCATTCCTACTTCCTTCTCGGCTCCTTCTCGGCCTGCTCCTCATTCTCACTCTTCTCTCTCTTCTCCTCCCTCCATCTGTTTTATCACCTACAGCAACTTTTATGTAAATGTGCATTCACAAGTTTGTAAGTTCCCCCCATTGAAGTATAGTTTTCACATGCAGTTAACACATTGACTGGTCAATGTGTCTAATAAAAAAAGTGTGTTTCATGTGTTTGTGGGAGGGGGTGATTGAACACACATGTTGGTGCATCTGTGTGTGCAAGACTAAATGCACTCATTATTCAGATTCTTTTTTGTAGTACCTGTACAGGTAAAATGCTTCAACTTCATGTGCATGCCTGGCATTAAGAGTAGGCCTGTCGCATCATTTCTTGAATTTGTAGTGTGGTGGACACCAAATAAAAGTATCCCTGTTGTGCATGATTTCTCAGAGAACCCAGTGGACAAGGGATTTGTTTCATGATGTCAAAACACTTGAATCAAGGTTTCTTTCATACTATTTCTTTGATTCATTGCAAGCTCTTGTGTACAAATACCCTGGTTGACTGACTTCATGAAACAACTCGCAGTACACCAGAAACTGCTATTGAAATACATTGCTGGCAGCAGGATGGCTCTACCCCTGACCTTCACACAGCATTGGAGAGAGATGACACAACTCTTAGAAATAATATTTTTCCGAGATATCGGGGCAAACGTTTATGCACTGTAAATTTGTAGCCTTCATTATTCATAATAAAATCAACATTGAAACTTATTGACAAAATCTTTGTATTACTGGGATCCAAAAATCGAGTAATAATCTTTCTCGTAATTAGGTGCAACAAATGCAGTTATAGACAATAAAATTATTAACTTACAATTTTATGAACTTTAAAATGTGGTTTCAGTAGTATGTCTCACAGTAAAAAAAAAAAAATATTTTCACTTATTTAAACTGAAAAAAACAGCAAATTGCTACTTATATTGGTGGTTAGTTATTGGATAGCTTATGACTCCATAAAAAAGGGCATCTTTAAATGAATGTGGACAATATAAAAGATATTGTTAAGTTACACAGTATTATTTTTGATCGGTTGGTTCTTGATGGTTGACTTGACCAAGGGTAGTAGTCTTAATGCTGTGAATAAGAATTTGCTGGGATTATAAAATTATATTTTCTTTAGGCAGTTTATGTGAAATCTGCTGTAAATGAAAAACCCTTAGGATTTAATTTAATTTTAGTAATGCTGCTTGAAGCATGATCATTTTGGAATTGTGAACTTGAGCCCTAAGCAATGTAATATAGGTGTAATGAATTATGTCTAACTTATTTTTTGTTAATATATTGATTTAAATATGACCCTGAGTAAGTTGGGCGTCCCCAACAGGTGGGGCTGGAAAGTGCCTGTCACTGGACTGGAGAGAGAGGAGCGAAAGGAGGCGGGAAGGCCCACGTCACCTCTGGCAAGACACATCAATGTCCATACTGTTTGTATAACACCTCTGTTACTACAAACCTTATTAATCACATGCGAGTTCACACAGGAGAGAAGCCATTTTCGTGTCCGCATTGCCCATACCGTGCCAACCAGAGGACAAATCTTAAAACGCACATGCGTACACATACTGGAGAGAAGCCTTACGTTTGTACCCAGTGCCCTTATCGCTCTTCAAATAAAGGGAGCCTAGATACGCACATATGGACACGTCACACAGTTAAATAATTTATTTAATCTCTTTGCTATTTAGGTGTTTAGTTGTTGCAAGACTTAGGTCAGCATTGTACTGTGTTTGTTCATTTAGCTTTTAAAATTACTACCGGTATGTACAATAAATATTCATTCCTATGAAGCTTTTAAGGTAAATGTAAACAGTACATAATACAGTGTAGAATTGTAGAATAAATAATCTCATCTACTGTGTGTGTTATAATCCAATGATTAAATTTTTTTTTAAATAAACATTCAGGGACAGTCACATGTAAATGGGTGAAGTTACATTATGCATATAGCCCATATCCTATCATAAGTGTAAAATGTAATATCTTAAAAAATACCTATCCTTACCTTTATCGTTTGTGATGTTTTCACTAAACGTCATCTAGCTTCAGTTAAATTGTAATACAGTAAAGAGAATCTTAAAATAGTATAGTTTTCTAAAATCTTCATTTTGTTGTCGATTACAACAGTAAAGCAGTGGTGATGCACTAACACGGTGCATTATAGAAGCATTGTCTCTGATAATGCAAGCTGAGGAGAGATGCAATAATGAAAGCAATTAGCTCCATGAAAATTTAGAGGCTCACGGTATTGGGGTGCTATATTAAATTGGATTAGGGTATGGCTATCGCAAAGGAGACAGAGTTAGTATAAATGGAGTTAAGGTAGAGTAAGAAAATGTAAGTGGAGTGCCTCAAGGCCTTGTCCTGGGACCTCTGTTATTCATATAATATATAAACGATTTAGATTCAGGTTTGAGCAGTAATATTTGCAAATTTGCCGATACAAAAATTGGTAGGGGAGGCAAACACGGAAAAAGATTCGCTATCACTTCTAGACGATCTAAACAGGGTTTGAATGGGTCAAAAGATTGGCAGATGCAGTTTAATGCTGACAAATGTAAGGTTTTGAGACTAGGTAATGATAGTTACAAGATATGAGGTAGATGGTGTTTGAGATTTATGAAAGTGATCTGGGAGTTATGATTAGTAAGAATTTAAAACCCAAAAAATCCATGCATAATGTTTGTAATAAGGCAAATATGACACTGGGATATATTTCTTGAAGTGTAAGTAATAAAACACCTGGTGTTATTCTTTAGCTTTATCATGCTCTTGTTAGGCCCCATTTAGATTATGCAGTTCAGTTTTGGTCGCCATACTATAGAATGGATATAAATTCACTAGAACACATCCAGTGTAGGATGATAGTTAACCCAGCAAATTAGAAACCCTGTCATATAAAGAAGAATGATAAAAGCTTAATTTACATTCCCTAGAAGGTGAAGTATTTGGGTGACATGATAAGGTGTACAAAATTGTACACCTAACATGTACAATGAATTTGCATAACAAAGAGGATAATAATAGGGTATTAAAGTATCACACAAAATAGAACACGAAACAATGGTATAAATTGTCTAAGTTTAGATTTAAGAAAAGACCTGGGTAAATACTGGCACGATAACAGGGTTGATGATTTGTGAAAACAATTACTGTATAACATAACAGAAGTGGGATCCCTTGATTGTTTCATGTGTATGTTAGACATATATATATGAATGTGGTTGGGTGGATATAAATGAGCTGCCTCCTGTGGGCCAATAGGCCTTCTGCAGTTACCATCATTTTTATGTTCTCGATTGTTTCAAGCATAGGTCAGCCATATATCAAATTCAGGGATCCCATCACAATGGTTGTACTAGAGTATTCAAATTACTTGTGCTGTCCCTTCTTGAGTACTGCTCAGTTCTTGCTTTCCCCTTCAGAGCAGGAGAGATTGCTGAAATAGTGGGAATACAGAGAACATACACAGCATGCATAGATGCTGTTATGAACCATGGACAGTGTCCCCATTTCACTATTAGGAGACACGGACAAGACCCCCCACTTTATAGTTATGAGACGGAGTAACCTTCAGCATCATTGGAACACACAGCCTGGGCCAAATATCAATCAATGTCCTAGGAGAATGAAAGGCTAGCAAAAAATATTCTAGTTTACTGGTATTAATATAAACACACACAACATTAAAAGATTAACCAGCTACTAATCCACACACAATTACTTTATCCAGCTTCTCGACAACTGGGCATGATCATCAACTACAGGTCTGGAAACTGCATCAGTCAGCACTAGCTGACACCAGGCTTTATCCTGGTGCAATGGAACACTAGCGCCTATATGCTGCTAATACCAATACAGGGTGGTGGTATACCATCCAGTAACACATGAGGTATGAGGAAACAATATCACATACAGCACACTGGCATTACTTAAGTTCCTCAGAATGTCACCTCACAAAGACATAAAACCTCTACTACCTGGTATACATGATGAACAACAGTAGAAATGATCCATGGTAATACATACTGTTACATGACAATTAATCTAGCAGTCACAGTTCACAAATAAGGTCACAATTATCGGACCGAGACGCCACAGATGCGCTTGCCTGGGATGGTCAGAGAGTAGTGGCGCCTTGAGCCAAGCTGGCCGGGAGGCAACCGTGGATCCAACTCCATGAGTCAATTGACTCCCCTCTTTCAAATCTCTCAAGCTCATTTACAGACATAACTCAATCATGAACTTCTAATTTACTATACAACAAATTAAAGATTATAATACACAACCGTACATAATAATACATAATACATAATAAGAATTCGGTACATTAAATAATTTATCATGATATAGAAATATGTACACAAAGAATTCGTATTGGTAAGACATGGTAACACTGGCGTGAGTCGGTGGGGGGAGGGGGGGGGGTTTAGGGAGGATTCAAGACATTGGCCAACTGTTAATACATACGTATACAAGAATACAAAATAAAGTAGATATACAGTATACAACATGTGTATCAAAAGCTTGTTTAGGTGGAACACATTTCACAGTGTCATAATTTCATTTAATGTCACGACCAGAGGACAATGCAAGGAACAGCTCTGAAATGGAAATTACACAGTATATAGGTGAGTAATACAGTACATATGAAAACTATATGTATACATTCTCCATCATGGTCCACATAATGTTACCTATACAGCATTTATGTAGCATTACATACAATACACATACTGTACTAGGATGTTTTTCAAGCTAGCATGACATTAGGGTACTGCTATGCACATTTGACATCTAATGTATATCCACAAATACATTCCATACAACTTTGATACAGAAATATATTTGACTTGGTTAAGTATGACATACAGTGTCAATACACAAATTAACAATAATCTACTGTCAAAAAAGATTCACTAATAATTACAATATTCATGATACTAGGCTAATCAGCCAAGATATCACTATATACTTTGAGCACATCATACACCAGCCTCAGTATGATCATACTGGTGTATGTGTGTTCATAACAGATGCAATAAAGCATATAAATTATTGGGATCATCTCAAAGCTCTCCAAATGTACCCACTAGAAAGGAGACGAGAGAGATACCAAATAATATACACATAGAAAATACTGGAGGGCCAGGTCCCACATCTACACAGTAAAATAAGAACAAATTGGAGTGAACGAATGGAAGAAAATGCAGAATAGAACCAGTGAAGAGCAGAGGTGCCATAGGCACAATCAGAGAACACTGTGCTGTATAAACATCATCCACGGTTGTTCAACAGCCTCCTAGCGAGTAAAAGAAATAGTGCCAGAACAACTGTGGACAGCTTCAAGATTAAACTAGGTAGTTTTCGTCAAGGAGTGCCGGACCAACTGGGCTGTGGTGGCTATGTGGGCCTGCGGGCCGCTCCATACAACAGCCTGTTAAACTTTGCAACATCACAGCAGTCACCCCTTTACATCCCAGCATCATTAGCATCTTTAAACAAAAAAGGTAATTTATTTGCATAGTCAGAAGCGTGCGAGAAGAAGCGCGACCCCACCATGTGGTGGTGTCGTTATTCAAACGAACGCTCACCGAACGAGACGAATTGTCGGGAATTGGGGCGCTCGTTACCCAGATTGCTCGCCAATTGAGGCGCTCGTCACTCGAGGTTCTACTGTATATATATACTAAAAGTGGGGTAAAAGTGCTGCTAGTTTTTTTAAGGAGTTGGGTTCTAAGCTAATTGAAACAACTAGAGACCCTAGAGCCGCCAGTTTCCTCTTTCAGCACCTTAGTGTGGCCATCCAATGAGGAAATATCCACGGCATCCATGGTGTCTGCCCGCCATCTGAGGAGCTGGAGGAACACAACAACCTGTGACAAGTAACCTTGTACCTTGCATGTAACCAATGTTGTAACCCTTATTGTGAAATTAAATTTTAAATAAAATAAAATGACAAAATATAAAAATATAGAGGATTGGTAAGAGAAAACAATGTGTGTGTGTATGCGGGTGCCCCACAAGGCTTCCGCAGATGCTGCATATCATCCTCTTCGAGGTGGAGGGTCCCTATACTAAATGCAACCATAGGTGGTACCCCCTAAATATATAATATGTATAGTATATACTATATATTTAAGCAAATTGTTGTTTTACAATCTTAGGCAAAGCCTTTTGGTATGTAAAGGCTTTCTTCATGTTAAAAAGACTCATTCAGGACTGGGCCCGATGGCTGAGTGGATAGCACTCGGTATTCGTAGTCCTAAGGTTCTAGGTTTGATCCCCGGCAGAGGCATAAAAATAAATGGGCAGAGTTTCTTTCACCCTGATGCCCCCTATTCACCTAGCAGTAAATAGGTACCTGGGAGTTTCAGCTGTTATAGGCTGCTTTCTGTGTGTGTGGGGAGAAAAAAAAAAGTTGATAATTTGACAGTTGAGAGGCGTGCCGAAAGAGCAGAGCTCAACCCCCCGCCAGCACAACTAGGTGAATACATGCAATTCAGTCACAGTGGTGTCCTTCCGTCGTATCATTCGTGAAGTAAGTAATAAGCCAACTGCAATAAGTTCCAGTTGCGTCACTGAACCCAGAAAATGATTCATCTATAGTATCACTTTATTCAAAAATTGAGGATGGCACTGCTGTTGATGATAATGGTGAGGGCGATGGCCTGGGAGGCCGCAGGACACCTGGTGCTCTCCCTCTGGATACATTCGCTGTATCGTTCTCATCCGTTCTGTATCACTTGCATCTGACACTTGTGTTAGGTCTTTATCGTGCTTTGCTTCATAAATATTACTACAGTACCCGAATCTTCTTCAAACAATAATGTCTGAATTTCACCGTCAGAGTGATCTTTCAACACCGTGTTTGACAGGGGATTGGGAGCCAGAGGCATGTGCGCCATCAATGGTCGCTCACTCAGAACTGAGCCAACGCACATCCCTGGGGCATGCTGGGAATCATTTTCCAGATAGCTGCCTCTCACTGAAGGCCTCGGGCACCCATTTCGTACCCAACCTATTGGGCACACGTTTGAATCCTATGATATACTAACATCGCTTCTGTTGGCTATCGGCCATATCCTATGTTTTGTTGGGGGGCGCAGTGCATTGGTTAATGATGACCCATAAAAGTTATCTAAATTCATTACATAAAAAGTAATTATTTAACAATTGATTACTGTATTTATTTTACACGAGTAAATCGGTATTTGTTTTGGGAATAGTATACAATATATATTCCGTATAATACAGTATATACTCTAAATATATATAGCCTAGTTTTGTGTTACTTCTACCATATTTTCTAATTGAAAATAGTCATTTATTTTTTAAATGTCACAAGCAGGAGAGAATCTTTCTTTTCTTATTTGAAATGCAAGTATTTTTTTCTTTTCTTTCTGCCTTTTGATCCTTGGTGGGGACAGGGGCCAAAATAATGGTATTGCATCAGAAAGGTTTAATAGGAACAGAACAAATTTCTTTGGTTGCATTGCTGTATGTAGCCACTCTTTTGGGGAGAATTTCTTAGGTAAAGGAATAGCTTGTAGCTTAGATTTTTTCCACTGAAGCTAGAGAGATGTTGAATTTCTTTCCTGTACTTTGTGTACAGTATTCATTTATTTGTTTTTTTACTTAAATGTGAATACGTAATTAGGTACTTTAGTTTAAAAATCTTCATTTAACTTAAAATTTAAAATTATTTTTTCTATGATTAACAAAATCAAACTTATTTTATATGTAAATCTGTTATTTAACAAGTACAGTACAGTGTAAAGATTTTTTTTATAAAAGTGCAAAAAAGGCAAATTGAATAAAATCATACATTTCATTTACTATAACATTGATAATATAAAAATTTCCTTTCTCAAATCATATTTAGTTGTCTTGCAAAAGTCTGCAGCTGTACACAAGTTATGATTTAGGTTGATGAAAATAAAATGGTTTATTTTTATTAATTATGCAGTTCATGGCACACTCTTAACTATATTTGCAATAAAGAATATTTCTGGATTATTAGTATTTTCTTGTAGTAAGATGGCCGTACCCTACAGGTAGGGGCGTTCAGTGGTGGTCAGAAGACTGGCTGTAGCAGAGTCTCTGCAGTTTGGACTGGGCTCAACTTCAGAAACAAGATACATCAGTGTCCCTACTGTCCTTACTCTACTTATGTCACAACTAATCTCAAGAAACATGCTCGTACTCACACAGGAGAGAAACCATTCTCTTGTCCATATTGCCCTTTTCGCACAGCTCAGAAAGAAACTGTAAAGGCTCACATTCGTACTCATACTGGTGAAAAACCATATGGTTGTGCTCATTGTTCCTATTTCTCTTCTCAAAAAGGAAATCTACAGAGGCATGTTTTAAGTAATCATTCAGATATAAGCAAAGAAGTTTTGTGAATGCAACTTCCTGCTTTGCTCTAATGGAGGTGAATTGTTCTTGAATATTTGAGTTACTTGTGTGGCTTCAGTCGATTAGGTTGTTAACCCTTATAGAGCAGCTATCATCAAAAAGTGCAACTCCACCCATGCAAAAAAGTTCTTATAGACTGATACATTTAAATGGAAAAAGACAGATTATTTGAAGTGTACACAATAGACAGGTGGCGTGATCATTGCTTGTTTCAGCACTAAAGGTGCAATTTGGTGACTCGTGGTATAGGGACGAGTGTGTGTTCGAATAAGCAAGTTGGTTTTTTTCTTGTTCGTGGCTTCACTTATTGGTTTACACTACAGTATATATGCTTTGCGTTGAATAACATTTTTTAGGAACAGTACACATATTTTACAAAACAGTTACTTGAGTACTACTGTATATATAAACCTATAATGTAATACAGTATGTACACCTACATAACAAACCTATCCTTGGCACAGTTCTTTTAAACTGTGGAGCAACATTGCAGCCCACTCCTTTGCTTCTATGCTGTGTAGATATTCCATCCAGAGATAAATTCAACCACTGGTGGGAAAGACCAAATTGTTATTTGATGATATTTGCAGACTGCTAGTACATAATAACCTCTTTGCACAGTAAGCAATTAAAAATGATGACCAAGTCCCATGAACAAATTTTGCTATCTCCATTACATCCCTCGAGATGTATTATCATATTTGTATCATTTGTTTAAGGTAGTTGAGAAATGCAGTATATTGAAACAAATGTGAATCTTGGCATTTTTATAAATGTTCAGGTGTTTGTTATTTATCATTCTTGCTGTCATAAACATGCTTTGCAAGCTATTATTTAATTAGCAGGTCAGTTTTTGTGTGCGTTTGATGTCGGGTTACAATCATGCTTATGTGTGAGCATTTTCTTCCCTTGCATATATATGCATTACTTTGTATGGTGTGTGTGTGTACCTGTAAGAATGGTATTAACATGGATTGTTGGTGCGAGTTTAATGTTATACGGTGCTGGTATGTTCATTTGCCCCGTTATAGTACAGTTTACTGGTAAATTTATCGTTATGAAAATATCCATATTGTGATTATTGATCATTTTCCTGATAGCAACATCTTGCTTGTTTTTAATAACGAGAGGTGAGAATGCAATACAGTAGTTTGAATATGTTTGTGAGAGTGGGATATCATATGTTTTGGAGTTGGAGCGCTCAGCGATGTGTGCTATAAAGAGTGAAGCATCAGAATAAGAATGAAGCCATACATATTTATTAATTAATATTTTGTGTCAATTAGCAGGGCAACATTAAACATTTAATTTTCCTAAGTTTATTTCAGTTATATGTCATTAGAACTTGTATTTTGTTAGAATATTGAATTATCATCATTTCCTAACCGATGTACGATAGCTCATGTCATTTGGAATTCTATTGAAGTAATTTAATTAACATGTGTACATGTTTTATATTTGGGAATACTGTGCAAACAAGGTAAATGGTAGTTAAGACTGAATTGTTAGTACAGTATAATGTTTTTTCTTAAGACTGTTACAACATTACTCATTTGCAGAGACTAAGACCCTAGATGCCTATATATATAATATTAATGATTAGCAAGATGGGCGTCCCCTACAGGTGGGGCTCAACAATGATGGACCTTGGCATGGCGAGAGCAGAACCACAGCATCTGGGAAGGGCCACAGCACCAGCAAGATGCATCAGTGCTCCTTCTGTCCTTACTCCACAAATGTTACTACTAATCTCAAGAATCATATGCGAACTCACACTGGGGAGAAGCCTTTTCAGTGCCCGCATTGTTCATTCTGCACTACTCAGAAGGGAAGCTTGAGAACACACATTCGCAAGCACACGGGAGAGAAGCCTTTTGCTTGCTGTCACTGTGATTATCGTTCATCTACAAAGGGTAATTTAAATGCTCATATGACTGTGCATCGTGCTCAAATCATTGAGGGTATTAAGAAAGAAAGGGAAATGCCCGTTCCTCAGGTATCTGTTACGTATTCTCCACGTACCCACGTCTCTTCTCGGTACGCTCCTTCCTCCCCTCGAAACACTACTGCCTCCCACCGATATACCCCTGCCTCTCCTCGATATGCTTCTGCCACCTCTCCTCGGTATACTCCTGCCCCTCCTCGGTATACTCCTGCCTCTCCTCGATACACTCCTGCCTCTCCTCGATATACTCCTGCCTCTCCTCAATATACTCCTGCCTCTCCTCGATATACTCCTGCCTCTCCTCAATATATTTCTGCCTCTCCTCAGTATATCCGAGCCTCAACAGATTTGGACCCGGACTCCTCTTCCGTTACCTATGTCTCTCCCATAATTGAAACTGTTACGTGTGAACTTGATCCATTGTCTCCTTCCAATGATTAATAACTTTAAATTTTGTATGAAAACAGGCCTTGTAACCACTCTTATGTTCCTTATATAAGGATTCATATGCAGACAGCTCTTTAAGTATTACAAGTGCATAACAAATTCTGTACCTATAATTTTATTTTCGCCAGTATTTTGCAAAGCTTTTAATATTTGGAGGCAGTGAATTAGGTAGTCTTGTTTCAGATAGTATAGAGGAAAGCATTGAATTTGTGGGCCTCTTTAAGGCAATCTAAGGTTTCTTTTAATGTTTAATATTTAACTCAACCAGTTTGTTTGCAGAAATCTACTTTAATGTTTAATGATAATTCTAAGCATTTTATGGAGTGATATTTATGATATTTACTTGTGTTGGAATGAGATGTTGAAGTGCTCTCAAGATGTTGAAGTTTGTTTTACAAACAAACATCTATTTTCCTCTTAGTGTTCTTTAATTTTTTTTTATTAAAGTTAATAACATTGAAACCCTATGTATCTCAAGTAATTAGGTCTCAAGATGTGCCAGATATCTGGAACTCCTGGATATAACTCCAGGAGTTTAAACTATATCCAGGATATAGTTTAAAGTGTTTGATTCAAGGTAGGAGGCTTTCCCGGGGACTGGGCAGTGGGGACGTTGAGCCCTGAAATCATCGCAAGCCAAGGGGATCTTAAATAATGTGGAACTTTGCTACAATGCATAGATCGGAGCATGGATTTTTATGGGTCACATAAGAGTTGGGATAAGAAAATAACTATTTTTATTATGTCCGTGAATATTTGTATCCTAAAAGTACTGTACCAGCTGTTGTTTACCCATTAAAATTTAAAAAATAATTGAAAAGTGATTAATTGAAACAAAATGAAATGTACATATACACTTTCAAAATATATTTGAATAACTAATGTAGCTAAATGAACATGATTCATTATCACACATGTTAATTGTTTACACTTAAGATGTACAATATTGTATGTTAGGAAATATCATACTGTATGCACAGTAGTACTGTACTTATGTTAACTCCATGTTAGTACCCTGGGGGTGTTTAAACCATAAAGAGTGACAATAATCAAAATTGTCACCTCACTTTTGCATAAAATAGTAATAATAAATTTGTTCTCATAGAATAATATATTGACATGCAAAAGGGAAGGGAAGTGGAAAAAATAGTTTTTTTCTGGCATGTATGTTAGGAGGGAGCCAGGTAGCCCCATTGGATCCGTCAACAAGAAATAAGCAATTTGCTGGCCCATTGCATAGGGGTGAGGAGAGACAGGCAAGTTTGATAGTTTTATGTTCAATGTTTCACTTTATGCAGTGTGAAATAACTCGATCTATGAATACACGATTGACGAAAAGTGTGATTTAATACCGAATATAGGCCTCCAATGAAATATGTACCCCTAATATTGTATTGCATGTAAATCTGTTGATGACACAGCTTAGAGGAAGTGTCTTACAACCCCACAACTTTTCTGTTATTCTGTCAGGGAGTGTTGGTTTATATACTGGCAGGAAAGACCAAACTACTATTTTACAGCAATCACAAACAACTAGTACATGATATGGGATAACCATATTGTATAGCAAGTAATGGTAAAATGATTACATAATTTTTATTGGTTTTGGTTAAATCCATTACATCCATATAGATGTATTTATTATAACTATATGTAACAACGATCATGAGTTGTGTGCGGATTGAATGCGGTTGTTACTCCAAGTATGCGGAAAATCAGGTTGAAAAATAGAAGAATGCTTAGTGCTTTTTCAGCCATGTGGCCATCATGAGAGCACGACAGAATTTCAATAGAGAAGAAAAGAATGGTCAAGAGGTCACCTGACCCACAGGCACAGGTGGCCAGTCTCAAGGGAAAAACAGGTCACTACATCATCAATGTGAGAATAAACCTCTCCCTGTCTCATAGGGTAAGAATACTGTAGTATAAATATAAAAGACAAGTGAACTATTGAAGAACTAGATTACAGTATTTCTTTTTTTCTTTCTTTTTCGTTTTTCTTAACTTCACTCAACAAACCACCTATACAGAGCAGTGCGTTTTGCCCTTCTCAAGTTGATAGCACGATTATATAACCTGGAATGTAAATACAATGCACTAGAATGTTGGACTGTTGGAATCGAATAAGAAAGTGGTTTTAAAGGTGAATGTAACGATTTACCCGTTTGGCCAAAGTAGAATGAAGATCTTCATTCTACTTTGCTCTGATGAAGGCGAATTAGCCGAAAACGTGTTAAGCATTCTCTATTTTTCACATGTGGTTATTCTTCTCATATATATATAATATAATATAATATCAGTTTAAAATTCAGGCAGTAATATCTAAAATCGGCACACTACGATAAGTACATTGGTTTGAGGATCAACATATGATGGTAGTCACTCTTTAAAGGTTAAAGACCCCCACCTCCCAATTCCCCCCAAAATAATAGTAACCAATCACATAATGAGATATAAATTTGTTTGCGAGAGCGTGTTGGATTGTAGAAGCATTGAAAGCTAACAAACAAGTTATTGAGAAAATCAACTGGAGCTCTTAAGTGACTGGAACCTGCAACGAGTGTGCTGCCAACCACAACCTCTACCACTGTCACCCCTTCACTTGGTATAAGTTGTACAAACTGGGATTTTACTGAACCAACAGGAAGTCTAGAGGCCTCCCTATACCAAGTTTGACTTATAAACCCCAGGCGCCCGGGTGTGGGTAAAGTACACCGTGTGCACCAACATCAATTACACACAGAGAGAGAGAAAGAAAGCAGGCAAAGACTCTGCTGCTCTCGTTGACAGGGCCGGTGCCTGCTACTCTGGCAGCGTCTTGTGCTGGGTTTTCCTTGACACGCTTCCCAGTGGGCCCCTTCCCTTCACTCTACTGTATACGTAAATGTACATCTACGGCAGAGAATGAAAGGGAAGGAAAATAAAAGAGAGAAGAGAGAAAATAAAAAGCATACCTGTGTCTTCCAATCAGAAGTCAAGCCTGGCTTCGGACTGGTCTAGGGGAGAACAACAACTCCAAGAGCCCCATCAAGCAGGCATCAGAAAGAGAAATCACACTTAATAGGGCATACTGTGTTGACCTACCTTACTCACACCTGGGCACCTCGGGGTTATACATAAAACTTGGTATGGCTTCAGGAGAGGCCTTGAAACTTGCTGTTGGTTCAATAGAATCCCAGGTTGTACAACTTGAACCAAGTGAGGGGGGTACAGTGGTAGAGGCTGTGGTTGGCAGTACGGTGGTCACAGGTTCAAATAGCCTAAGAGCTACAAGTAATTTTCTCATTGATGTGTATCACACTAGTGTATTTTCTCTGTGTAAACAAGTTATTATAATTGAGTTAATGATGCATTTGTTAAATAACCATTCATGTTTGTTTTCATCTTCATAATAAATAGCTGTAAAAACTTTGTATCTTTTACTGTACCAACATGTGACATATGTTGCACTATGCAAAATATATAGAATTTGATTCAGTAATATTATATTTGAAAGAATGATGCAAAGAATCACAAGATAGTTGAATACCAGTATAAATCTTAAGTTACATAAACAGGTATAGTGTGTGTTGTGCTGAGGTAAGGAAACACCTCAGGGTACTCTTGAAGGTGATTGAAGGGCAACAACGCTCAAGGGATCGGCTGTGCCCTGATGAAGGTTAGATACAAGGAGGTACTAGTGTAGGACTAGTGTCTTAGGCTGACTTTGAGAGTACACTTTTGCCGGCGTTGTTATAAGAAGATAGGATAATTCAACGTTTTACTGGGGGGGGGGGGGTGGCTCTTGCGTACATTATAGCAAAATAATAAAGAAATAGGTAAAGTTAGTTTTGAAGAATTACAACAAACCATGTTAACAGATATGCAACTGGAATGGAACCGTAATGTTGCAGCAGTTTATGCAACAAGTTGTAAATTACAGTTAATCTGTAAATGTCTCCTGTTGTTTTTGTTATGTTACTATAATTTAGGTTTTTACGCATACTATAATTAGAATTTAGGCATGCATTACTACTTGCTCAAATCTTTGACTTTGCTGTGAAGAGCAATGCACTCAACATGACGATAGTATTGGATGCTTCGTGTGTCTCCCTGCTTGCTTTGTCATAATATAGAAATTTAAAGGATTTCAAAATTACAGTCAGAATATTTATAATGGTTATATATTGGTGTGTCTTGGTAATGCTAGACATCAAAATAATGTCGGTTTTCATTAATTTAATATATAATTAGCACCCTTGATGAGGCTACAAACCAAATACAGTAGTGTACATCATTTGCATAAAAGTTGACAGTTAACAAATTTGAGGTCCACAGGAACTATAATAATATACAAGTTGAGATCAATTTTTTCAGTTGTTTGTGGATTGAAACTTCACTTGTGATATTCCATAGTGTGAGTATTGCTGGTCATGTGGAGAGGGCTGATGTACACATTTTACCATAAATATACAATGTGATTACTTGTTTTGTAGAGGCAGGCAAGCAGTGAAAGATAAAAGAATGTATGAAAGAATAGCAGAAATAGCTATTTATGAGATAAGAAATTAGTAATGTGCCATGTGGTAAATGTAATTGATCTGAGAATGGGACCAATGAGGTGTGTGGGTGGCCACATTATTTGGGTCTCGGTGACTATTTCTAAGAAGTACGAGTGACTTAGATGTGAAGCGTCATGGAGTGTAGTGTGAAGTACTGTATGTAGTACAAGTGATTTTGCCATGTGGAGTCACTTGTGACAACTATATATACACAGACACATATGTCGCATGATAGGCAGTGCTGGAATATATTAGCCCAGTTTTGAAAGTTGCTAGCTGACACACATGTTGTATTTTGCAAGATTAATCAAGCTGACAGAAAATTATTAAAAAGATTGGATTTGTTAAACACTCAACTTACTAAAACTGTGAAAATGGCAACCTCAATATGCTAAAGATACTGGAAATTCTGACAAAGTCGCCTACTGCAGATGATAAAGCATTCATTACTACATTCTTAGCAATAAAATACCACTTTGCAAGTTCTTCACAGACTTTGCAGAAGCTTTCAACGAATGTGACTTATATAATAGCACGCAAAATACATATGAAAGGAAAAGCTAGAAAATAAGAAGAATGAATCTGCTTCCTAACAGGACCTTCTGGTATATTAATAGCTTTATTTAAGGCTGACAAACTGCTGGTTTGGAGGATGTGCAGAGGAGGATTGACAGATTTAATTCACTAAAATACAGTACACTGTACCTACATTATTTAGGGTTTAAATCCTTCAAATTGTGTTCTGTGGAATGCAGGCAAAAGTGCTCATCTTCATGTGATAAATAGTAGAGAGACTAGTTCCAAATCTCCAAACTGAAATAAATACATATGAGACAAGGAATCATGGCAGAAAAGAAATATGTAAAGTACACTTGAAGATAGTGAGTAACTCTGTTAACATAAAGAGTTATGTTGGCTATTCAACACCCTTGAAATATAAGGTGAAGCTACCGATATACTCCGAAATGTGTTCAAAAGGGATCTCTATTTACACTAAAGAATGACCTTGTTGTGATCTGTGAGCTGCAAGCAATAACTTGTATAAAGCCATCAACCAGGAACTCTTAGTCATAAAACAGACCATGCAGGCAGTGACCCCTTAATTAAGGTAGTAAAAAAATATACAGTAGAACCTCGAGTGACGACCGCCTCAAATGGGGATCAATTTGGGTAACGAACGCCCCTATTGCCGACCACTCGTTTGAATAACGTCAATACCACATGGTGGGGTCGCGGGCTGCTTCTCGCACATTCTCGGACGCCTCCGACGATGCAAATAAATTATTTTTTTTTGTTTAACCCTCAAACCGCTAGGGGCCCAAATGGAATTCACACCCACAGGCGCAACAAAAAAAAAATTCCAAAAAATTCTTTCGTCTTATTGAAGTGTTCATTTTTGTTCCCTGATCACGGAAAAAATAACAAAAAAATCGTAGGTGGCATATTTTAGCCGCAATAGGGTAGGGAAGTGTGGCAAAAAAGGGGCGTTGGCAGAGCCTTCGCCAGATGAGGTCTACTCCGCCCGAGCTGTCAGACGGCAGTTGCCACAAATATATTATTACCTAATTATTTCAATGTCTCTGATTGATTTTTTCTTAGTTTTTTGCAGTAATATTATTCCATACAGTGAATTGTGGTATATTTATATTATAAAATGTGTGAACCATCGCTGTACTCAAAATTATGGTGTGCATATTAGTGATTCAATTATTATGTTCATAAAACAATAAACAAATAGTTTTGCTGTTGTTACACTATATACACAGGTTATATATAAGTATTTGCATGTTTTGTACACCATAATGAACTACTAAGTTGGTCTTGTGAGTCAAAAAGCAACGAGGAGTGACCGCCAAACACCAGCGAGCCACTTACTCCCTCAACACCACCTCACTCACCCTCATTCACGTCCTACAATACTCTTTCTGTATTTATTCACTATACACAGACGTTATATATACGTATTTACATGTTTTGTTCACCATAACTGTACATCTAAGCTTGTATGGTGAGTAAAGGCCACAAAAATGTAGTTACTCACACAGTCAGCTGATCGGCGGCCGCCCTCAAGGCCAGACGCACTAATATTTGTCCTTCAACAATATTGTTTGTGGTGTTATTACGCTATATACACATATTATATACAAGTATCTACCTGTTTTATTCACCATACCTGAACAAATAAGCTGGTATGGTGCCCAAAGACTATTGTGGTCACCAGTAAACAACATGATAAGTCGTGCAGACGACGCCACCGCCCTCACCAAAATGGCGGCTCCCAACCTACTCCTCTTGCTGTTTATAACCTATATACACACGTTATATATAAGTATCTACATTTGTGTTCACCATATCGAACCACTAAGCTGGTATGGTGAGTGCAGTCAATAAATGGTGGCCACACGCAGTCAGAAGACGACGCCACAACCCTCCCTCGCACAGCCTTATGCCTCCCTCCATGGAGCACAGCGCTAAATATCACCACAATCCTGCTATTATCAGAATCCTGGTCAGTTTTATCACAGTCAGGGGGCTTTAGTAATACTCTCACTGCTAAATAATAGCAGTATCATATATATTATGGTATTTGTAGGGGATGCTGTGGTCACAAGCTGAACAGCGGTGCTGTGAGCTCGTGCTGCGTGCGCCAGCCTTGGTGGCTTGCTCAATACTGACGCTCTCACACCCAAGAATGTTGGCCTGGATTTTTTTTCTAGGTGGCATCTGGCAACTATCGGTCGTGGCTGTACTATAGCTGCCCCTATCCCAGGCGGGGAGTTTAAATTATAGCGCTAGACACGAAATCATATATAAATGATGTGTGCGGTTTCGGTTTTGTCACTGATATCATTTATATATGATATGCGCGGTTTGAGGGTTAAAGATGCTATTGATGCTGAGATGTTGCAAAGCATTGACTTTTTTGTAGAAAAACGAAATGAATTTTTTTTAAAGAAAGAAGAAATGTCAAAAAGGTTCGTTCGGTGTTTGTCAGGTAGGCTGCTCCGTGTTTCTTTAAAAAAAACGAAAATAGAATTTTTTGAAAAACAGAAGAAATGTCAAAAAGGTTCGTTCGGTGTTCGGCAGGTAGGCTGCTCCATGTTTCTTAAATAAAAAAAACGAAAAATATAAAAAACAGTTAAAACAATTTGAAAAACTGACAAATGCCATAAAGGTTCATTCAGTGTTTGTTGGGTAGGCTGCTCCATTATTGAGACGTAAATGAAAAATACAAAACAAATAGAACACATTTGAAACAAAGAAAGATTGTCATAATGGAGCAGCCTACCCGGCAAGTTTAGTTAGAACCTTTATTGCATTTGTCTGTATTTCAAATTGTTTCAACTGTTTTTTATTTTTTGTTTTGTTTTTTATTTAAGGAACATGGAACAGCCTACCTGCCAAACGAACCTTTTTGACATTTGTTGTTTTCAATTTTTTTTTTTATTTTCGTTTTTTTTTATTTAAGAAACATGGAGCAGCCTACCTGCCTTTTGCTATAAAACAAATGAAAAAAATATTGAACAAATTTGAAGAAAAAAATGGCATAAACGTTTGTTCAGTGTATGTAAGACAGGCTGCTACATTATTTAAAACATCGAATATCATATTGATGTTTTTCAGTGGTAGAACAGATTAATTTGATTTCCATTGTCGATGGAGACATTCGTTTTGTATGACATCCATTTCACATGACGATCACGGCGCCGGAACGGATTAAATTCGTTATTCAAGGTTCCACTGTATACGTAATTGCATACAGCAGTTGCGTGAGAAATTCAGTGATGCAGCTTTAATATGAAGAAAAATAAATTTCAGGGGGAAATAAATGAATCGATCGGTATACTCTGAGCCAGTCAAAGGAAAGCATCACTAGGCCTGCATGAAGAATTAGCAAAGCCTTTACGAATATCCACATATTGTTTGGTACAGATTTTACAGAAGCACTTTGAAGCAGTAGTAGTATCAGTGGTGCTTGTTTATTGGTAAATTTGGGTTATATTAAGTCCAGAGAGCCGCTGCCATGGGTGACTTGGTAGTTTGTTGAGAGGCTGTGCGGGAACTTAAATTTTGCCTGTATGGTGTTCCCACTGGCCGAGTTTGTCTCAGGGCTCTATTCTGGTTCCTCCAATTCTGCCGGTTTATTGCTGCTGCGACCGTCGAGTTCGGGGGCCCTGCTGCCCTTCGCTGGTTGTTACTCTACCGGCTTCCTCTTTAGGCTTTTTTCGGGTTTGGTCACATGGTGCCTTCCAGCTCCATCGCATAATCTCTTTATGGGTGTGTTGGCTCTGGATTAGGTTTTTTTGACCAATACCCACAGGTTTTCTAGGGTTGGTGGTTGGGTTCATTGCTTCAGGTGTAATTACCTAAATGTAGTTACAGGATGAGAGCTACGCTTGTGGTATTCCATCTTCCCAGCACTCTGTCATATAACACTATGCAGTTACTGACTGATTTTGACCTCCATCTTCTCGTCTAACTTGTTCCAACCGTCTACCATACTGTTGGGAAAGTGAATTTTCTTATATTTCTTTGGCAGCTTTGTTTAGTTAGTTTAAATCTATGACATTTTATTTTTGAAATTCCCTACAGTAGTATATGCATACAATGTCCAAAATTGCAGCACGCTTCACCCACAGCCAATAACCATACCTTCACCATAACTGTACAACTAAGCTGGTATGGTGTCCAAAGAGCATAGTGGCCATTGCATGATAAGTCACATAGTAGTCAGCAGACGAGAGCCTCCCTCACTCCCTCGCCAAAATAACTCCTACCAACAAAGTCTTTTTTGCTGTTATTACACTCTATACACACGTTATATATAAGTATCTACATTTGTGTTCACCATAGCGAACCATTAATCTGCTATAGTGATTCTAGACAATAACAATAGCTTGCTCTGTCAACACATTTTTTTTTTTTTATTCCAGACTTCCCTGCCCTATTGCGGCCAAAATTTTGCGACCACCTATGATTTTGTTATTATTTTTCCCGTGATCAAGGAACACAAACGAACACTTTTATAAGACAATATTTTTTTTTTTTTGTATATTGTGCCTGGGCGTGTTTTGGGCTATACTGTAATTGCAAGAGCAACCCAGGGCTTAAGCTGTATATACTGAATTTTACTACAGTATATGTGAGGACTTGAATTTCTATTAGTCTTGTCCAATTATCCAGAACTTTACATAAACCAACTTACTACATGTTTGTATTAGGGTTATCTTATAACTAGCTGGATAATACCGCCATAGGCTAAATAAATGGCAGAGTACCAGACTGATCAAAATTATGTTCAGTCTCAACACCCATTACCACTTCTGACACCTGCCAACACTTGGTGCACTAGGAACATTCATAACCACTCCATATACCCTTCTCCAGTCCCGACACTTACACCCTCCTCCAGTCCCGACACACCCACCTCCAGTCCCGACACTTACGCCCTCCTTCAGTCCCGACACTTACGCCCTCCTTCAGTCCCGACACTTACGTCCTCCTTCAGTCCCAACACTTACACCCTCCTCCAGTCCCAACACTTACACCCTCCTCCAGTCCCGACACTTATACCCACCTCCAGTCCCGACACTTATACCCACCTCCAGTCCCGACACTTATACCCACCTCCAGTCCCGACACTTACACCCTCCTCCAGTCCCAACACACCCACCTCCAGTCCCGACACTTACGCCCTCCTTCAGTCCCGACACTTACGCCCTCCTTCAGTCCCGACACTTACGCCCTCCTTCAGTCCCGACACTTACGCCCTCCTTCAGTCCCGACACTTACGTCCTCCTTCAGTCCCAACACTTACACCCTCCTCCAGTCCCAACACTTACACCCTCCTCCAGTCCCGACACTTATACCCACCTCCAGTCCCGACACTTATACCCACCTCCAGTCCCGACACTTATACCCACCTCCAGTCCCGACACTTACACCCACTTCCAGTCCCGACACACCCACCTCCGTTCCAGACACTTACACTCACTTCCAGTCCCGGCACACCCACCTCCAGTCCTGACACTTACACCCTTCTCTAGTCCTGACACACCCACCTCCAGTTCCGACACTTACACCCACCTCCAGTTCCGACACTTACACCAACATGGATGCATACTATCACTCGCAACACTTTCCCAACCCCCCATCTCTGTGCACTTGTTGGCTTCTTGGTACTCATTTTGGATGGGATGCCATGAGAAAATGATGCAAATCAAACAGATTTTTGCAAGATGGGTCTCTCAAGATAATGCCACAATCGCCATTCTATGCTTTTATCAAAACAACACATCTTAGCACATAGACACTTGCTGATTCACGTGATTTTGAAGTTGCGTCTGTTTTGAAGCTTTGGTTGAAAAGGTGATTGGTGCTCAATCCTACAATTTGCCAGTGTTGCATTGAATGTTTGTATCTTCCAACATGCATTATTAAAGTACATATTGCAAGGCATTATGTACTTTCTGTATGCTAAGAAAATTATGATGGTCAAACTTGGTTATCACTAGCTTGAATTTAATGTTTCTTAACTTATTATAAGCTGCTCCTGTTTAAAAAGTCAGTTACTCCTCAGTATAATTTCTTCAATAAATGACATTAGAATTTGTAGTTATTATGTTTGCTACAATGTTTGCTACATTGTTAATATAATTTAATTATAATTGTAATGTTAAGCTTAAGAGTTCACAGTCTTGTTAAATACACCTTAAAATTTTTCATTTGGTTTTTCTCTCCTGTTGATAATGTGTTGTATAAAAACTGGAGAACATTTTAACCTCATATTTGAGCACAGTATTATTAAATATGTAATATTCTGTTTATTACCAAATGGAAGTTTGTTATGTTCATAATTTAAGGGAATATTTACTGCATTGTGACTGTGATGCAGTGAATGTTTCTTCCACCAAGTATTGTAATAAATGTGTCACTGAGTAAGCAGGGCATCCTCAACAGGTGGGGGTGGACAGTGGCTGTCAGAGAACTAGCTGGAGACAACCTTCGAGAGCTGAAAAAGGTGTAATCAGCAGTAACAAGATGCACCAGTGCCCATCATGCCCCTACAACACCAGTATTACAACAAATCTGAAGAAACATATTAGAACTCACACTGGAGAGAGACCCTTTCCCTGTCCTTTTTGTCCCTTTAGAGCTATTCAAGAAGAAAATCTTAAGGTTCACATAAGAACTCATACTGGCGAGAAGCCTTATGCTTGTCCACATTGTCCGTTTCATGCCAGTAAAAAGGCTAATCTCAAAAGACACATAAACACTCATATTCCATTGAAGACATATACCTGTTCTTACTGTGCATATCAGTGTTCAAATGAAAATATATTTAATCGCCATATGATGGCTCATATGTAGTACAGTACAGGTAATAGTATTTTGTACTAAAGTGAACAGACTTTTTATAGTACACTACTGTATTTGGAAAATGATGTAGAAGCACGTTCATGTCAGTTACATGGTTTAAGCAACAATTTAAGAATAATATAAAGGCAATTTAAATTAAGAATTTTGTGCCAAAGAATATACTGTATGTATATGAAGAATTGTTTGCTAAGCTATTAATAAGTCAATTTTTACAATAATTATTAAAAGCACAGTACAGTATACTATTGTGATAAATATGTAGCTCTTCAAGAACTGTGTTTATAGGAGAGAATACATTTCCGAATTGAAAGATTTTGTCATTGGCATAGTGTTAAATAAATCTGAAGATATTACAGTACAGTATTATATTGTATAAGAACAAAACCACACACCAGAAGATGAGATGACGCTTTTCGGTCCATCCTGGACCATTATCGTCATCTCCTCATCTTCTGGTGAGTGGTTTAGTTTTAATATCTTTTAAGCCATTTTATTGTGACTCATCATCTGCATTGTATTTTAAATTGTCACAATATTATATTTTATTGCTACAGGTAAAGTTTAGTATTTGAAAATTAAATAGTTTATTTGGATTTGGATGAACAGAACATTTGGATAAATACATGAAGGGTAAGGTGGCAATCATCTGTGCTTACTAAAATATAGATTTCTAATAGAAACAAGGTAAGAATTACTATGATAGTGATTAACCTTTGCTTAATTTGTATATTCATTAGATAATAAGTCATTGAATGGTACATAATTAGAAATAAACAAAATGTATTTAACAAGATTTGTAGTGTTTCCCGTGTATGTTAAATTTATTATAATAAACACTATTATAAAGATGATCATTTTACAAATCATGAGACATTAATTTGCGCCTGCAACTAAGCTGCCGGTATACCTGGTTGATACCTGGTTGATGGGGTTCTGGGAATTCTTCTACTCCCCAAGCCCGGCCCGAGGCCAGGCTCGACTTGTGAGAGTTTGGTCCATCAGGCTGTTGCTTGGAACGGCCCGCAGGCCCACATACCCACCACAGCCCGGTTGGTCCGGTACTCCTTGGAGGAATAAATCTAGTTTCCTCTTGAGATAAGAACAGTGTTTTCCTTTCTTGTCTTCTGAGAACTTCGGGAGCCGGTCGGCCGAGCGGACAGCACACTGGACTTGTGATCCTGTGGTCCCGGGTTCGATCTCGGGCGCCGGCGAGAAACAATGGGCAGAGTTTCTTTCACCCTATGCCCCTGTTACCTAGCAGTAAAATAGGTACCTGGTGTTAGTCAGCTGTCATGGGCTGCTTCCTGGGGGTGGAGGCCTGGTCGAAGACCGGGCCGCAGGGACACTGAAGCCCCGAAATCATCTCAAGATAACCTCAAGATAACTCTTGGCTTTGTGAAACAAATTTGCCAAATGTTACTTTATTTAAGTAGAATAACACCATACCATAACACCATAGGAATTTGATTTTCACTGTTGCTTTTGTAAAAGTGATACAAGTGAGTGATGTATCTATGGGGCATATATAGATGCATTTCGCTTCCAATTCACAAATAATCTGAATGAGCGCTTTGAATTTGAAAATGTTCAATTATGCTTACAAATGTCCCCAGTTACTAGTGTGTGTTATAAGATACATTTATGCATTGTTTTAATAAATTATTGAGGTGAATTAAATTAAATGTATCCTTTCATTATAAAAAAGTTTTGATTTATTCCCTACTACAAGTAAATTTCTGGGTCCATCACTTATACAAAATAACAACATTATTATGGCAAAGATGGTGAGAGAGAGCGAGCCCAAGCAAGCTGGTTAATCTCTACCCAATTGTTACTAGTCACGTTACTCATGGTTTCATTTTTCTGTAACAGCTCGGTAATCTGAATTTAGGTAACCCAAATCTTCAGGTAATCTAAATTGAATTTGCGTTCATTATACACTGCTAAACTGTGTGCATAAGTTGGTAAATAATGAAAATGAGAGTGATAAGCAAAGGGGATAGCTAGGGGTGTTAAAAAAATAGTGAATTTATTAATTTTGAGACATTCTTGGTAGGAAATTTAACTAGAATAGGAAGGTTTGCCCCATATGATTTAGATTATTGAGTGTGGAAGTACAATTTATAACTCAATTTTAACACTTTTGCACTCCGGGCGTTAGCCAGCCAAACTTTCCCCTCATGCTCCTGGCGTTTTGGGTGAGCGTGCGGCGATACTGAAATGTGTATACAGTACTCTTTTCAGAGTTCTCGCCTTAATTTTCGTTGTACGTCTTTCATTTTGGTATCAATTTGTTCGCAATGGAATGCTTTAAAGGGATATATGCATATAATGTCCAAAAGGCCGGCGTGAGACCCGCACCAAGCAAATATGGCGATCGTTAGCAGTGAGCACGAAACGGCGATAAAATGTGTATAGTCTTTTCAGTTTTCTCACCTCAATTCTTGTTCTACATCGTTCATTTTGGTATCACTGTGTTTGCAATAAAATTCCCTACAGGGACATATGCATATAAAGTCCAAAACATGGGCACGCCCCACCTGCAACAACGTGGGGAGTCGCCAAAGCATTATTCGTTAGCGTACACCCATTGGCACACCCGCAAAATCCATACAGACAAGTGTATAACTTTTCTGTTTGCTACGATAAATTTTTGTGTTACGTTGTTCATTCTAGTATCAAATTCTTCATATTAGAATGCTCTGAAGGGAAATATTAGTATTGGCAATGTTTTTCTTCAAATTGGCCTTATATTCATATTTATATAACATAACGTATAAACCCTAATATATTTATTAAAACTTGAAACAAAAGTGTCTGTTCTTACCGATGCAATGATGTTGGTAGAACATAAGTTGAACATTCTGTTGAACCACTCCACCTGCTTCAGGAAAAGATTCCTGAAGTTGCTCAACACATGTTTTGTAGGTGGAGTGGATAGGTGGTAAGCATTACTGCTTATCCACCCAGAATATCCTCTTGCGATGGTATGTTATGTAGCATGGTGCAGCACACAGTGCAACTCTACACGATTTGCACTCATAATTAGTGTCCTTCCTTTTTCCTGACTTGAAGCAAACACGACACTTTAGACTTTTTTCCATGGTAATCAGGACATGGTTCAATTGCTTATCGAGACGATCTTGTGTATCCACAATACGAGGGGTTTCTCTTAGCAGGATGAAGAGGACCAGAAGGGGTAATCAGAGCCATCTCTTGTTCTGAGTCAGATTAGGAACCTTCAGCTTGAGGTGTCGAAAGAAATAGACACACCACCAGCTCACACCTGATGGTTCGGGTGTGGCAACATTTGTGGCATTAGATGTACTGGCATCATCATGTACATCAGGATCATGTGCCATGGTGTTATCTTGGAGAGGCTACTCGTTACTGTCAAACTTCAGTACTGTAGTGACCAAATTCCTGATTCATGAAACTGGAGCAATGTCATTTTCTTGGTATCAGTGCTGTAGTTCTTGTAAAACACAAATGCATTATGGATAGCCATTTTGCAGAAAGTTAGGGGTTGGGTTGGCTGCATCTCTCTGGACCTAAAAAAGGCTTTCAACAGAGTTCCACATAAGAGATTGTTTTGGAAACTGAAACATATTGGAGGGGTGACAGGTAAGCTTCTAACATGGATGAAAATTTTTTAACTGATAAAAAAATGAGGGCAGTAATCAGAGGCAATGTATCAGACTGGAGAAATGTCACAAGTGGAGTACCACAGGGTTCTGTTTTTGCACCGGTGATGTTCATAGTCTATATAATTGATCTGCCAGATGGAATACAGAATTATATGAACATGTTTGCTGATGATGCTAAGATAATAGGAAGGATAAGTAACTTAGATGATTGTAATGCCCTTCAAGAAGATCTGGACAAAATAAATATATGGAGCACCACTTGGCAAATAGAATTTAATGTGCATAAATTCCATGTTATGGAATGTGAAATAGGAGAACATAGACCCCCCACACAACCTATAAATTATATGAGAAATCTTTAAAGAATTCTGATAAAGAAAGAGATCTAGAGGTGGTTCTAGATAGAAAACTATCACCTGAGGACCACATAAAGAATGTTGTGCGAGGAGCCTATGCTCCGCTTTCTAACTTTAGAATTGCTTTTAAATACAATGATGGCGAAATGCTAACAAAATTGTTCATGACTTGTTAGGCCAAAGCTAGAATATGCAGCAGTTGTATGGTGCCCATATCTTAAGAAACACATCAACAAACTAGAAAAGGTGCAAAGACATACCACTAAGTGGCTCCCAGAACTGAAGGACAAGAGCTACGAGGAGAGGTTAGAGGCATTAAATATGGCAAAACTAGAAGATAGAAGAAAAAGGCAATATGATCACTGCATACAAAATAGTAACAGGAATTTATAAAATTGATAGGGAAGAGTTCCTGACTGGAACTTCAAGAACAAGAGGACACAGACTTAAGCTAAGGAAACAGAGGTGCCATAAAACTAGATTAGATTAGAAAATTTTCTTTTGCAAATAAAGTGGTAGACAGTTGAAACAAGTTAGGTGAGCAGGTGGTAGAGACCAAAACCATCAGTACATTCAAAGTGTTATGCGACAAAGAGGGCTGGGAGGATGGGACACCATGAGCGTAGCTCTCAAACTGTAACTACACTTAGTGGCATGTCTTTGCACCTTATGCAGTTTGTTGATGTGCTTCTCAAGATATGGGCACCACACAACCGTTGCATATTCTAGCTTTGGCCTAACAAAAATCGTGAACAATTTCATTAGTATTTCGCCATCCATGTATTTAAAAGCAATTCTGAAGTTAGAAAGCGTAGCATAGGCTCCTCGCACATTCCATAACATGGCATTTATTCACATTAAATTACATTTGTCAAGTGGTGCTCCATATACAGTACTTATCTTGTCCAGGTCTTCTTGAAGGGCATGACAATCATCTAAGTTTCTTATTCTTCCTATTATCTTAGCATCATCAGCAAACATTAATAACATCAGCAATAATTCTGTATTCCATCTGGTAGATAATTTATGTAGACAATGAATATCACCGGTGCAAGAACTGAACCCTGTCTTCCAGTCCGATACATTGCCTCTGATTACTGCCCTCATTTTTCTATCAGTCAGAAAATTTTTCATCCATGTTAAAAGCTTACCTGTCACCCCCCTCCAATATTTTCCAGTTTCCAGAACAACCTCTTACGTGGAACTCTGTTCAAAGTCTTTTTAGGTCCAAATAGATGCAGTCAACCCAACCATCTCTTTCCTGTAAAATCTCTGTGGCTCAATCATAGAAACTGAGTAAATTCGATACACAGGATCCTTCAGATCGAAAACCATGCTGTCTGCCTGATATTATATCATTTCTCTCCATGTGTTCTACCCCCATTTAGTTTTTATTATTTTTCTAATATTTTGACTATTACACTTGTCAGTGATACAGGTCTATAATTGAGGGGGTCTGCCCTGCTGCCTTTGTTGTAGATTGAGAACTATGTTAGCCGTTTTCCACACATCTGCTATGACTCCTGTACACAGGGATGTCTGAAAAATTAGCTGAAGTGGAATGCTGGGCTCTGGTGCACATTCTCTCAGAACCCATGGTGAAACTCCATCTGGGCCAACTGCTTTGTTCTTACTTGGCTGCAAGAGCATTTGTTTCACTTCGTTTCTAGACACCTCTTTGTGCACTATGCTGTTCTCTGGAATTCTTATTGTATGTGGTACTCTTAAGATCTCATTTTGTACAAACACACTTTTGAACTTTTCGTTTAATGTTTCACACATTTCCGTTTCATTTTCCGTGTATCTGTTCCCCATTTTCAACCTCTGAATATTATCCTTTACCTGCAGCTTGCTTTTAATGTATTTATGGAAAAGGCCTGGATCTGATTTACATTTGTCTGCTATACTGTTCTCAAAGTTCCTCTCTGCCTCTCTGCTTACTGACATGTAGTTGTTTCTTGCATCTTTGTATCGCTAATATGTTTGGGGGTTAGGCCTCTTTCTATAATGATTCCATGCTTGTGTCTTTTGCCTACACACACAAACACACTCACTCACCACATACACACACACCACACTTACCATTCATTTCATAATACAGTGGAACCTCTATTAACGAGTTTAATCCGTTCTGGCACCGAGCTCGTTACCTGGAAAACTCGTCTTTGGAAACAAATTTCCCCATTTAAAATAAAGGAAATAAATTTAATCCGTTCCACTCCCAAAAACATCCATACTTGTATGACTTTTTTTATGTAAATATAATATTGCACATGTAAATATAAATGTTTTGTTGTAGTGTTTTAATATTTACTTTACCTTATGAAGAGTAGTTGCTGGCTTGAGGGAGACGATGGGGAGGTAGGAAGGATGAGAAGGGTTATGGTGTGGAAGGAGAATCCACCTCTGAGTCAAGCAGACTCTCTCTTCTTGGGAATTTCACCCAAATTTCATTTCAAATGTCACACAAGGATGCGTTAGACCAGCACCAAATAAAAAACTACGTTGATTACACTCGTTGTGTCAACAATATAATAGTCTTACCACGAAGATACAATACAATGCCGTTTTCTCAAATAGGCAATGTGGTTATTAAAGAAAACGGAAATTTCATGGCAAACATGTATACAATCCCCATCTCGATCGGATAAGAATTGGATTTTATAGAAATATTTGCTCAAATGACGCTTGAGAGCGGTGTTTGGGTGCATTCAAGAGAAAAAAAGTGTGTTACATTCAAGCGACATATACCTGCGAAAGTGATAACACTTTCATAAAGTGTTATCACAAAGTGATAAATTAATCAAACATTTTCACACACCAGGTTGTCACTGCTTTATCAGGGCAGCTTTTCCAAGAATGCGTTCACCTTTTCAAACATTCCAAACACCTCCCTGATCTCAGTGGAAGAGGCAGCATCCTCCCTTACCTCCTCATTCCCTTACTTCCTCATTCCCTTACTAAAGGTGTAAATTGTTGATGAGGACCTGCCATACTTCCTTGTGAGATCAATCACACAGACACCACACTCATGCTTTGCTATAATTTCCTTCTTTAAATCCACAGTAATTGTGTCTTTCTTCCTCTTGACAACACTATCTTTAGCAAGTAGCTTCTTTGGAGACATCGTGTGTTACAAATTGTAGTCGCAAAACCACTAAAAACCCAAAGAAAAGCTCAAATAAATCCAGAGGGATGCTTGTCGTGTGAGATACAACAACACTGGCGTCGGAGGCATCCGAGAATTTGCGAGAACCCGCGAGACGCTAGGAAGCGCCATGTGGTTTCACTCGTTAATAGAGGCGAGCTCGTCAATAGAGACAAATTTGCTGCGAGTGGCTTGCTCGTTACTGGAAAAACTCGTTAATAGAGCCACTCGTTAATAGAGGTTCCACTGTATTTCTTATGCTTTATAATTGAACATTATTGAACTATATTTTAATTTTAATCTGTCATGTGATGAATATCTCCCAAGGAAACCTGACTGAAAAGAGATTTCAATGTTATTGTATTGGATTATTTTCCACTACCCAGCTTCTAAACCTTAAGTTTCAATAGTAGTGATATATCTTTCTGTTAGTTTACATTAATCAGTCCCATATACTGTACAGTGGTACCTCCGTTTTCCAATTTAATCCATTCTCAGAGACGGTTCGAAAATTGAAAATATGAAAATCGATACAAATTTTCCCTTGAGAAATAATGTAAATTAAATTAATCTGTTCCACACCCCCAAAAATATTAGCTAAAAAATACAGTTTATACAGAAAACTACTCATAGGTACCTTACCTTTATGGAGCACTCTTGTTGGCATATGGCAGATGGTGAGTAGGAGGGGATAAGGAGAGGTGTTAGTGTTTGGAAGGGGAGACTCCCTTCCATTATACATGAGGCAGTGATGACTTTTCTGGGGTACTCTCTCCCCTACGTTTTGTAGGCATACCACTAGGACCTGGTTGTGGCTCACTGCTTGCTTGTCTTACTAAGAATCTTGTCTATAGATGCTTGCTTTTCCCTACGTTTCAACACCTGTCTGTAGTGAGACATTACATTGTCATTAACATTGGTGATGCACCGAGTTTATTATGACATTCTCCCTGTGCGCATAAAATCAAGTGTTCGTAAATTTTTTTTAATCTTTGTAAAATTATATAAATTTCCTTCCCTAAACACGTACATGTAAAAAAAAAAACTAAAAAAAATCCACATACTTTGGCTGTGGGGAGGTGGAGAAGGGGGTGTCACAGGCTGGTCGCCCGTGCGTGAAGCTTCCATAGGCGGCTGCGCACGCCATTCAAGCACCGCGAGTTGCCACAAATATATTTTCAATTATTTGTTCTATGTATTTTCAATGCGGTTTTATTATTTTTTTTTGTCGTATATGATGCATATTTGTGTCCTTTACAATATATATACATTAGAACGTTCATAATGTTCCGTGGAACTGTGATACATGTGTCAGTGATATTTTCACAATAAATGTTTATTGTCACAATATTACTTGTTGTTCAAGATTTCACTAAATTCACATTACTTGTTCACAATTCACATTATTAAAATTCAAATTAGTACTTGTTCAATATTCACTAAAATTACAATATTTACAGTTTCACACACTACAAAGTAACACACTGTATTACACACTCAGTACTTCAGAAGTGAGTGATAATCAATGAAGCAGTCCATGGTACACAGCGCAACTTCGCTCTCATTGCACAAGGTACAGATAGATTTTCGCTTCCTGTTTCTTCGTTCTGTGTGCTAGGAAATAACGCACTCGCATACACCCTTGACTTTAGTACCTGTAGGTGGTTTGTAGCCAAGCTTGTGAAGCATAAGGTAGTCTTGAAAAGATTATAGGAAAAGATCAATTTGTAGGGTAGTCATGAAAAGATCGCTTTAAGGTCACTCACCGGAAGAGATTCAGTCAATCAGGAAGAGATTCAGCCATTCTGGAAGAGATTCAGCTATTCTTGAAAATATCTATGGAAAACACCACCATGGAAGTCACTAACACTGTTTATCTATGCTAGTTGTATCAGATGCATCATCACTGAATCCAGAAAAAGATTCATCTATGTATCATCTTTAAAAATTGGAGATGGGATGGATGGGCAAGAGTGGCGCTCAAAGCTACAACTGGATACTCTCGCTATATTGTCCTCATCGGTGCTGTATTACTTGTATCCGACCTTTGTGTTAGGTCCTTATTGCACCTAGCTTCATCAATATCATGACCCTTATGTTCTTCAAACAATAAGGTCTGAATTTCACTGACAGAGAGCAATCTTTCAACACCGCTTCAGACAGGTGTTTGGGAGCCAGAGGCAGGTGTGCCACCCATGGTTGCTCACTCGGTACTAAGCCAGCCAGCAGCCCTAGGACATTCTGGGAATTTTTTCCAAGATGGCTGCCTCTCACTGGAGGTCCCAAGAGTCCATTTCATACACAACCTACCGCACAAGTGTTTTGAATGGGTACAAAATATTCAAAAGGGGTTTTCTTGGTTGGCGCAGTTTCCCACCAACCGAGTTTTCTCGGTTAGCGCAGCACAGTGGTTAAAAAAGTAATGTAGTGGCCTGCTACAGATTTATCTGGGTGAGTTTTTCAACAAAACTTTGTACTTCTTCCCATACTTCACACATTTTTATATGAGGAAGGGACATCCTCTACTCACAACTATTTTCTTAGCTTGAACCTTTCCACTGACTTTCTTGGGACCCATGGCATGGATACAGTACTTTTGCAGTTACTTTTAATTAATCTTTGTAATTTTAAAAATTACGTTTATGTTCCAACAAACAAAAAAAAACAGAAAAAATAATGAAATTCTTTACAAATAATTCAAGCGCGATCATCACTAAGCGAAAGGCACTGGTAAACTGAAGTGTGCTCACTTGTGCCATCAGGAACCATGTGCTTGGTTGACCCTTGTGTGTCAACAAAGTCGCAAGGCGAGGCAAAGTTTATAACCCGATTCATATTTTCCTAAGAAATTGAGTTCATGATCCGCAAAAATTCGTAAAGATGGATGTTTGCTACCCGAGGTTCCATTGTACTTCCAATCAGTTTATTGAGCTTCAGGAGGTGGGACCAAAGAGCCAAAGCTCAACTACCTGCAAACACAATTAGGCGAGTTTCTCTCACAAGTGCAGTCTACCTCTAGAACAATTAGGTGAGTACTGTACATACACACACACACACACTTTTAAGAGACAAGAATATATTAAAAAAATTAAAGTGTTTAATGAACTTAGGTTAATGCTCTATGGCTTGAATATTGTGCAGTGTAACATGTTCTAAAGAACTTAATTTCAAAGATGTAAAGTACTTTATTAGATTTTATACATTTGCAGTTGCAAGAAATATATTATGAATAGAAAATGTATTCAGGCATCAGAATGAGTCTGTGGATTATATATTTTTAAACTTATAAATCATGACAGTTCAAAACATAAAAAGTTTGCGTAATTTTAATGTGGCTGTGGTTGTATTTTCTTTACATGACCTTAAGTAAGATGGGCGTCCCCTACAGGTGGGGTTGGAGAGTGACGTTCAGAGGACTGGCGACACAGGAACCATTGGAACCAGGAAGGGCTTCTCTGCAAATCCCAAGATACAACAGTGCCCCTTCTGTCCATACACCACCAATTTCACCACAAATCTAAGGACACATTTACGTACCCATACTGGAGAAAAACCATTTTCCTGCCCTCACTGTCCTTTCCAAACCACCACAAAGGCAAATTTAAAAAGACACATTCTTACTCATACTGGAGAGAAGCCTTTTGCATGTGCACTTTGTCCATACCGATCTGCACAGAGAGGTAATTTAAATGCCCATGTATTAACCCACTGTGGTCAAGATAATTTGGGGACATCATTTGAAAACTATGCACATTTAGAATAAATACACACACACACACACACACACATACACACACACATACACACACAATTGGGAATAGAAGGTAAAAATGAGAAATCTGGATAGGTAAAGTTGATATTTCAAAACAAAAGCACTTCAACAAAGATGGCCACCACCACAGGAAAGGACAACACACAAACAGATGAATGTCTCAAAGGATTCTCGGCACAAGGTATAATAAAAAGAGGTTTTCTTGTCAGGTTAGTGATTATTGATGACTTGCTAAAGAATTATAAAGAAAATGTACAGTAATTATATTAGAACAAGAAAATAAAGGTATCAAGAATGAGCTTTGTAATATAACAGGAAGTATTTTCCAGCAAGGTAAGGAAATTACCAGCTTGACATGAGGTAATGGAACATGAGGTACAAATCAAGGAACTTGTGGAAGAAAATGTGATATGGTAAGTGAAGAGGGGTGAATTTGAACAAAAAAAAACAGGAAAATACTCATATGGTGAACAACGCAAGTTGTAAAAGAGAGAGAAAAGATCAAAGAAATATGTTTGAAAGTTAAAACCAAATAATCAACAAGAAGCAGACATTAGGTAAGCAACTAGGAAACAACTGGTTAAAACAGAAAATTAGAACAAAGCACTGCAGATGGAAGTAAGTCCATAATAATTTTTGGGTGTTTAGAAAAGGAAATACCATAGAGAGGGCAGAAGAGGAAAAAATGATTGAGAAAATAGAAGTTTAGAGAAGGCCTCACGACAAAGGGAAACATCAGTTTTAGGAGGATAGGCAAATATGAGAAAAATAAGAATTGGCTGTTTATGGTAACATTTAATGATGTGAAATAAATGATAGATTTGCCAGGAAACTGCAGAATGACAAGGATGGGAAACATTGTCTATTAAGACAATACCACTTTAAGGAAGACAGAGCTGAAACTTGACGAAGCGAAATGTCACAGTGGAAATAGAAATGAAGCAGAAATAAATGATTTTTTCAGCAATGTGATAGGGACTGGAATGTCTATAAAATGGTACATAAAAAAATCATTAGAGGAAGTGGGAATAAAGGACAAAGGGAAAGGGAACATGTTCCTGAAAATTGTATATACCAACATAGATGGAGTGAGATAAAAAATACTGGAGATAAAAAAATATAATTCAGCTTAAGGCCCCAAATATTGTGCACTAACAGAGACAAAACTTGAAGAAAATATTAGAAATGGGGTCATATTTCCAAGGTCCTACTCAGTTTGGAGATGTGACAGAAAATTAGGAAGAGAGAGGAGTGGCTATGCTGGCGAAAGAACACCTTAAAATATGAGAATTAATCATTGACAACCTTGGAGAAGTTGACATAATGGCATTGCAGGTTTGGGATTGGGATGATTAACTGATAATTGTAAATGCTGTCAGCACATCAGCAAGTAACACATGGACAAAGGAGGAACTGGATGACAAATAAGAAAGTCTCATAATGGTCATGAGAGAGAATACAGTAAGAGCAGATAAAGATAAATCATGATTGTTGGTCCTGGGAGACTTCAACTTGAAAGCAATAGACTGGGAGGCCTATGAAGCAAGAACAGAGGACATTTAGACTGGCAGATTTGTAAATCTCATTCTGGAGACAATTATCTATCCACATTAAGCAGGCCATGTGAAAGCAGTGAAGGGGATGTTCTGTCAATACTGAGATTTAATGTTCACATGGAAAGAAAGAGAGATGTTTGACATTCAGTACCCTTCTCCCTTGGGAGAGAGTGATCATGTCATGTTGGAAATTAAATATGCTTTGTGATATAACCTAGAAGAGAATGGGGAAATGGTTGAGAAGCTTGATTTCAAGTTCCCCTATAGGGAACTTAGCAAATTCTTTAACAAATTTAATTGGAAAGACTTGTTGCCAGGCAAGGAAGTACGCAAAGTTCTGTGAAATATGAAGACCCACTCAAACACCAGAAGATAAGGAGATGAAGATGTTAAGGTTTCGTCTTCCTTTGTTAGAAACTAACCTTTCTAACAAACGTGACCTAACATAAGCTTACCCCCCATTTTTATCTTTCTTTTTGTCTTTCTTTTTCTAATGTTCCCATTCTTATAATCATTATTACCCCCCTCTTACACCCCTTTAGTACAATCATCTCATCCGTACCTTCCGCCTTGCTCTTACCTTCCTCTAGGAATTTCCTCCTCACCTCTCTCTTGCCTTGCTTAATGCCTGTGCCTCCCTCGCTCCCATCACAGTCGACTTGATAATGATCCAGGATGGACCTAATGTGGTCATCTCCACATCTTCTGGTGTGTGGTTTAGTCTTTATATCTTCAGCCATGTTATTGTGACTCATCGTCTGCATCTGTGAAACATACGATGAATGTACAACAAAATTTATACCAAAACAGAGATGCAGAGTCGGAAAACTGGATTTGTTCAACAGAAATTGTGAGAGGGGCCAGAGAGGAAAAGACAAGAAAATTAATACAAAATAGGAAGAGCCCTAACCCTCAAACATATCAGCATTAAAGAAAAAGCAGGAAACAAATACACAGCATGGAGGAGAGAGAGGCAGAAAGGAACTTTGAAAAATGGGTATCATACAAATGTAAAACAGATCTAGGCCTTTTCTGTAATCTCATTCAAAGTTAACTGCATGTAAAGGATAAAATCCAGAGATTGAGAATGGGGAACAGATTCATAGAACATGAAAAAAAAGTGCAGAACAGTAAATGAACAGTTTCAAAATGTGTTTGGTTCTCTGAAAAATTTGTTTTCCACAGTCATAATGCCAATTCCTGAAAACACTATAGAATATATAGAGGTGTCTCGAGACAAAGTGGAAAAATTTACTCAAGGGGCTAGAAAGAAATAAAACAGATCAGATAGAGTCTTATCTTGGGTGCTGAGAGAATGTGCAACTAAACTGAGCATTCCACTTCAATTGATATTCCAAACATCTTTATGCACAGGAAATGTAGCAGATACTGTATAGGGAAAAGGGCAAATATAGTTTCAGTATACAAACATGATAGTAGAGAAGACCCATATCATTGACAAGCTTGGTAGTCAAAACACTAGAAAAAATAGTTAAAACCATATGAGTAGAACACCTGGAGAGTAACAACAGAATAACGGACATTGTGGTTTTCGAACAGGAAAGGTTTTTGACAGAGTCCCACACAAGAGGCTGTTCTGGAAAGTGGAATATGCTGGAGGGATGACATGGATGACAAGTTTTCTGACAGAAAGGTGAAGACAGTAATTACACTGTAGATGCAGTGTATCTGACTGGAGGAGTGTTACTAGGAGAGTACCACAGGGTTCAGTTCTTGTGCAGCAGTAATGTTCATTGTCTACATAAATGACCTACCAGAAGGAGTAGAGAATTATATGAAAATACTTTATGATGTTGCTAAGCTTTTAGGGAAAATAGCAAACCTAGACGATTGTCGTGCTCCTCCAATTGGCCTAAATAAAATAAAAGTGCTTGGAGCACCATGTGGCAAATGGAATTCAATGTGAATAAATGCCATGTTATGGAATGTGGAATAGGAGAAAATAGACTACACACACATATCCTACAAATTAAGTGGAAGGGGCATAAAGAACTCTTAACATTTAAAGTTCTCAAAAGGAATGGTTCTGGGTAGTAATCTTTCACCAGAGAAACACATAAAACATTGCACACAACTTCATAATGGTCCAAGACCGACCGAAACGTCGTCTCCTCCTCATCTTCTGGTGTGTGGTTTGGCCATCATATCTTCAGCCACCTTCGCACAAGGACATTGTGCGAAGAGCATATGCTATACTTTCCAACTTCAAATTTGCTTTTAATTACATGGATGGTGAAATACCAAAGAAACTGTTCATGACTTGTGAGATATAAATTGGAATTTGCAGCAGTTGTATGGTGCCCATATTTCAAGAAGCACATCAATAAACTGGAAAGGTGCAAAGGGACGCTACAAAATGGCTTCCAGAACTGAAAAACAAAGAATTATGAAGAGAGGCTAGATCACTACTTACAAAATAATAACAAGATTCGATAAAATTAACAAAGAGGAATTCTTGAAACTGGCAACTTCAAGAACAAGAGGGCATAGGTTCACGCTTAGGAAACAAAGGTGCCAAAAAAAGTTATACAATTTTCCTTTGTAAACAGTGATAGATGATTGGAACAAGTTATGCAAGAAAGTGATGGGAGGTCCAAAATGTAGGTACTGTAGTTTCAAAGTGTTACATGAGAGAGTGCTGGGTAGACGGGACACCATTCATCTGTCTCACATCGTGTAACTACACTTAGATAATTACAAATACTGTATCAGAAGATTCTCTTTTTTGCAAATGTAGTGGTAGGCATTTGGATAAATTTATTTGAGAATGTGGTGGATGCCAAAACTGTCAGTACTATAGTTTCAAATTCCATGACAAAGAATATAATGGGAAGATGGGACATCATGAGCATAGTGCTCATCCTGTATCAACACTTAAGTAATTGCTTATGTAATTATACACAAACATGTATATAATGTATATATACAGTATCTGTGTGTGTGTGTGTATGTATGTATGTATGTATATATATATATATATATATATATATATATATATATATATATATATATATATATATATATATATATATATATATATATATATATATATATATATATATATAAAATTAAAATTGGGTTCTAAAGCACAGTGATCTATGCCCCCAGCTTACAATCAAGGGACCCACCCCCCGGTTCAGTCCTCAGGCAGAACAGAAATGGTTGGGCATGTTTCCTTTCACCTGATGCCTGATGTTCTGTTCACCAAAAAAATCAATAGATACCTGGAAGTTAGGCAGTTGTTGTGGGTTACATGCAGTGAAAGATTGGTAGTTGGCATAGCGGGACCTCAGTAAGTCTTAAGTACTGTACAGGCTTCCTCTCTGATAATGGGAATTAGTGCATATATATATACAGTATATAAAATACACATGCTCACAGAGGAATTTTTAAAACTTTTAACTTAAAAGATCATAGATACAAGCTTAGGAAACAAAGGTGCTGAAAAAGCCTACTGAGGTTTTCTTTTGAGAACCGAGTTAGAAGGTTGGAGCAGGCAAAGTGAGAAGTCAGTGGGTGCCAAACTACCTACCATTGGAAACTACCATTGGTAGTTTCCGAGGGTCATAAGACAAAGAATACTGTACCGGAAAGATTGGATATCATAAGCATAGCTCTTATACTGTAACTTCTCTTCTGTAATTACACTCTGTACTACTAGTGGAAATTTAACTAGTGTTTGGAGGTTTTCAGTCCTGCATGTTAAATACTGTATCATGATTAGGTTGAGAGTCAAAACCATATAATCGTATGGTTCAGCGTGGGTTATGGTATGTCATAACCTTGATATTCATCTTGTATCTTTTATTCTGTAGCTAATTAATTCTGTAGCACTGTAATCCAGTCTGTTTCAGCTTCTCCAGCATTGTTCTTTAATATTAAACTTACTTAACAAGTTTAGCTGCAACTGTAACTTAATATTTCATTACAATTTTCACATCCTGTATTATGGGCAGAACCTTGCTTAAAATCCTAAATTCTAGGGGCAGTCAGGTGATAGAAACATTTCCCGATCAAGATAAAGTTCCTCAAACCATTTTGAACTCGTGTCATAATTTTGTTGTCTTTTCAGATGTTTTAACATGTTGGACTGGTACTTGCTCAGACCCCAGTTTAGATCCTACTAGTGTTCTCGACATGAATCCTTAGATTCATATTATGAAGTTAGTTATGAATGTGAATGACTAGGGTAGGTTTAACCATTGTGTAGTGTGTTTTGTAGTATTTGAGAGAAAAAGAGAAGTTTTGGGATTTTATGACCTTCAACGACCTGAATAGAATGCTTAAGATCTCCAGTTCTGGTACAGTACTGGCAAAATACTCTAGGCACAGTAAGAATGGGACTTACCCAAACCCCAATTTCAGTTTATAGTTTTATATTAATGTGTACTTCAAGAGACTATATGTGTGTGTAATTAATTATTTAATTTGTTCAAGTAAGGAGTATTGGGCTTCCATTGACAATTACCTTAGATTTGTATTTAACAAGGCATTTTAGATTCATTATTCGTTTTGAAACAAAATGTATAAATTTTTAACAAATACTGTATTTGTTAACACAATTGCAATGTGTTACTTAATTTTTTATACCTGTATAATTGTTAATCATTGTTAATACCCAAAAAGAGTACAGTATTGCCATTTTTGTCTTAATCATAAGCCCATTAATATCTTCTCAAATTTTAAAGGGCATTATCCATAAAAGTTATGCTTATGTTTATATAAATATTAGTGCCATTGATTGTACAGTGAGCTACATTCAATATTTTCATAATATAATATACTTGAAAACTAGTAAATATGGTTATATGTTTTAGTAATTGCAATCTTGTACAGTTCTACCATGTTTTGTAAAAATTGATTTCAAGTTTTATTTCTTCAAATGTCAATGTTTAATATGCAGGAGAATGTAAACAAAAAAGCTAAACTGAACATTTTTCCTGCTTTTTATTACCTTTTCCACCTTGGCATTGTTTTCTTTCGATATTAAAAAAAAAATGTGCTAAATTACACACAGAAATTACCCCAAATGTGATACAATGGAACCTCGAATAACAAATTTAATCCGTTCCGACGCCGTAATCGTTTGCGAAATGGACATAAGACAAAACGAATTTCCCCATTGACAATACTGTAATGGAAATTAAATTAATCCTTTCTACCACCGAAAAACAAGAATATGATATTCGATGTTTTAAATAATGGAGCAGCCTATCTTACATACACTGAACAAACTTTTATGACATTTTTCTTTCTTCAAATTTGTTCAATATTTTTGTTTTTCATTTGTTTTATGGCAAAAGGTTCGTTTGGTGTTTGGCAGGTAGGCATCTCCATGTTTTTTAAATAAAAAAAAAAATTAAAAGAATTTTGAAGAACAGAACAAATGTCAAAAAGGTTCGTTCGGTGTCTGGCAGGTAGGCCGCTCGCATGTTTCTTAAATAAAAAACAAACGAAAAATAAAAAAAAGGTTGAAACAATTTGAAAAATAGACAAATTCCATAAAGGTTTGTTCAGAGTTTGTCAGGTAGGCTGCTCCATTATGACAATCTTCCTTTGTTTCAAATGTGTTCCGTTTGTTTTGTAAATTTCATTTATGTCTCAATAATGGAGCAGCCTACCCGACAAACGCTGAACGAACCTTTATGGCATTTGTCCAGTTTTCAAATTGCTTCAACTGTTTTTTTTTTTATTTACAAAACATGGAGCGGCCTACCTGCCAAACACCGAACGAACCTTTTTGACATTTGTTCTGTTTTTCAAAATTCATGTTTTTTTTATTTAAGAAACATGGAGCAGCCTACATGTCAAACACCGAAAGCACCTTTTTGAGATTTGTTGTTTTTTACAAAATTTCATTTCTTTTTTTCTACAAAACAGTCGATGCTTTGCAACATCACAGCAGTCACCCCTTTATATCCCAGCTTCATTAGCATCTTTAAACAAAAAAAAATAATTTATTTGCATTGTCGGAGGCGTCCAAGAATGTGCGAGAAGCAGCGCGACCCCACTATGTGGTGTTGTCATTATTCAAACAAGCGCTCGCCATACGAGACGAATTTTCGGCGATCTGGGCGCTCGTTACCCAAAATGCTCGCCAATTGAGGCGATCGTCACTCGAGGTTCTACTGTATATCGACGGGAAAATCAGGTGGGACGATGCGGGGATTCTGGCACCACGGCCTGGGTGCTTCCAAGCCGCGCACCTTATCCCTTGACCATGACATGGTATAAGTTATACAACCTTTGATTTCATTGAATCGGCAAAACAAAAATCAAAGCAATTGATTTCATTGAATCTGGAGGCCCCTACCTCCAGTTGTTTGTAGGGGGGTCCCTACGCCCTACCTATGTTGCACATTAACCGCCCCTTTCAAAGCTTGAGAAATTGCTAACCTAAAGAGTGTGCAGAGCTCCTTTACTGGTAGAATCCACTCAATAAAATGTTTTTTTACTGGGACCAGATGTGCAAAAGGTACTCTAAGAGAGAGCTCTATCAACCTCAGAGGCCCAAGACTGTTCAACATGCTTCCACTACACATACATGTAACTAGCCGACCCTTCACAGTGTTCAAGAGAGAGAACTTGATAAACACCTCCAAAGGATACCTCAACAACCAGGCTGTGATTCATACAACAGGCTGTAAGCAGCTGCATCCAACAGCCTGGATGATCAGATCATCAACCATGACGCCAGGTCAGAGACCGGGCCGCGGGGTATGTTGATTCCCGAAACAAATGCAACGTAATCACAAGGTAGGTCCTGAAGCCAGTCCAGGTATGGGTAATGTAGTTCCTCCACCAGGTCAAGGGGTTTAAATCCCCTCATTGCTCCAATTGGTTATCTTGTTTATATAAATGGTATTGTGATTTCCTTTTATATTTGAAGCTGGAGCATATAACGGAGGAATTCCATTACCTAAACCAGAGTGCATAGGGAGGGGGGGTTACATGTAAAAACCTGGATGGGCTTCAGTAGGGGCCTCGAGACCTGTGGATTCAGTGGAATTCCAGGTTGTATAACTTACCCCTGGATTACGACAGGTTATAAGTTGTGTAACTTGGGATTACCTAGGCTGAAGGTTCCAATCCCCACATTACAGCAGGTAATTTTCTCATATGCTAAAATCATGACATCACGGGACTCTGGCAGTTTTAACACGCTTTTAAGTCTGCTATTATTTTAATGTTTTTTTTTGTTTTTTTTTTCAAAAAAAGTTATCTGACTGCAGTTTATTCAAATTGTATTTCTCTTTGCTTTAAGTTATTAAAATTAACTTTCATTTGCCCCTTTCATTTCTGTTTTCTGATTTGTTTTCTCTATTATACACATCTTTATATCCCTCATCTTTGTATACAATATGTTTTTGTATTGGTAAAGGGGTGTTTGGTGAACCAACATTAACAATTCTTTGTGTTTTTCAAATGATCATTTAATCTGCACTCCTCTATTCCCTTTCTTCACATTCCTCAGCTGAGGACATTATAATTGTCAACATTACCTTCAGAAGAAGGATTTCCTGTGGGCCTTGTGCATTAAACTGTAAACAGATTTGTGAAACTTTATAGTTAGGTGTTGACATTGGTTAGGTGTTGTTCAGGCCTATTAAAAACATTTTGAACATAGTAAAACATATGATGACTTTTATTTCAGAAATGTATACAGTACTGTGTCTGCATTTTTTTTTTTTTTTTTGTTAGTATTGGACATTTTATTTAGTGCAACTTCTAAATAAGTAAATAACTAAGGTTTTGTATACTACTTGAAATTGTATATGTTCAGGAGAAATCACAGACTTATGCTGTAAACATATGACTTGCAATCTTAGCAACAAGTTAATATATCGAGGAAAATGCTGCATGAAATTTACAGTGCTGGAAAGATTGACATAATGATAAACCCCAGAAACTTAGGAGGAGCCACGTACTCATCTTGAATCATTTGAAGATGAGTAATGTAGATTTGCTGGTCCAGCACTTGCATGTTGCACTGTTTTATCATATAAAGCAGGAGCAGTGCCCATTCTTCTGTGATATTAGAGCAAAAAGATTCAAAGGCGAGTCTTTAGCCTCCAGTATTGTAACACTTGAGTAATTTGTTATTCTATAGTTAATAAATAATTGATGACTAAAAAGGGCTAGTTAAATTGATTCAATTATATTTTTAGTCATATGATATGGACAAATTCTCTTATTGTGAGACTTGTATTGACCACTTGAATATTGGTGAGTTTAGAACTAAATTCTAAAAGAAACCTACCAGATGATTTGATTTTACCATACCGTATATCATGCTAAGGGTTTCGGGGCTTAACGTCCGTGCGGCCCAGTCCTCAACCAGGCCTCCTCGTTGCTGGACTGGTCAACCATACCCCACCAGTCATCCTTGTGGTTACTTTGCGATGGTACTGGTATTCAAGAACCCACCCCCACCGTCCAAGGACCATGGGGATAGTGGTATCTTTTAAAGATACCACTTGGGAGAAAAAATGTGGGACTCTTAAACACTGCCAACTGCACTCACGGCCCTCGGTCTCTAACAGTCTCCCCTCATTCTGCCTCTCCTTCACTGACTCCTGCTCTCACTCCTCACATCTGTTAGGATTAAGGAGGATGGGTTTAATGGTGATGCTGTAGATGCGCGGAGGTCACCAGGTGGCCGTGAACCACAAGGACACACACATCAAGCGTCACTCTTGGTTCCTGTGGAGCCCACAATCCTCATAAATCCCCATTCCCCCTGTGGAACCCACAATATGTGTAACAGAAATTAACATTTGTCATAATGCAAACTTTTATGCAAAAGATAACAATAATATTACATTTAACTCCATTTTGTTGTCTTTTATTATAGATGCAAAATAACTTGACAAGAATCTTATAATCTCGAAGGGAAAATGGAGTTTATACAGGAAAAATCATGTTTAAGGGCAAAATGTGACTTGAACATGTTGGAAAGACATGAAATGTTTGGATATGGCTGCTATAAGTTTGTTCATGCATTGGACCAGGAATTTTGAGTGACATCTATGACTCCTTGTTGTGAGGGAAGGGGAGCATGTGATGTGACCCCTGTCAGACTACGGCTCACTGTAGAGTCTGGTTATACAGTTTCCTAAGCAAGAGCTATTGTGCCTCTTGCTGCCCCTTGTTTTTCTTTGGCAAGGCTGTTTACACCCATTTCTGTGGGAATATCTGAAGGCCTTTGGTCGTGCATGGACCAGGGACTCTTGGGTTTTGCTTATGATGTTTTGTGAATTGTCTCCTTGTCCTCCTAGGTAGTCTGTAGTCGGCAGGCAGCCACTCACCCTACTGTAGTGTATACATCCTGGGCATGGATATGATGGTAATACAACAAAGTGTTATACAACAATGTCAAGTGGGTGATGGATTTCTCTTGTTGCAGTACTGGCTTTTCCCAGTGGCGAAGAAAAGCTTCTCTAGGAAGAAAATTACCCCTAATTTCCTGAAGTCTAGTCCATTATTTAGTGTCCAGAATTCTGCATTACCATCTTTGCTGTAATCTGTCAGAATCTGACTGGTGTTCGTGCCCCAACATCTCCAAGATGTTTATTTTCGTGTTCTGATTCATTTGGGGTTCAGAGACTGGCTAGAGTTTCATACTGAAAGATTTTCACATTAGAAAAAAATCTAAAACAAGCTTGTTTTAAATTCATGTTATCATATATACTGTAAACTATATACTGTAAACAATGTTTAAACAAAAAGAACTAATCAGCAAAGGTGCTGTTAATCTTGATTGTCATAACACAACCCATGGAAATTGTATTCATTCTTACAGTGACCCATATTAAATACATGTACGATTGAATGCAGTTGCACAAAACACAAGTTGTGACTCGTGAAAACATACTTAAGTTATTTAATACTAGTTTAGCATTTACAGAGTTTTCCTTACACATTTTACTGTGTAAATTGAATAGCTTAGCTCATTTGGACATATAATTTTTCTACCATTTAAATATATATTTGTAATGTAAGATGTTTTGACCACCGATCATGACTGTGAGTAAGTTGGACGTCCCCCACAGGTGGGCCTGGACAGTGCTGATCAGTGGAGTGGAAGGAGAGGAACGTCAGGAATCAGGAAAGGCATCAGTCCCATAATCAAGATGCACCAGTGTCCCTACTGCTCTTATTCGTCTACCACTAAGACAAATTGTACAAATCACATGCGTACTCATACTGGGGAAAAGCCTTTTTCTTGTACTATGTGTCCTTTTCGTGCTAGTCAGAAGGGAAGCTTGCAAACACATCTTCGTACTCATACTGGCGAAAAACCTTATGCGTGTGCTCATTGTCCATATCGCTCTGCACAAATGATTCATCTGAGAAATCACATTAGGACACACCATCCTTGGCTTGCTGATGGTAGAATATCAACTGTATGATTATACTACATGGGTTAATCTGGAACTAATTATATAAAATATTGTTACTTGAAGTCAAGAGTGAAGCTTACAGAATTACAGGTTTGACTTACACTACTGTATATTGATATAAAGTAATTTTAATAAGGGGAGGGGAGAGGAAGGTTTGTTAAGATGTTTACTAGAGTGTTCTTGTGACTTTATAAGTTATTCAGGGATGGAGAGCTTGGTTTGAAGATTGATGAATTTGCTTTTCATATTTTTGTTTATATTTTTTTCAGTGGTTTATAAAATGCTTAAAGCACTGGCCAGTTAGCTCAATACTTCTGTTCTCTCAACACATTTTCATGTACAACTTAACACATTGTCAATTCCTGTTAGGCATACTGCCAATTATTGAGGAAAATTGATGATCTGGAGATATCTTGGCAATTTACTTTTCACAGTTGCATGGGATGTTTTATTTTTTTGTCTAATAATCATCAGATCTTTTCTGAATTCATTTATGTTTTATTGAATACAGTTAATTAAACAATTTCAAGCATGGTTCACAGATATGTTTTGACCTGGAGCTAATTAGCAGGGAGATGGTTTGACCTGGAGCTAGTTAGCAGGGAGATGGTTTGACCTGGAGCTAGTTAGCAGGGAGATGGTTCGACCTGGAGCTAGTTAGCAGGGAGATGGTTTGACCTGGAGCTAGTTAGCAGGGAGATGGTTTGACCTGGAGCTAGTTAGCAGGGAGATGGTTTGACCTGGAGCTAGTTAGCAGGGAGATGGTTTGACCTGGTGCTAGTTAGCAGGGAGATGGTTTGACCTGGAGCTAGTTAGCAGGGAGATGGTTTGACCTGGAGCTAGTTAGCAGGGAGATGGTTTGACCTGGAGCTAGTTAGCAGGGAGATGGTTTGACCTGGTGCTAGTTAGCAGGGAGATGGTTTGACCTGGTGCTAGTTAGCAGGGAGATGGTTTGACCTGGTGCTAGTTAGCAGGGAGATGGTTTGACCTGGTGCTAGTTAGCAGGGAGATGGTTTGACCTGGAGCTAGTTAGCAGGGAGATGGATTGCCCTGTGAGATAGAGCCTGGCCTCAGGCTGGGCTCGGGGAGTAGAAGAACTCTCAGAACCCTCTCCAGGTATGCTCCAGGTATACCTGGAGCTAGTTAGCAACGAGAGTGTTTTGTGGGATCTTCCTACATGGACCCCTAAGCATTTGGCTGGCCCATACTTTCGTGTTATTTATTTCTGTCTTAGGCGGTACATGGGTATTTATGACACATAAGTTGGCTTGAGTAAGATTGTCCTGTGTGTAACTGCCTAAGTGTAGTTACAGGATACATACCTGCTTGATTTGGTTGTGGTAGTTCTTCTATTCTACAAGCCTGGCCCGAGGCCAGGCTTGACTTGTGAGGATGAGAGCTGTGCTTGTGGTGTCCTATCTTCCCAATACTATTTATCGTATAACGCTTTGAAACTACTGACGGTTTTGGCCTCCACCACCTTCTCACTTAGCTTGTTCCAACAGCCTTCCACTCTGTTTGCAAAAAAAGAAAACTTTCTAATATTTTTTTGGGCACCTTTGTTTTCTTAGCTTATATCTGTCCTCTTGTTTGTGTTGTTGGTTTCAGGAATTCACGTAAAGAAATGTGTATCAACTTATGTGCTGTTAAATTTCATTTGAAATGTTATTTGGCTTGTAACCTGGATTATTTAGCAGGGAGAGAGAGGGTTTGACCAGGAGCACCTGTGATGAGCTGGCACCTGTGACTGATCAGGGAGTTTTGGGGAGGCTGGAGAAACATGCACAATATTCTTAGCTCTTGCATAGATTAAGATCATTTTAAATATCTCAGGGCTGAAGAGCTTTGGGAAAAGGTGGTGCTTATGAAGTTGCTGCAGTTTATTTTACAATTTGTAAAAATATTAAACAACAGTGTCCTAATTATTACTTGTATCTGAATAGTGACTTTCTTTTCTTTCAAATAATTGAAAGGAGGAAAAGTTTTTGAAAAGCTGCTTACTGGTTAGTTTGAGTTTGTGTGTATTCATTAGATGCGTTCCCTTGTTGAAAAGTTTATTAGGTATATCCCGTGTATGGAACCTTTTGGTTTATTAGTTTATTAGGTACTGTATATGGCATGGTGACTTTCCATGAGTTTCATTACCTAAGTTTGCCATCTATCAATCACCTCAACCATCTAAACTCATTCCAGATTTTATGAACTTTATGTTCAGATTTTAAAACATACATACATACTAGAGAGAGAGAGAGAGAGAGAGGTGGCATCTTTGTTTACAAAGAATAGTTTGAAAATTATTTGAAATGCGAGATATACTTAACATTGCGACCAGGTATACTGTATATCCTTCAATTGGCTGTTATCAAAATATGTCTTGTTTTAACTTGTGTTTCTTAAAGTAGATGGATATGAGTATGGTGATTAACAGCTGTACAGTTTTATGGAGTGAGACACTGGTCCAGATTTTTGTGTACATAGAAAATTCATGAAGGTGAAATTAAAAAACTTTTTCCATATTTCTAAGTTTTCTGTTATATTAAGTTTGAGATTTTTTATCAGCCACAGCTTGGTTGATCAGGTATCCTTTGGACTTTGAGCTAGTCATAGTTAATTTGCTTTTATTACATTAGATAGTCTACAATACTATTACAAATTTGGAACTGCAGATAAGTTGAAAATTTACAAAAAAGAATTCAGTATATGAATATGCTTTATGAAATACTATATCTAATTATGCTTTACAAAATACAGTACTCTATATGAATATATTTTTTGAATCTTTCTGTATTGAGACTTTATATTTTAATTACTTTTGCCAGTGATGGTAATTCAGTCCCACATTAATAAAATATTCAATGAGGCCTATAGTTTTTCTGATTGTGTGTTTTGTAAAAGTTGTTGATTCTTACATTATCACTAAGGCATTTGTCGTGATGAGGATTTGAACCTATGCGATGGGTAGTCCCACACATAGAAAGTCCCACAATTTTCTCATTGTTACAGTCACATTAGTGTGATTACTTTGTGTGTACTAAGGCATTTCATAAGCCTGGTAATTGTTTTTGTGAATATCGTATATAAAAATATAGTAGAGTATGGTACTGTATGGTACTTGTACCTGTACTTGTAATGCACCTCTACTCCATGGCCGGCTTATTTGTCATGCATTCAACGCTGTTTTTCCTACTTTTTTTTTAATTCCTATCTTTTAATGTTTTCACTTCTACTGTATATTGTAACTAAGGCTGTCCATATATTCTTTTTATTTGCTGCATTCTTCATTCTTGGTACAAACAGGTGCAATCAACTATTTTGGTGTGAGAGCCAAAGCACCCGGTTAAAATTTAGGTCACTTTTCCAGTCTTAAAACGCTCAAAAAGCAGGTGCGATATCTATGGTCAATTCTGTCGATGTTCTATCTTCAAGTGAGAGGAATGCTCAAAGGAAGCAATGCATGAAGGTGCATATTGTATGCTTAAACAATTGTTGGGTTTTAATATGTTGCAAATTCTATTGCCAATACATTGGTCATAAATATATTAGCTTTTTGTCTTAAATTTTAAGACTATATTCTTAGTTTATTACTATTCCATAGTTAAAATGTTGAGGAACATATTGGGTATAGGATATAAGTCTGAATCCTTGTGATGGAGTTTGAGTACAGCATTTAGGAATGTGCAAGATTCTGAAGAGCTCCAACTTACATGAAGTACTTTGAATTTACAGTATCTTGTTAAGAATTTATTTGGTGTATGTGAAGTCTGTAAATAGTACTCATCATGGTTTAACTAAATGTAGAATACCATATACTGTATTTTATTCGATAATAATTAATTGCCGATTTTGTCTGATCTCAGAATAATGCAATATAAAATAAATTAGTAAGAAAGGCGTCCCCTACAGGTGGGTATGGACAGAGACGAGAGAACTGATGTGAGAGGATCCGCCGGAGTTGGGAAAGGGTTCTCTGCCACCAGCAAGATACACCAGTGTCCCTACTGTGCCTACGTCACTCCTGTCACGACTCATTTGAGGGACCATTTACGGACCCACACAGGGGAAAAGCCATTTTCTTGTCCCTTTTGTCCTTATCAAGCTACAACAAAAAGCAATCTCACTAAACATACTCGTATCCATACAGGAGTAAAGCCATTCATGTGTCCTCATTGTTCGTACTATTGTACCAAAAAATTTTACCTTGATAAACATATTCTTTCTCATACATGGAGTAAACCAAGTTCATGAGTATATTTTTATTCAGATCTACAATGAATGCAAAACCAATTACCTCCATACTAGTGCTCAACTTTAGTGTTCATGTTGTAAAGTACTTAAATGAACTAAGGTTGAAGTACATATTCACACAATGCAATACAGTACTAGTGTTAGAATTTACATAAATATTATCCAGTGACATTGAGAGGAAAGGATTTATTAGAAATAAATAAAGCAGTGAGACATTATTGGCTCAATAGGCTCAAAAATAAATTTGGCACAAATAAAAAACATATTTTATTAAACCCTTTCACAATATTTGTTAATGTTGCGTGAACTTACCGCATCTGATATGAAAGTACTATACTATACTGTATTATAGATTCAAGCAGAATGGTAAGGGTAGGAATTCAGTTTTATTGCTCAGTTTTGCTTACTTTTTTCTTCTTTCTTGACTTTAATTTTGTCTTCAACTACATCATAAAAGTTAAATTTTACCATTCTTGCTCTGCTTTACTTTCTCAACCTCCACTGCCTCCACATTTTAATAACTTCTATTCCTCTGCCTTTTATCTTCCAATTTCTCTCCCTCCATATTTTTTACCTTGTCTTCTTCCATCTGCTCTTTCACCCTCTCTCCTTCACCTTCTCTAGCTGTGCTTGTCACACTCGTCCATCCCTGCATTGTATCTCCTCTACTGCCTTCTACCTTGTCTTCCACCTTTTCTATTTTTCCTCGTTTTCATCTTCAACTCTCCCACCACCTGCTCCCCCCTCCATCTCTTTCATCTTCAACTCTCCCACCACCTGCTCCCCCCTCCATCTCTTTCATCTTCAACTCTCCCACCACCTGCTCCCCCCTCCATCTCTTTCATCTTCAACTCTCCCACCACCTGCTCCCCCCTCCATCTCTTTCATCTTCAACTCTCCCACCACCTGCTCCCCCTCCATCTCTTTCATCTTCAACTCTCCCACCACCTGCTCCCCTCTCCATCTCTTTCTTTGCATGCTCCATCTTTTTTTTTCTTCATCCTCCCACTGGCCATCCTCCATTCAACTTTATTATGGAAACCTTCTGTGCAATATCCCGAGTTCCACTCATTCAATTGACTTATAAACCCTTACGTCTGATCATAAAAATATGGCTTCCTCTTGAAATAGTAAAATGTAGTAAAAAATATTTTGTATGTTATCTCATTGCACTGACTTGAAACATAATATTTACAGTATATTTAATCATAAACATTAGCTCTACTTGATATTGGGCAATATAGTTTCCTGGAAGAAATTTTTATAATCGATAATAAAAATATTGTGAAAAATTTGGACATTTATCATGTCCATATAGTTTGCAATATAAGTTGACCCCCATGTCACTCGTACTGGATCTAGCCATTTGTATTAAATTATATTTTTATAATTCCTGTACTGAGTGCTTATATCATGAGAAATGTGAATGTAATACTAAAAGCTTGTACAATTATTATGCACTATAATTCTACACTCGGTAATATACATATGAGTTATTGACCTATTATATGCACATTATTGTACAGTATTGTCCAGGAAACCCTTCATTTTCCTAAGGATTACATTCTGTAGTGGAGCAGTGGTAATACCACTAGCCCCATGCATTGTGAGTGATTTGGTCTGGGTTCCAGTCGTTGCTAGGGAGGATTGTCTGGGTGTTAATCATTAACCAAGCAGCAATTGGATACCTTGATGTTAACCGGATTGGTAGGTTGTTTTCCAGGATAACTAGTGAGTAAGGCTTGCCATGGGCTATGGAAAGGGAAAGTTCTCGGCCTGCTAGTGGGAATCATAAGTCATCTGTTCCTTTACCCACCTCTGTGAAAAAAAAAAAAAATTTTATTCAAACTTATAGGTACTGTACAGTAATAGGGTTAGGAATCAAAACTCTCCAAAAGTGTACTTTTCACTCCTTACTCAACAAATCATCTATAATAACGTTTACAATTTGATGCTCCCTCCATTTTACTCCCCAAAATTCAGAAGATAACTAAGTTAGAATGAATAGGTTGCATAAAATTCAAGGTGCTTAAAATAATTAAAAATGTGTGTAAACCATGAATATTGTGGTTTGCAGTCCAACTTACTGATGAGAATGTTTTGACTCGATTTCTATTAAATATTTGCTTAAATCTATAGCTATAAGGGAGAATGTTTGTCTGTACAGGGTTGAAGGCCAGATGCTTGCAACTAGCTTTAACCAAATTTGCAGCAGGAATGGTCGGGGTAAGGGACGAACATAGGTTGGTTGTGCCTATGTTCGAAAGGGGAATTATTCTGTTGTGTGTGTGATATATATATATATATATATATATATATATATATATATATATATATATATGTATCTATATGTATATATATATATGTATATATATATATATGTATATATGTATATATATATATGTATATATATATATATATATATATATATATATATATATATATGTATATATATATATATTCAACTTGTAATTATTGAAGAATTTATTATCTGCAACATTTTGTTCCGCCCAGAAACATCTTCATGTAAAAAATTAATACACAAGATGCAATTCTTGTGGGTTAACTGTGTGGGTTCTCTTCTACACATGTAGAAGAGGTGAAGTTCTGTGTGGTGAGATTAAGGGTTGAAGGAATATAGGGGCAATGAAACATAAAGTACGTATTAGGGAAATAAAGGGGGGGGGACAATAGGGGGGAAAGGAGGGCCAATCAAACATTGGGTAAAGAGGTGGGATGAAAAACTCTGTAGAGATGTTGTTGTTTTCCAGTGCTGTTTTATGAGATCTGAATCAGAGTGTAGGCAAAGTAGCAAAGTCATTATTATGTATATTTATGGTGGGTTGTTTTTCTCTTATGAGTATAGCTTCCAGTATTTGCAGTCTAATGTGGTCAGTGGTGGATGCCAGGATTGTTATATTATCTAATAGCATGTTCCTAGTGAGTGTTGTGTTATGTACACTTTGTGTATGGTTTCTAGGGGCACCGGCTTGTTTGATGGCAGGTCAGTCTTCTCGAAAGCTTTGTGGTGGTCATACCAATATAAGTACAGTAGATCAAAGGTGACATCCTTCATTGGGGCATGTAAATTGGTATACAGCATTTGCTCTTTGGAGAGGGTTGTATTGTTTATTGGGGCTGTTCTTAAGTATTAAATCAGCAGTCCTTTTTGCTTTGTAGTAAATGATGAATTCCAATCTTTGATCTAGGGGCTGTTGGTTTCACTCCATTTGAAATTATTTTGTTGATTATTAATTTTCTGTTTTATACTGTGAGCTCAGTCGATTTTTAACAGAGCTTTATGGGAAAGGTTGCTCGCAGTTCCGGTTTTTGTTCTCTGTTATTCCATTTTTTATATACTGTATCTTCTGTTATGGCTGTTAACTTCTCTGTTTGTTTACCCATTATTTATTAATACTTGAAAGCTTCTGTCCAGTTTCTTGTGGATTTTATGCCAATCGGAATAGTGAGTAAGGAATTTGCATATAAATGAGTATCACACTAGTCTGGCTAGGGATTTGGAGTGACCATTCATTCACATTTCTATGTTGGTGGGTTTAGTATAAACTTGTGTGGTGAAAGTGTTGTCATTGGTTCTCACGTAGACATCAAGGAAAGGGAGTGCACCAGCAATGCCTAGTTCGTGGGTAAAGTAAGCACTGAGTTTTGGATAAGCAGATCCTTTAATTGTAACAATTTCTGGAGGTCTTTCACACATATGAATATATCATCAATATATCTGCAGTAGATGTGAGTTTTCCTGTGGTTTTGAAGATGGTGTCTTCTAGTGTTTCCATATAGAAGTTAGCAAAAAGTTAGCTTGGTTTCTCCATCTATCTGCATATACATGTCTCCCCAAAGGGTTGTGAATGGGGCCTAGTGGGAACTCGTAGTGGCATCCCTACTAAGAGTCCTCTTTGCTAACTTCTAAATAAGAACAAGAAGACATGATCTTGAAAACCACAGGAAAATCACACATCTTCTGCAGATACATCGATAATATATTCATATGTATGAAAACCTCCAGGAATTAATACGATTAACCACTGCACTGCGCAAAGCGCCTTTAGGCGCTCAGAGAGTTGTGCTTTTTGTTTTTTAATTTGGCTATATTTTAATGTTTTTTAATGTTTTCATTACTATTTGTGTTTTGAAATGGAAATAGTTGACTTTGGAAACATTTTAACATTAAATTTACCTGAACATTTGTAAAAATAACAAAAATATGTCCTTGACAATTGCACCAAGACGTTTTTGCCAAAAATAGGTGAGCAGTGCAAGGGTTAAAGGACTACTGTACTTACCTAAAACTCAGTGTTGTTCGTGGCATTTGTGAGACCAAAATTGGAAAATGCAGCAGTTGTCTGGTGCCCATATCTCAAGAAGCACATCAATAAACTTGAAAAGGTGCAAAGGCACGCTACAAAATGGCTTCCTGGACCTGAAAAACAAGAGTCACGAAGAGAGGCTAGAGGGGTTAAATATGCCAAAATTAGAAAATAGAAGAAAAAGAGGTGATATGATCACCACTTACAAAATAATAACAGGAATCGACCAAATTAACAAAGATAAGTTCCTGAAACCAGCGACTTCAAAAACAAGAGGACACAGATTCAAGCTAAGGTATCAGAGGTGCCAAAAATATTAGAAAGGTTACTTTTGCAAACAGAGCGGTAGATGGTTAGAACAGGTTAAGTGAGAAGGTGGTAGGAGGCCAAAACCGTCAATAGGTTCAAAGTGTTATACGACAAAGCATACTGGGAAGACGGGACATCACGAGAGCAGCTTTCATCCTGTGACTACACTTAGGTAATTACTGTATTCTTTCTCATTCTCTCACTCCATACTCAGTTTCAAATGTAGATATGATACGACCCAGTAGGCTCAGAAATCTGTACACCAGTTGCTTGACGGTTGAGAAGCGGGACCAAAGAGCCAAAGCTCAACCCCTTCAAGCACAAGTAGGTGAGTACATGACCTTCCCACACACTCATCAGTACCACTCAACTATACACTTACTTCCTCTCCATTTGTATTGCCATATTACTCAATAAATCTTGGGCATTGAATGTTTAAGAATTCAACATTTTATTACATTGCTAGTATCGTGTAAGGGGGAAAACGTTTTAAGTACTGTATGTATGTTCCAAGAATAGTTTATAATATTTCTTGTTTTGAAAGATAAGACATGCCTCTGTTAATGAATATACAATATATACATTGGAACAGAGGATGGGCATATTTATCTTTTAAGAATATTTTATATTACATCTTGAGATGGAGAAGATAACAATTTCTTAGAATATTTCATATTAGTGTTGTCTTAAGATATGCCAGCATAGTGAACCGGAGATACTTCATTAGTAGCAGTCAAAAAATATGTAGTTTTTATTTGCTTGACAATTTATTTCTATAACTGAACATTAGAACAATGAATGGCATGTAATGTCACAAATAAAAATGAGGAGCACAGGATATTCATGAGTAATAAAAAACTGTATTTAGTATAAATAGGCTATTTGTATTTTGCTATAGACCTGGTAATACTGGTATAGATTTTATTGACCACTGTTTAAAGTGCGCATTACATCTTATCATAACCACCAGTAAAAGTATTGCTTTTTCCTCTGAGAAGAATTCAGTACATTAAATAACCAGTACTACTTGCTATTTATTTTTAGCTATTTTTTATGCTAATTACATTTGTTTATAACTTAAAAATCATTTAAGCATAGGAGAGAATGTAACAGTGATAAAGTAAGATGCACGTCCCCAACAGGTGGGGCTGGACAGTGCTGGGCAGAGGGCTTCTTGGAGAGGAAACGAAGGACCATGGATGGGCATCAACACTGCTAGCAAGATACACCACTGTTCCTTCTGTTCCTATACCACCAATGTTACCACAAACTTGACAAATCACCTGCGAACCCACACTGGAGAAAAGCCATTTTCATGTCCTCGTTGTTCATACTGTGCTACAACAAAAGATAATTTAAAGAAACATTATTTAATCCATACTGGAGAGAAGCCGTTTGTATGCCCTTATTGTCAATATCGTACAACAACTAAAGGGTATTTAAAAAAGCATATGCTGATTCATTCTAACGAGAGAAATTCTGTATACTCCTGCTCATATTGTGGATACTGCACTTCAACAGAAGATGATTTAATACATCATACAGCAATTCATAAGCCATAATGTGTCACTAGTGTGATCCAATATTTTGCCTTTACTCAAAACATTTTGCTTATCTCTTTTTAAATAAAACTAGTGTTCAGAAACATTAGTATTACTGTTCATATATTAGTTCTGCAAACTGAGAGCTGTTCTCTATTCTCTCTCTCCCCTTCCCTCTGCCTCGGTCTTTCCCCACCCTCCACCCTCTGTAATAAGAGAACAGTATAACAGCAGAACAGGCAAGACAAGGCCTGGAAACAATGAGAAATCACACCTTCTATGGGTTTTAACAGCAAAGGGTTAGGTCAGGAGATAACGATGCCATTAGATGTGCTGCGACCTTACCACCAATCTACTCGAGATTACTAGTCAGGATCAAAAGATTCCACAGGACCTCACAGCCTGGAGGGGGGGGGGGCTAACAGCTGAGTGGACAGCGCTTGGGATTCGTAAACCTAAAGTTCCGGATTCGATCCCCAGTGAAGGCGGAAACAAATGGGCAGAGTTTCCTTCACCCCGATGCACCTGTTCACCTAGCAGTAAATAAGTATCTGAAAGTTAGACAGCTGCTACGGACTGCTACCTGGGGTGTGTAACAAAAATGAGGCCTGGTCGAGTACCGGGCCGTAGGGACACTAAACTTCGAAATCATCTCAAGATAACCTCAAGATAGCCCATAGGAGTTGTACAAATGATTGGACCATAGACAGAGGGGGGGGAAGTGAGAACTTGAGTGTGTGTGTGTGTGTAATTACCTAAGTGTAGTTACAGGATGAGAGCTATGTACGTTCGTGGTGTTACGTCTTCCCAGCACTCTTTGTCGTACAGTGTAACGCTTTGAAACTTCTGACGGTTTTGGCCTCCACCGCCCTCTCACTTAGCTTGGAACAAGCTAAGTGAAAATTGTTAAATGTTCCAAGCAATATGGCCAACAAGCCTGTGTATGTTGCATAGGGGACCAGTGCGAGAGGGTTGAACATGATGGCCTCATGCAGATTGGAGTTTAGCTTTGTTTTAAATACTGTACTGATTTCTAGTTCCTATCACTTAACATCATAACTTCTATTACCTCAAGTAGAGACGCACCATTAGGATAACTCAGTAGTTAATTCAATAAACTATTTTTTTAAACCTTGAGTCCTTTGTGTCAGTCATACCCTCCAAACATCCTAGTGGGCTGACCTTCATCACTTTATACAAGTTCCTTGTCCTCTTGACTAGCATCCCTAATTGGTGTTTACCCCTCCCCGGGTGAGACAGTGTTAATAATTATTACCTAATTATCCAAGAGTTCAATATTCCATTCAATTCCCCCCACCCCCCTCTGCTGTGAAGACTTGAGAGTGGAGACTGCTGTGGTTGAGAGTTGGAGCTGAAAGGACTATGATTCTTTTTGGTGAAAGCGTTCCTAATACCTGCATATGCATAACCAGTAGGACATTAAGATATATTTACACTTATCTCGCACCCAGTTCTCTACATCCAGAAATTAATTTAAAATTAATTAAAATCAGGTTGGTGGCAATGCAAGTGTCTAACTCCAAGGTGTTATTTAAGTGATGGGTTATGTAGGTCATATAAGTGGTAGCAGCAAAAACTCTCTCTTAGGATCCCTCTCTCTCCCTCCTCTCATCACAGTTTCTCTCTCTACCCCCTCTCATCACAGTTTTTCTCTCTACCCCCTCTCATCACAGTTTCTCTCTCTCCCTCCTATCATCAAAGTTTCTCTCTCTACCCCCTCTCATCACAGTTTCTCTCTCTACCCCCTCTCATCACAGTCTCTCTCTACCCCCTCTCATCACAGTTTCTCTCTCTACCCCCTCTCATCACAGTTTCTCTCTCTAGCCCCTCTCATCACAGTTTCTCTCTCTCTACCCCCTCTCATCACAGTTTCTCTCTCTACCCCCTCTCATCACAGTTTCTCTCTCTACCTTTCCCTCGCTCCCTCCTTCCCTTCCTCTAAGCTTGCTACTTATGACAGTTGACTACAAAACCGAGTCATTATCAATGTAGGAAAAATCATATTGATAGAAAAAAATCATAGTTATACTGTAATGGCGACAGTTTAACTGTAGCTTAGAGAAAATCTTTTGTTATACCTACATAGGTCAATATTTTTGAAAATGTATTAAGTAATTTTTAAGGATTGTACTATTATGTTTCCTATATTTTGTTGCAGATTTATTTATAAGCCTAAGGAGTGGCACTGACTACAATACTGTACCTTTAAGATTAAACATTACTTGTACAGATGGCTATTTTTATATTAATGACCAGGTATAAATGATGTAAATATTTCATATAAATGAACTCAGAATGTTACTGAAGACTGAAGATTGATGCTTATGGTGGTAATGGTTTTAAAAGTTTGTGCCTTCGTGAATTATTATGATTAGTAAGATGGGCGTCCCCTACAGGTGGGGCTGGAGAGTGACGGTCAGACGGCTGGAGGGAGAGGAACCACAGGAGCCTTGAAGGGCTTCACCAACACCAGCAAGATCCACCAGTGCACCTACTGTACCTACACAACTAATGTTGCCACAAATCTGAGGAACCACATGCGCACCCACACAGGGGAAAAACCCTTTTCGTGTCATTATTGCTCTTTCCGGACGACGCAGAAGAGGAACTTAAAAACGCACATTCGTACTCACACAGGTGAAAAGCCATATGCTTGTGCCCACTGCCCATATCGGTCAGCTTGGAAGGGAAATCTTAATGCCCATATACTGACTCATCGTACTTTAGATGAGTTGGGATCAAACAAAAATGCGAACATGGGACATCAAGGTGGTTTTGTGCAGTAGAGTTATGGCCTCTGAAAATTACTATACTGTTTGATGTTTTAAGATAACTATTTTATAAATTTAAGTAGTTCTCTGTTCCTAAAGTTTCCTCATTTAAATCACCGAGTGCTAATTTTTGTTTTGTGAAAATACGGCCAACAAGTTAGCAAGGCAATTATCATATACATTTACTAGAAAATTTTCTAAGGTTCATAGTACCTAAATGGTATTCAGCATTAAATTATAAAGAAAAGGTGTGTTTTGTAATGCACACATTAAATTCAGTATGCCTAATACAAGGTAGAAAGTAAAGTGAAATATATTTTATTTTTTAAAGTCGCTCTACAACAGGTTTAGTTAATTGTCAAAATAAATTTGTCATTAGTGTAGCCCATCTTCTTGTTTGTATGGTACTGTACTGATAATAATGATGTGGACCATATTGACATAATGGACAGTTAGAAAATAGAATTTGGGACTATTGAATTCAGACAAACCAGAAAACGTTTCATATTTGTGGCTAATTAATATCTAACCTAGACCTAATCCTAGTCCTAATCCTAATCCTAATCCTATCTAATCCTAGACCTAATACATGCTATCATGCTATCTGAGGTTTAATATAGTATATATATATATATATATATATATATATATATATATATATATATATTCAACAATTATCACAAAAACACTGATCCAAGTATGCGGAAAAACCACATGTGGTTTACATGTTGTTTTTCCGCGCACACACACACACACACAGATGCCAAAGAAATATAAGAAAATTTACTTTCGCAAACAGAGTGGTAGATGGTTGGAACAAGTTAGGTGAGAAGGTGGTGGAGGCCAAGACCGTCAGTAGGTTCAAAGCGTTATATGACAAAGAGTGTTGGGAAGACGGGACACCACGAGCTTAGCTCTCATCCTGTAACTACACTTAAATAATTACACACACACACACACACACTTACACACACACACAAGTTTTTTTACAAGTTCCTCTTTGTCCAATTGGTTGTGTTCAGAGTTGGGCGCTGTGGGCGTGGGGTCTCTCCACTGTAGTTTCTTTAACAAGTTAAGTGAGAAGGTGGTGGAGGCCAAGACCGTCAGTAATTTCAAAGCGTTATATGACAAAGAGTGCTGGGAAGACGGGACACCACGAGCGTAGCTCTCATCCTGTAACTACACTTAGGTAATTACACTTAGGTAATTACACACATATTATATATATATATATATATATATATATATATATATATATATATATATATATATATATATATAATAATATATATATAATATATATATATGTGTGTGTGTGTATTACGAAAATAAACACGTGATTAAAAATGTGACAGTGTCAGACCACGGAGGAAAATTGAAACAGGAATTTCCTTAAGTACTTTTGTATATTAATACATCTTTAGAAGGAGTCTGCAGTCTCCTTCTGAAGATGTATTAATATACGAAAGTACTTAAGGAAATTCCTGTTTCAATTTTCCTCCGTGGTCTGACACTCTCTCTCTCTCTCTCTCTCTCTCTCTCTCTCTCTCTCTCTCTGTATATATATATATATATATATATATATATATATATATATATATATATATATATATATATATATATATGCACACTGTACAGTATATACAATGGTCCACATATATAATTACAAAAGGTACTATGTAAACAAGAGGATGAGTTGCATTAATGGTATATTAATATCCATTACAGTTTTGTACTTTTACATCTACAGTAAAGTAGCATATATATATATATATATATATATATATATATATATATATATATATATATATATATATATATATATATATATATATAAAATATATGCAATTGACGATCACAAAACACTGATAATTTTTATGCTGAAAATCCACAGAGAAATGTGAAAGGAAGATGAACATTTCGGCCTGATTAAAGCCGTTGTCAACTCCAGACTGACTAGAGGAAAGAGAGGGAGGGTACAGGCCAAGTACTTAAGGAAATTCCTGTTTCAATTTTCCTCCGTGGTCTGACACTCTCTCTCTCTCTCTCTCTCTCTCTCTCTCTCTCTCTCTCTCTCTCTCTCTCTCTCTCTCTCTCTCTCTCTCTCTCTCTCTCTCTCTCTATATATATATATATATATATATATATATATATATATATATATATATATATATATATATATATATATATATATATATATATATGCACACTGTACAGTATATACAATGGTCCACATATATAATTACAAAAGGTACTATGTAAACAAGAGGATGAGTTGCATTAATGGTATATTAATATCCATTACAGTTTTGTACTTTTACATCTACAGTAAAGTAGCATATATATATATATATATATATATATATATATATATATATATATATATATATATATATATATATATATATATATATATATATATAATATAAAAAATATATGCAATTGACGATCACAAAACACTGATAATTTTTATGCTGAAAATCCACAGAGAAATGTGAAAGGAAGATGAACATTTCGGCCTGATTAAAGCCGTTGTCAACTCCAGACTGACTAGAGGAAAGAGAGGGAGGGTACAGGCCAACACCTGGAACCTGACCAACCCATCTCTAGGGAAAGAATTAATCAGAAACAGGTATAGCTTACACACAGAGATCACACTAACGTGATGCATCAAATGAACAAATCCACAAGGGCCGATAACCCTGTCATAGCTCAGTCGATTAAGGCAGTGTCTGGGATGCTCCCGGATGCAGGTTCGAATCCTCGTCACGGCCCTTGTGGATTTGTTCAGGTATAGCTTAGCTTAGAATAGTCAAAGAGGATTAAGCAGTCAAAGAATAAGGATGAAAGATTAAAGAAAAATCTCATGAACACACAATATATGAATATAATATTGTAATGAAACATTGTAACCCTCCCTATCAGAGTTTTTTCTTAAACTGTTGTGCAGTATTATAACTTAAAAATGGATCAAGTTTGTACATACCAGTACTAACATTAAGAAGATTTGGACACTGATTAGAGCAGCCTCAACCAAATTCCGTTCCACGTAACCACCACAATTGGTAATGCTTTTCGTCCCATTCCAGTTAATAGTGTGATCACATAAACTCATGTGCAGATACAATGCACTAGACATTTGGGCAGTTCTAATACTATAAGCATGTTATGACAACTGCAATTGTAAGGACTTTCCTGTTTGTCCAAGGTACACAGAATCACAATCATTGCAGGGAATCGAATACTCACAACCTGCTGTACCAGGGAAGTTTTTTATTAAATTGGACTTGATCGTACTATTAGTGAACACCAAATTGATATTAAGTTTCTTAAAAACCAGAGACAGTTTTTCAAGTCCACTCGCATAAGGTACCACCAATGAGTTACTAATTTCTGGTTTCCCTTTGGGGACATGATTATAAAACGTACGCTTGGCTTGTCCGAACGAGCAATCCAAAAACATCTTAGGATATTGTAAACTCTTCCCAATTTCATATATTTTAGCAATCTCTTCATAAAAAAACTCAGGGCTGCGTACCCTCAAGGCTTGTAGAAACATTCCTGAAAATACTGCCTGTTTAACTTTATTATGATGATTTGAATAAAAATGAACATACAACCCCACGTTGGTAGGTTTCCTATACACATTAAATTTGAACTTTCTAGTGACTCTATGAATTATAATGTCCAAAAACGGAAGAGTACCATTCTCCTCATTCTCACAAGTGAATTTTATTGAAGGTACCAAAGAATTAAGTTCATTAAAAAAACCTATTTGGTCTTGGTCACACGGCCATAAGCAAAAAATATCATCAACATACCTAAACCAAACTACATTAGATTGATTGAGTGGAATTTGATTGAGTCTGCTCTGATCAGTCAGTGTCCAAATCTTCTTAATGTTAGTACTGGTATGTACAAAGTTGATCCATTTTAAGTTATAATATTGCACAACAGTATGAAAAAACTCTGATAGGGAGGGTTACAATGTCTCATTACAATATTATATTCATATATTGTGTCTTCATGAGGTTTTTCTTTAATCTTTCATTCTTATTCTCTGACCGCTTAATCCTCTTTGACTATTCTAAGCTAAGCTATACCTGTCTCTGGTTAATTCTTTCACTAGAGATGGGTTGGTCAGGTTCCAGGTGTTTCCCTGTACCCTCCCTCTCTTTCCTCTAAAAGAGGAAAGAGTCTGGAAAGTCTGGTGTTGACAACGGCTTTAATCAGGCCGAAACGTTCATCTTCCTTTCACATTTCTCTGTGGATTATCCATATATATATATATATATATATATATATATATACAGTATATATATACAGTATATATATATATATATATATATATATATATATATATATATATATGTCGTACCTAGTAGCCAGAACTCACTTCTCAGCCTACTATTCAAGGCCCGATTTGCCTAATAAGCCAAGTTTTCCTGAATTAATATATTTACTATAATTTTTTTCTTATGAAATGATAAAGCAACCATTTTCTCTATGTATGAGGTCAATTTTTTTTTATTGGAGTTAAAATTAACGTAGATATGTGCCCGAACCTAACCAACCCTACCTAACCTAACCTAACCTATATTTATAGGTAAGGTTAGGTTAGGTAGCCAAAAAAAGCTAGGTTAGGTTAGGTTAGGTAGGTTAGGTAGACGAAAAAACATTAATTCATGAAAACTTGGCTTATTAGGCAAATCGGGCCTTGAATAGTAGGCTGAGAAGTGCGTTCTGGCTATTAGGTACGACATATATATATATATATATATACAGTATATATATATATATATATATATATATATATATATATATATATATATATATACAGTATATATATATATATATATATATATATATATATATATATATATATATATATATATATATATATATATATATATATATATATATATATATAATATATATATATATATAATATATAAATAAGGAAGTACCACCTCTGGCTGGAAGAAGGGGACCCTTAGCCTCAGAGGATACCACACATAATGCATTAGAGGGAATGTTTAGATCCCCTCCAGTATATATATATGTGTGTGTGTGTGCATATATGACAATGTTGTACTTAATAACCAGAATTGCATTACTTGGCTGTGTAAGCAAGGCCCACTTTGCCTAACAGGCAGAGTGACTTCATATTTTCAGATATTTCTTTTCAATTTGGTTTATTCAAATTACTGTTATGTTATTTTAAGAACTTGAATTAGTGACTTAATTAGGGTTGACGAGGTTGGTTATGTGAATTATGTTAGGTTTGATAACATTTCTGTTACTTTTAACTCCAAATTAATATGATTTCAAAACATATATAATGTAATTGTTAGCTTTACCACTCTCTAAGAAAATAATAAGAAAATCAATATCTAAGAAAATAATAAAAAAATAATATTGATTTTTTTATTATTTTCTTAGAGAGCGATAAAGCTTACAATTGCATTATACAGTATATGATTTGAAATCATTTTAATTTGAGTTAAAAGTAACATAGAAATGCTATCAAACCTAACATAACTCATATAACCAACCTCATCAAACCTAATTAAGTCAGTAATTCAAGTTCTTAAAATAACATAACAGTAATTTGAATAAACCAAATTGAAAAGAAATATTTGAAAATTCCGAAAGTCACTCTGCTTGTTAGGCAAAGTGGGGCTTGCTTACACCGCCAAGTAATGCGATTCTGGCTATTAGGTTCAACATTGTCATATATATATATATATATATATATATATATATATATATATATATATATATATATATATATATATATATATATATATATATATATATATATAATATATACATATACTGTGTATATATATGTCGTACCTAGTAGCCAGAACGCACTTCTCAGCCTACTATGCAAGGCCCAATTTGCCTAATAAGCCAAGTTTTCATGAATTAATTGTTTTTCGACTACCTAACCTAACCTAACTTTTTCGGCTACCTAACCTATAAAGATAGGTTAGGTTAGGTTAGGTAGGGTTGGTTAGGTTCGGTCACATATCTATGTTAATTTTAACTCCAATAAAAAAAAATTGACCTCATACATAATGAAATGGGTAGCTTTATCATTTCATAAGAAAAAAATTAGAGAAAATATAATAATTCAGGAAAACTTGGCTTATTAGGCAAATCAGGCCTTGCATAGTAGGCCGAGTATGACATTCTGGCTACTAGGTACAACATATATATATATATATATATATATATATATATATATATATATATATATATATATATATATATATATATGTGTGTGTGTATTTACTTCATATATGCACATACAAAGTCACTCATTTAGACCGGTATAGACCAGCCCTTCATTTCTTAAATGGCAACTTAGGTAGTATTTATTAGTTTTAGCACTAATGGTTTAGAGTTGTGAAAGATCGTATGTGATGAATCTCTACATTCATGATGTCACAAATAATTGTTGTAGACATTCTGGCCTAATTGGAGTATAATTTTTGGAGTTTCATTATTTTGGCAGTTAACTCATGCATAATAAGGCTATTTATTATTATTGAGCTAGTTATTAATACTGTTAAGCAGGATGAAATGTTCCTAGACATCAGCACCTTAGTAAAATTGCAGTTTAATATAAGGATTTTTGGAAATATACGTTTTCGTGAAATTATTGAAAAATATTCTTATTTTCCCATTTTAGAAACAATATGGACATGCAGTATCTGCTACATATTTGTAGATTTAACTATAATTTTTCATCTTCTACATGTATTTAGGGAATAAAATCAAATAAAATATGTATTTTTGATGTTTTCAATTATAAACTACAATGGAAATAATGTTGAAGTCATCATCTTTTGTTTATATTTTATTGTTTGCTTTCAAGTTTTACAAATTGTGTGGAGTTAGTGCAGTAGTGTCCGAAGTGTATAGCTGAGCTCAATAGTAGCTGTTCTTGGTGTTATCTTTCATATATTGAACAGGTTTTAATTATATGCTGGCAGAGCTCAAAGTTTGGGATACATTATTTTTTATTTCTGAGTCACATTTAAACTATTTGAAAATCTTTGAACCAGGATTGCAGAATGGTGTATCGTGGATCACCCGAGACCCGTGTCTTACCCCATGAACCCATGGGTTAACCCATTTGTTTAGGCGAGCATCTGGGGGTGACCTCGAATGCTGGTGCGATCCCACCATCCTGCTCCAAAGATATTCTTATAGATCTATCACATTATTGTCATTTTGTTGTGTGGGTGTTTAAACTATCTATGACCTTGAAGATGACATAAGTTTTCTGTTAATTCTTTTGTTTTTTATATTGATGATTTAGGTTGAAAATACAATTTCTTTACAAATCTAAGACTTAAAGGACTTTAGATTTTGATGTTATTGAGTTTTGCCATATGACATCACACAACCAATTTTGAAGGTCAAATGGTGATGTGTTACGTTATACAGTAGTAGATTAATTAGTGAGCTGTTTTGGGGGTTCTTGCATCAAGGAAGACAGTTGTGTCATATGAGAATGGTCAAACTCTGTACAGTATCTCAGTCTTTTTCAGTTCTGTTATGGTGTCACCATCAGTGCTCATTACTGCAACTCATCCTCCAAAAATGGTAAAACCTTAGCTACCTTGGATGAAATGAACAAAATATAGACTTGTATGTTAAAAAATGGATTTTGTACTGTTGGGATTCTAAAAAGTATGATAAAAAGTGAAATGTAACCATGGACCTAATCTAACCTTTCCTAGGCCTAACTAAGCAATCTTAGGTCTTACTATACTAGGCATCGGAGAGGTTAGATTTTTTCTTCTTTTTTTTCTTCTTTTTTTTCTACATAATTATTTGTGCAAAATGTGGACTTTTGTTTTAGGCACAACTATTTGTATTTTGTACATTCCATCCATGGCAGCATAGATTCTATCATTTTAGAATGACAGATTGCAGTTTTGATTCCTGATGTCATAATCCTTTATTTGAATATATGTAGTGTTTGACCCCCAGCATGACATCAGTGCAAGTTTTTTTTTCTGTTTTGATTGTTAATCTACCTTAATTTTTACACCATTAATTTATCACGTAGATGTACAGGTATATTGTTTAATTCTAAATAGTTCTAATGTAAAGTTTTAACAGCATGGCATAAACAGTTCACTCATTTCATTGATATACATTTCCAGTACTGTAATAAACATTTTGAAGTGCTATAAATAATTATTAAAAGTCATCTTGCAAGAAATGCTATAAGGCAGATAAAGCCATTTTGTGCATGCATAAGTTGATATATGATATTACAGAGTAATGTTCTTTCAGATACTTGGGGGTTGTACTTCATTTAATAAAGTTTTGAATTTTTTTTTAGGTAATTTAAATATCGTACTAAAATATATATACTGTACAATATACATGGGAGTGAAGAAGTGGTGTGGCATAACATGGGTTCCCGAACATAGTGAAACATTTGAAGTGCTACCCAATCCGAGGATGGGCAAAGCGAGGAAGGAAAAGAGGGGAGGGGGGAGTAGAGAGGGAGAGGGGAGGGGGGAGAAGAGGGGGGAAGGGAGTATAGATGGTAACATTTGTGGGAACAATTGTTTGCATAAATGTTACTCACGTGGCCCCACCATGAGAGGTGATTTGATGAATCACCTCTCATGGGTTAAGGGGTCAGACGACTTCCAATTCTTTTAGCAGTCGTTGTGGCCTAGTGGTGAAAGTACTGGACACGCCAAGGGGGCATGGAGTCTCTGGCTGTCTGGGTTCGAATCCCTCAGGGGTGAGGGGTTTTCTGTTATACAGTATTTTATTCATTTTATATATATATATATATATATATATATATATATATATATATATAAATATATATATATTTATTTATTTATTTATTTATATATATATACAAGAGTTCTTACATTCTTGTACAGCCACTAACACGCATAGCATTTTGGCCAAGTCCTTAATCCTATTTTTCACACACACACTTGCTAACCTTAGCCAATTTTTAGGAGAAATGGTCTGGGAGGGGGTAAGGGTCAGGGATGGACATAGTCTGGTCAGAATAGGCCTAAGTTAAAAAGGGAACAGTGTGCCAGTGTCACATTCAGACCCACCCCCCCACTGTGATTTTTGGCACTGTCCACCAGCTAGCTACACAGCTAAATATGTTCAAGCCCAACTTTTAATGCAAAATGTTTTCCTATAGTAATATGCACCATTAGTCACTGATCTTGGGAAAAGTAACAGAAATTTCCTGCTGTTAACAATCAGCCCATACTCACATAAGACAGATGATTCTTCTACAGCATCAAAGATTTCTAAAGCTACTGCTCCTTCCAGAGCAAGAGGTAACTATTCTATTTTTAGTATTAGACACCACAACAATAATATTATTTATAAGAGAGAGAGAGAGAGAGAGAGAGAGAGAGAGAGAGAGAGAGAGAGAGAGAGAGAGAGAGAGAGAGAGAGAGAGAGAGAGAGAGAGAGAGACAGACAGACAGACAGACAGACACTGAGACAGACAGACAGACACTGAGACAGACAGACAGACACTGAGACAAAGAGACAGACACTGAGACAAAGAGACAGACACTGAGACAAAGAGACAGACACTGAGACAAAGAGACAGACACTGAGACAAAGAGACAGACACTGAGACAAAGAGACAGACACAGATGGACAGAGAAAGGTGGGGGAAAAAGACAGTAGATAGATGAATGGATAGACAGATTAAGGGATAGATGGAAGGATAGTCAGTTTGATGGATAGATGGAAGGATAGTCAGTTTGATGGATATATGAAAAGAAAGGTAGATAGATAGATTTATGGATAGATGGATGCACAGATGGATGGATGGACAAATGAATGGACAGATAGATGGAAGGGTGGACAAAGGAATGGACAGATAGATGGAAGGATGGACAAAGGAATGGACAGATAGATGGAATGGTGGACAAATGAATGGACAGATAGATGGAAGGGTGGACAAATGAATGGACAGATAGATGGAAGGGTGGACAGATAGATGGAAGGGTGGACAAAGGAATGGACAGATAGATGGAAGGGTGGACAAAGGAATGGACAGATAGATGGAAGGGTGGACAAATGAATGGACAGATAGATGGAATGGTGGACAAATGAATGGATAGATAGATGGAAGGGTGGACAAATAAATGGACAGATAGATGGAAGGGTGGACAAATAAATGGACAGATAGATGGAAGGGTGGACAAATGAGTAGATGGATATATGGATGGTGTAAACAATAAAATAACACCAATATAGAATGTTGTATTGTTCTAAGGAAATAATGTAGACGTATCTTAGTGACATGAATAAATTTGAGCATTCCGATATTCCACTCATTTGATTATATCAATTTGTCAAAAAGACATACTATTGAATAATATTACTGCAAAAAACATAGAAAAACTAATTAGAAACAATAAAATTAATACCTGTACGTAAAAAATATATTTGCGGCAACTTCCGCCTGACAACTTGTTCGGGGCAATCACCCCTGGGCGATTGCTTGATGAGCACACATGAATCGTTACATCATTGCCAGACTTTCAGGCTTCACTGCATTCAAAGTAAGTCACATACAATTTTGTTTATTATTTTTTCTTGTGATCAGGCATCTTAACAATATTAGAATGACAAAAATCTTTTAGAATTTTGTTATTTTATACACACCTGGATGTTGCATGGTATTATCAGTTGTGCAACCCATGGGTTAATATGAGTCTAAATATATCTTAGCTCTCCAGCACTGTATTTAAGTTTGTGGAAATTTAAAGCATTCACTAGGGTTTGGTAAAGAAATTTTGCTTTGTCCATATCGGACAGACTAGTAATTAGCAGGTTGGCACCTGCAATTTCTTCCAAGAATATCAACCCTTGCACAACTTTATACACTCTTTCATACTAGAAATCATATTGCCCACTTTCTCAACCTGTACTTTATCACGTCTTTGGGCTTCTATTTCACATTCTCTTTTACCTTCAATCCTGCACAACAATTTGTATCTTTCATTCTCTATATACCTAGGTGATTTAGATGTAAAACTTTGTCCATACTATGCTTGATATATTGATTAATTTAATTGCTTTTGTTTTCAACTGTTGGATTGTTGTATAATGGGTCTCTTACTATTAAAGTGCAACATGAAAAATACAATTGTTTACAAATCTGTAATGTATGATCTTGAGTAAGAGAGGCTTTCTCTACAGGTGGACTTCAGCTTTGCTGCTCCGAGGAGTAGGGGAAAAGAAGCCTTAGGATATGGGAAGAATCGTCACTGCCCCTACTGTTTCTACGTGGCTGCAACATCAACCAATTTAACAAAACACATTCGAACACATACTGGAGAAAAGCCATTTGCTTGTCATCTTTGTTCTTATGCTTGTGCTACTAAAGAAAATTTAAATAAACATATGCGTACCCATACAAGAGAAAAGCCATTTGCATGTTCACATTGTCCATACCGTTCTGCACAGAAAGGCACTTTACAGAGTCATATATGGAATCGTCATAATGGGAACTAAAACTTTAGGAGCGGTTAAAGGATGCAACAAATTGCATTCATAAATAAGATGAATGAAATTTGCTATTAGTTTCAAGCAATTGCAAAGAATATTTTTAAGTATATGAATTTAGTTCCTTTTCAAAGCAGAATTAATATCTAATTTTAGATATTAAAAGTTATCTTCTAGTTATCTAAAAATTATTCAGTAATTCATTACAGTGTTCCAAAGCCTTGTAATGCCCCCCCCCCCCCACACACACAAAAGCATGTCATCGAGTTATAAACTGGAGACACACAGTGCAGCCGAGTGGTGTAAATGTGAGGGTCAAGTTGATCTTGTGGTTGAGTGGGTGTACCGTCACACCCACTGAGTCATGGGTGTGAGGGTACTGTCATGCATTACTATCAGGAGAAAAACAATCAAATGCATGGTTTGATAAAATTATTGACCAGTCATTCAAATCATACAGATGAGGTTAACCATAGGATTAATTGAATATTAATGATTGTCAATGTGAATTTGGCATGAAAGCTAAGTGACTTCTAGTTAAGCTGTTGTTACCAAGTGCTAATGTCAGTAGTCATTCTTTAGTTTTACTGAAGAATATTTGTGGATTTTTAGAATCTTATCATGCTTCTTACTGACAATGGAACACATGCACAGTGCACAAAATGAAAGTCAAATATAGTAGGTTCTAGTGCTTAGTGCCATAATTGAAATACTTTAAGTCCATGCGTCTGTACTGAAAGAATTTCACACAGGTAACATTGAACGAAAACACACAAATTCATTTAATAGTTAATCCAAATTGTTGGTACAGTATTCAATTTCAGTGTAAATATTATCAAAGTTCTTATTTAACTGAAGTTTTTATAAAGATAATTGCAAAATATTTTTAATCAGTTCTGGTAATTTTAAAGTGTTCATATGCTAACATTAATTAATTAAAGTACAGTATTCTTTATAATCTTACATGCTTCTGTGTAAAGCTAAGGTTTACCCAACTTGTAAAACTAAGTTTTACAGTGTGAATTTTTTTTTATTTTTTGCATAATGAGGTTGACAGCTACAAATGCATGACAAAATATTATAATATACAGTAATTTAGAATCAAACCTGGAATTGCATTGTAATGTAGTAAGGAAAGCCATTAATGTCTTCTAATGTTTAGTACTGTAATAGCTAATGCTACTAATAAATGCATTTATAAGGTGAATATAATGATTGCTAGTGACATTTGTAATCTTTCTCAGAGGAGGCTTAGGACAGTAAGACTTAGTGTTATATCTGGTTGTTCCAGAACAGACCTTATTGTGCTTCAGACAGTAAGCTAGAGGCATCTATATTTGGAAAAGACTGTTGCAAATAATAGGTGATAAATCATACAGGGATTTATTTCTATATTCTTAACTTAAAGGTACGGGATATATCAGGAGTATGGTTGTAATTTGCACTACTCTTGTATAAATATTAGCACAACACTACAATAAGTCACTGCTCTAGTTACTGTACCACATGGAGTGTCCCTCTGACTTAAACCAACAAGAGGGAAGAATGTCTTCACAGCGCCGCTGCTCAGAGAGAAGTTAACGAATCTCTGTGAATTGTTTACACCGTTGCCCAACAACATTCCATTGTTTTTCTGGTTCCCCTGTAAGGGTACGAGATTGGAAGCTGTACTCTAGATTACAACTAACAAAACCCATTTTACTTCCTATAAATAATGGGAGCAATATACTGTATGTATATTTATATATATATATATATATATATATATATATATATATATATATATATATATATATATATATAAAACTGAAAACTCCTCACCACAGAAGTGACTCGAACCCATACTGCCAGGAGCACTATGCAACTGGTGTACAAGAGACCTTAACCGCTCGACCATCATGACTGGACAAAACATGATGGTAGCCGAGGCTATTTCCCCATCATCCCGCCAGCGCTCTGATGATAATCTTGGGCATGGTATTTTATCAAATCACCTCATTTCTGGGGGCCACGGGAGCAAAACAAATGCGAACAAGCCTGAATGGTCCCCAGGCGTATATGCAACTGAAAACTCCACATCCCAGAAGTGACTCGAACCCATGCTGCCAGGAGCACTATGCAACTGGTGTACAGGTGACCTTAACCGCTCGACCATCACAACCAGACAAAAGATGATGGTAGCCGAGGCTTCCTTCCACACCATCACTTCTGGGGTGTGGAGTTTTCAGTTGCATATACGCTTGGGGACCATTCAGGCTTATTCGCATTTGTGTTGCTCACGTTGCCCCAAAAAATGAGGTAATTTGATAATATACCATGCCCAAGATTACATCAGAGCGCTGGCAGGATGATGGGGAAATAGCCTTGGCTACCATCATCTTCTGTCCGGTTGTGATGGTCGAGCGTTAAGGTCTCTTGTACACCAGTTGCATAGTGCTCCCAGCAGTATGGGTTCGAGTCACTTCTGGGGTGTGGAGTTTTCAGTTGCATATATGCCTGGGGACCATTCAGGCTTGTTCGCATATATATATATATATATATATATATATATATATATATATATATATATATATATATATATATATATATATATATATATATATATGTTTCATTGAATATGACCGCATATTCTGCATTTATTATTTTCTGGTTTAGGGCTTCTATCCCTCTAACTATTTTCTTAGCATCAGGGCTTAATTGAAATAGGAGTTCTCCAAAACTCAATTTCGTACTTTTAAGGTGAAGAAAAGAAGTGATTTACTATAGAGTGTATTACACTTATTTGTATAATTTGCACGACGTCGTGCAAATTATACAAATAAGTGTAATACACTCTATAGTAAATCACTTCTTTTCTTCACCTTAAAAGTACGAAAATGAGTTTTGGAGAACTCCTATTTCAATTAAGCCCTGATGCTAAGAAAATAGTTAGAGGGATAGAAGCCCTAAACCAGAAAATAATAAATACAGAATATGCGGTCATATTCAATGAAACATGTTTGAAAGAAAACCTGCTGCCAGTATACACCAATATATATATATATATATATATATATATATATATATATATATATATATATATATATATATATATATATATATATATATATATATATTCAGCAAAATCACTGAATCTGAATCCATAAATCTTATTCTACATGGGGACAAGAGATGCACTTTGGAGTACAATTTCACAACTGGGTTTTATTGAACAACACAGGATTATTTTACATTGAATAGATATGGGGGTTCTCAGATACGATACAGGATTATTGTATACCTCATCGTCTGGAGAGGGAGGGGGTACTGTAGTGACCCCTACAACATGGCGGAGGTCAGGGAAAACGGCAGAGGAGCAAGAGAGAGGCAATCGACCAATGAGAGAACAACAAGCAGACGGCCACGAGACCAGATGCTCTCACACCCTCCATGGGTTTGTACAGCTTTAAAATATATGCGTATAAATCAGAGCCTTGCATTTGCCTAACCCTTGTCTGGTGGATATTAGGGGATTAAAAGATCAAGAGGGATTCTTTCCAGCAAACATAAACATTAGGGGTGCATTGTCTGTTGCATCCACACAAACTGGGACTTAAGTTTGCCACACTATTCTACATTTCCTTGGTAACTACAAAGGTAGCATGGGTTTTAACAATACAAGGTCCTGACACCTAAACACTTTACAAATGTGAACCAAGGTGGATGGACCACGTGGTGCAGATCTCAGAGTTAATGAATCAGAATAACACAAAACACCACCCACACACAGGGTTCTATAAATTAACTTAGTTTAAAACTGCCTATCACTAACTAATATAGTGAAGAAGCGTCACTATAGCATGTATAAGATACAATGCTCTTATCGTTATTGTAGGAGACACTCGCACGTCTCACAGGCTACGACTGGCCGTCTCCTCGACAGCCCACAACAGAGTTCCTCGAGACCACTAGTGCATCTCTGTGTCCAACCACTCAGTTCCAATAATGTTTTATACACACTTATATCCCTCCAAATAGTTCATTCGTATGTCTTATAAAGTTCCAGGCTGTTTTCTAACATTTAGCACTGCTGTTTCTATGTGTCTCTACTGAGTTATACCCTTTACAAGGGTCTCTCTCTCATTTATTATTTTGTTTCATCTGGTTTTCCCACATTTAATGCTTATATTTTCAACATGCTTTCCAGTCACTGAATGTACAGTACTTGGATTAGTCTTGTTTAACAATATTAATTATTTGGCTACATCTTTTTAGAGAATATTGTTCTCTCATTGTAATTATCTAAGTGTAGTTGCAGGATGAGAGCTACACTTGTGGTGTCCCGTCTTCTCAGCACTCTTTGTCATAAAACACTTTGAAACTACTGATGGTTTTGACCTCCACCACCTTCTTACTTAACTTGCTCCAACCGTCTACCTGTACCACTCTGTTTGCAAAAGTGAATTTTCTTATATTTGTTTGGCAGCTTTTAGTTAGTTAAATCTATAACCTCTTGTTCTTGAAATTCCAGGTCTCAGGTGTTGTTCTCTTATAAATTTTGTTGATTCCCATTACTATTTTGTATGTAGTGATCATATCGCCTCTTTTGTTTTTTCTTCTGTCTTCTAGTTTTTGCATATTTAACGCCTCTAACCTCTCTTCATAGCTCTTCTCTTTCAGTTCCGGGAGCCATTTAGTTGCTTGTCTTAACATCTTTTCCAGTTTGTTGATGTGCTTCTTAAGATATGGGCACCAAACAACTGCTGCATATTCCAAATTTGGTCTCACAAAGGTCATGAACAATTTCTTTACTATTTTGCCATCCATGTACAGTATTAAAATCAATTCTGAACTTAGAAAGTGTAGCATAGGCCGCTCACACAATGTTCTTTATGTGATCCTCAGGTGATAGTTTTCTATCCAGAACCACCCCTAGCTTTCTTTATCAGAATTCTTTAAAGATTTTTCACATAATTTATAGGTTGTATGGGTTCTATGTTCTATTCCACATTCCATAACATAGCATTTATTCACGTTAAATTTCAATTGCCTAGTGGTTATCAATACTTATTTTGTCCAGGTAAGCCGCTGTTGCATGCTTACAGCTACTAGGAGCCACAGATATAGTAAAATTCAGTTTCACAAATAGAGTGGTAGAGGGTGGGAACAAGTTAGGCGAGGTGGAGGCCAAAACCATCAGTAGTTTCAAAGTGTTATACAACAAAAAGTGCTGGGAAAGGGAAGATATGATGAGCGTAGCTCTCATCCTGTATTTACACTTCGGTAATCACAAGTGAGAGTTGAGTGCAAGTGGGGACCAAGACAGAAAACCACCCGAAGGTGTGACTGTTCTCTGTCAGAGTTACTGCCCCTCATTAACACCCCAGACACAGTAATAACAATATTACTACAGCATTGAGAGATTATTGGAAAATTGGGTTTCTTATGTACATAGTATACAAATATTCAGTATTTTCATTTGTGTGATTTAACGATAATCGTTTTACTGGTGGTACAAAATAACCTTATCTATAGTCAACAATAAAAACAATAGCAGATTTTTCTTTGGTCAAAGTTAACTTCATTACATGCACATAAATGTGTTATAACCATATTTTTTGTTATTTGTATAAACGCTGGATGGTGATTACTAAAATGAACAAATGATGATAACCAAATATCCCTGGAAATCAGGATATGATGATAACCCCCTTGAGGTTACCTTGAGATGGTTTCCGGGCTTAGTGTCCACGCAGCCCGGTCCTTGACCAGGCCTCAACTGACTGGTCAACCAGGCTGTTGGATGCAGCTACTCGCAACCTGACGTGTGAGTCACAGTCTGGTTGATCACGTATCCTTTGAAGGTGCTTATCAAGCTCTCTCTTGAACACTGTGAGGGGGGGGGGGGGACCACACTATAAGAGTTAACATATTACCATTATTTTAATACAAACAGTAATTGTACATGGTCATTTTCACCTAGACGACGGAAAGCAGAAACTATTAAAGTCATTAAGTCATTGGTCATTAAGCATAAAACTAAACTGGCTAAAGTCTAATACTCTGCAGTTAGTGTAATTTCTCAAACATCACTGATATTTATCACATTTAGCTAATCTTAATGTTAAGTAAATAATTTAGCTTACCAGATTTCATGCATAGTATATCTGTTGTATTCAGGCAGAAAAAAAAAAGAGTAGTAGACTTTTCCTCCTTTTGTATACAATCATTTTCTCAGCTTATTTCAAGATTAATTACTATTCAAAATATCCCCTAGTTCAATAGCATTTATTTTGATTTGCATGAAATTTTAAGTACAGTTCAGTGTTTAACCATTTGTCTGGGTTATGGAGAGACCATATCCTTCATCGCACCATAACGAAAAGACCTTCAACAAGCCGCTGGCTTCCTGTCCTCGAGACCACTAGAGTCAGTGTTCCTCAGGTAAATCAGGTAAATCTGTATCTATCTGTTGGATACAGCAGTAACTACCATGCTGCTGTTGCAGGCTCTTCCAAGCTTACTTATCCTTGCACTATTTCATACATTCTTCCATACTAGCAGCCCTTTCACCCACATACTTTCTCAATTTATTCTTTCATCTCGTCCTTCCTCTTCATATCTCTCTTATTCATTATCTTCAACTTGTAGTCATTCATTTTTTTCTCTATACTCAGGTCATTCATCTGTAAAACTAATTCACCATATTAGACCGTGTATTGAGTACTAGTAATTGTAAATTTTGTATTTTTTTGCTATTGAAATTTAATAAAAGTGGTGTCTTACAATTAAGTTCAATAGAAAAAACTAGAATTGTATGCAAATCTGTAAAGTATGATCTTGAGTAAGAGAGGCTTTCTCTACAGGTGGGCCTGGGCAATGCTGCTCCGAGGAGTAGGGGAAAAGGAGCCTTAGGAGGTGGAAAGAATCGTCAGTGCAGCTTCTGTCCCTACGTGGCTGCAACATCAACCAATTTAATAAACCACATTCGTACACATACTGGAGAAAAACCGTTCTCTTGCATTCTTTGTGCTTACACTTCTGCAACAAAAGAAAATTTGAAGAAACACATGCGGACCCATACAGGGGAAAAGCCATTTGCATGTGAACATTGTCCATATCGTTCCGCACAAAAAGGGAGTTTACAGAGTCATATTTGGACCCATCATCATACTGGGTTGTAAATTATACTGTATATTAAAAACCTCTAGAATGCTTAGGAAGAAATAAAAATTATTTGTTTATAGAAAAGATGAAGACTTCTTACTGTGTGTCCCAGTAGTTGTGCAGATTTTAATGAGTTAATATTTTTAGTTTGTCGTTAAATCAAGTTTCCAAAACTAATTATTTAAAGCAAAAGTGTCTACAGTTATTCATTAAACAGAAGCCTCAAATTTTTGGGTATCTGCTTAAGCTGATGTTATTTTTTTTAAGTTAAACAAATTATTAACATATCGAATATGTGTAGTATTTAATTTTGGATATCATTTCAGTGAAAACATGTGAATTTAATACTCACTCAAGATTTTTTCTTTGGCTTTCAATTTATTCTTACTTTTTCTCCTAATATTTCTTTAACTAAAGTTTTATATATTATTGATGCTGAATTCTATTAATTGTAAGCCTTTTAAATTTGGTAACATTGCTCATTTGATGTTTATGATATTTTTTATTTAATTTCTACACCTCTAGAAAATACAAAATATTTTCAAAACTTTTGTCACATCATAATGGGACAGACAGCTTGAAATGTATGTAACAATTAACTGATAATATAACAGAAGTACAGTGTAGTGTAGGTAGAAAAGCCGTTAATGTCTTTTTAAGAATATTTTGCAATTAAAAGGAATTAGAGTTTTGTAGTGAAACACTATACCTAAGTACAAGTACAGTGTTATATGTAGCTGCTGTTAATTATTAGTACGTGTACAGGTACTCTTTAAGTAATGCGTGACAAGTGCTGCTGAATATACAGTACAGTTACTGATCTGTTATCTGAACTGATTGGGCAAAGGGGGGGGGGGGGGCTTGGTAAATTAACTTTGTACAGTATATATGACATGTTTTTCAGGCCTCAAATGGTAAAACAAATTAGGCAATTGACTGCTAATAAAGTACACACAACAAATCAATGATAAATGGTTTAAATAAATTTTGAATAGTTTATTTAGTAGATTATTCGTTTTTCTTACATTATGATGAAATTAAAAGCAAGAGACTGATAATAGACTGTTTTGGGCATTGGTTTGGCATTTTTTGTCATATAACTGGCACATTATCCATGCCTTGGCCAAAGTGAATAGCTGACTGAAGAGATGTCACTCTCGAGGATAACAGATCAGTGACTAAATCTTTACACATGAATGAATTAATATATGCATTCCACATTCAAAAGGCCCACAAACTAATTCAGACCTTGACTCTGATGTTCTAACATTTTGGATTAATTTTTATTTTAATATTATTATTATTACATCTAGTGTACAGTACTAATTCAACACTATTCTGTTTGGATTGGAGTTCAGTTTAGTTCCAGTTAGATACGATAGATATTTCCTAATTACATTGTTATACAGTATATATATTTATGGATAATTATTAAACCAAATAGCTACCTTATCAGCTTGTATGATTTTCTTTGCATTTTAATACATAGTTTCATTGTAAAAAGTAATCTATTACCTAAGCAGAAAATTCTTTAAATTTTCATACGATACTCACATATGAAACAGCCGGGTTTGTTCTTGACTCATAATAGGGAATTCTGGGTTTGTTTCTGGGATGCGTTTCCTATCACTTAATGCACCTGTTCCCTTAGCAGTAAATAGGTACCCAGAAGTTAGTCAGCATGTTGTAGGGTTGCATCCTAGGGAGGGTCAATCAGTAATCTGATCTTATCCCTTGATATAAGCCTAATGTGTATATACACACACTGGCTGCCTGTCTCACAACACAATGAATTATTATAAATTATATTAGTAATTATAAAGACTTATTTTGCTTGCTGTATATGGTACCTGGTGGTGCCTGGGTTTACCTCAAAAGGTTGAGGTAAACGCAGGCACCTCAGGAGCATCAGGAGCTTCCAGAATGCAAATTTGCCATCAGAAAATGTGTTTTGCGTGTCAGTATCTATAATAGTACCCAGCGGTGTCTTGGCCATCAGCCAATGGGTTGTGCCATTTAAGTGCCTGGAGTTCCCCAAAAGGCAAATCTGCCATCAGAACATGCATTTTGCATGTTGGTAAGTACTTGGAAGTGTCCAAGCTGACTCCAAAATGTTGCTGTTTAGATGGAGAGCATCTGTATTGCAAATCCGTCATCAGAGCATGCATTCTGCATATGGAGCAATATAATGAAGACACCTGAAAACCTCTACGGACGATACAACTCGCCATTTCAATCTTCATAGGGGGTTGACATGTTGACATGGGAACCACCCCTCTTAACACTTTAGTGCGCGCGGCACTTGCTGAAAATAAAGCGGGTTGTGCGCGCGGCGTTCTGGGCGCTCAAGCATAAACACAAAAAAGTGTATAATCTTTTCACGCTCCTAACATCAATTCTCGAGCTACGTTTTTCATTTTGGTATCAATGCGTTGGCAATAAAATTCTCTACAAGATCATATGCATAAAATGTCACCAAAGCATTTGCTATCCCACCACGAAGTAAATAAACAAGAAGATGACTCGCCGTGACACCCAAACAGGAAGTAAATGTTCATACTCTTTCGTTTGTTGCCAGCCTCACAGTCATCCTACAGCGCTTATTTTGATATCACTGAACTCGCAATAAAATTCCCCACCCAGACATATGCCTATCAATGTCTAATTATGTTCCGCACGAGTGAGGGAACTGGGCGAAGCATTAGCCGTGATTTCAGCAGCGACGACACTGTTGTGATGCAGCGCTTTGAAAGTTTATACTTATTTCACTGTCCTGACAATATTTCTTGAACTACGTATTTCATTTTTATAGCAATGTGTTCGCAATAGAAAGTTCTATAAGAACATGGGTAGAATTGGCCAACAGAGCGTCAAATAAATTTGCGGCGAATAAAATCTTACGCGAATCTTACGCATGTTTGTACCCGTGAGCGTAAAAAGTTTTTACTTTGCTCATGTTTTTTCAAGTTTATACTTGATTCACACCGTATTTTTTGTTTGTATAGTGTTCGGAATAAAATTCTCGACACAGACATATGCATATAAATGTAGAATCATGATCGCGGCCAACACAAAAGTGTGTGAAGTGGGCGATTACCCTCGTTGTGTCACCAACTCAATAGTCTCTCCTCTAAGTTACAATACATTGCCGTTTTCTCAAATAGGCACTGTGCCCATTAGAGAAAACAAAAATTTATTGGCAAACATATTCATACAATCCCCAAGTCGATCGAGTAGTAAATACCCAATATAAAACACGGTCCGTAAATTTACGTCGTGATCCGACAAGCGGTTAAGCAAAACGCCCGTAATTCCAAGTGGAAAATCCAGAAAAGTGTTAACCACTGCACTGCACAGAGCACCTTGAGGCGCTGGATCGAGGGTGCGTAGAGCGCCATGTGATGTTTGTAGGTATAGGGAGCGATTCAAAACTCATGTGGGTACACGGGGCTCACATCCTGTGGCTCAGGACACCTGTAAACAGATGCCATCTTGGAAAAAAATCGTCAGCATCTGTGCTGGTTGTTAGAGCCTTAGTACTGAGAGAGCGTCCAAGGCTGGCACATGCAGGAACTGCGCACAGCACCACTGTACAGCTAGGGGCCACAGCACTACTTAGTAATGATGAATAGAATATTGGAGGCATTGTTTTGCATCATGTGACTGCTGGCGTCATCTGCTTGTGGCTCCATACTGTGTTTTGATTTCATCACTATACCCACCAGAACTGCTTATTAGTATGTTATGGTGCATATAAATGTTGATAGTGATATATAACTTGCGTATATAGCGTAATAACAACAGGAACACTGGTTGGTTGATCTAAGAATATATGTGTCACCATATATGAGCTCCAAATTTTTGAGAATAGCGAAGTTCCACACATTTAACTATATACATTCTATATATTACACATATTTGAATAATATTACTGCAAAAAACTAGATATAAACCATTCACAGACACTGAAATAATTATGTAAAAATGTATTTGCTGCAGCCCTTGCCACACTCAGCTCTCGGCCGCTAGGCTGACCTTGGATTCTTGTTCTGTGTATATAAACTCTCACCACACGATCTTTGTGGTTCATTATGGTGCACAAACATGTAGATAATTATATACAACATGTGTATATAGTGTAATATCAGCAAAAACACAGTTTGATTGTAGAATATAATGTACATGTCACATATATGAGCCCGATAATTTTGAGTATAGCGATGTTCCACACATTGTACTACAGTGGTACCTCCACTTACGAATTTAATCCATTCCCAGAGATGGGTCTTAACTAGAAAATTTGTAAGTCGAAAAAAATTTCTCGTATGAAATAATGTAAATTGAATTAATCTGTTCTACACCCCCAAAAATATTAACTTAAAAATACATTTTATACTGAATACCAGTCTTTTTGTGCTAGCTACAATACAGTATGTATATCTTACCTTTATTGAGGACTCTTGTTGGCGTATGGAAGACAGTGAGGAGGGGGGGAGGAGGAGAGGTGTTAGTATTTGGAAGGGAAGTCCCCCTTCCATTATAACATCAGGAAGTGATGACTTCTCTGGGGTACACTCTCTCCTAGGTTTTGCCTGCATACCACTAGGACCTGGTTGTGGTTCACTGCTTGTTTGTCTCACTAAGAACCTTTCCATAGAGACTTGTTTTTCCCTATGTCTGAACACTTTTCTGTAGTGAGGCATGACAGTGTCATTAAAAAGGTTAAGGCAACAGCCTACTGCAGCTTGATTTGGGCGAGTCAATTCAACAAAACTTTGCATTTCTTCCCATATTTTACACTACTTCTTAATTGTTGAGGAAGAGACATTCTGTACTGCCTCCTCCTCCCCTGAAGAAATTTCCTCAGCTGTCTCTTGTTGCTGCTCCTTGTGAAAGGCTAGGAGTTATTTAGTGGTCAGTTCTTTGCTGTGTTCCTCCACCAACTCACAACACAACACTCACAACTCTCACAGCACTATGAATGCCACTTCTTTTTCTAAATTTCTCAAACCATCCCCTGCTTGCCTTAAACTCTTTCGTATCTGCATCACTCATTCCAGGGGTTTTCTTTATAAGATCTTCATGCAATAGCCTTGCTTTTTCACAAATGATGGCCTCTGAAACACTATCACTCGCTAACTCCTTGTTGTGTATCCAAATTAATAATAACTTTTCAACATCCACAAGTGCTTGTGTTCTATGTTTCGTGATTATTGATATGTCTTTTGCCACTTTAATGTTAAACTTATAATGTTCTTTTTCTTAGCAAGTACTATGGATATCGTTGACATAGATTTGTTGTACTGCCTAGCTAGATCAACAACCCGCACACCAACTTCATGTTTACGAATAATCTCTTGTTCTGCCTCTGTGGTCGTCCTCACATGTGTTTTCTTAGATTGAACCTTACCACTGACTTGCTTGGGACCCATGACATGATAAATAATAACTCTTATATTAAAAAATAAAAGAGCACCAAAACAATGAAATTCTTTACAAGCGCGATCGTCACTAAGTGGGTAAACTGTAAACTGAGGCGGGGTCGCCCGTGCCACTAGGAACCAAGCACTCAGCCAACCCATACATTTATCAACAAAGTCGCTAGTCGAGGCAACAGTCGTAAGTTGAGTCGCATCACATGTTTTTCCCCCTCTATCCCGAGCACTTCATTACTCAGTACCCATAATTTGCTCAATTTCTCAGCTCCATTATGGCTAAAGTATGTCACATCCAATATTTTATTTTAGTTTCCCGTGATCAGAGACTGCATTTTAACAATATAAGAAGATAAAATAATTTTTTGTAAATACTGTAATTTATTTTCGGCACACCATGGGAGCATCATATTTTAATGCAGAGCAGCTTTGTGGTTAAAGGGGTCAGTGGGGTTCAATTGTTCAGTGGAACATACAAATGTTAAGCGTTAAGCAAGGATTTTTACCCCAAGCTGTTGCCGACACCGAACGTTGGGAGGCAGCTGTATTATCGTCATTCATGATTCATCTCATCAAGTGTAAACAATTGTACAATGCTTAAAACGTTTAATCAAGGTTAAATTCAACATAATATTTTACAAATTGTGTTGTGAAATATTTATATAATTAAAAAATGCACAAAACAGGCAATAAGTAAATACTGATAACACTTGCTAATCTGGATCATATGGAATCCACCTCTCTTGAGTTAACTGGACATCTGGATTAGCAGGAATTCTTAGCAGGAAGCTCCAATAATAAACTTATTCAAAATTTTTTGTACCCCAACCAACATAATTTGTATTTCCACAAGCAATAAGTGTATATATTTACATGGTTAGGGTAGATTGGCAAGGTCAATTTTGACTACCAGCTGCTATGACTTTTTCTGGTGAGGTCTCCCTCTGTCATTGGGTAACCCAGCCAAAACTCTCGATAATCTGGATTGCTCTCGAGTTTGGTAGACAAAACTCGAACTTGATTTTGTCTGGATTACCCAAAGATTCGGTTAATAGGGTCTGGATTAGTGAGCTCATACAGTGTTATTAAAATTTATCATTACAAAAGTAAAATATATACAGTAAAATAAAATAAAATAACTAAAACAAAAGTACTAAAAGATGACAAACTATTCTACAGATACTGTATTAGTGTCAATAATAAATTGGAACTATACACAAAATTGAAAATATAAAGATATAAAAATGCTTGCTAGCCATGAGTCAATACATGTAATTGCTTAAGTGTAGTTACAGAATGAGAGCAACGCTCGTGGTAATCTGTCTTCCCAGTACGGTACTTTTTGTCGTATAACACTTTGAGACTACCAGTGGTTTTGGTCTACACCATCTTCTCACTTAACTTATTATAACCTTCTACCACTTTGTTTGCAAAAGTGTATTTTCTGATGTTCTTTTGGCAGCTTTGTTTAGTTAGTGTAAATGTGTGACCACTTGCTTTTATTGTCCCAGGTTTCAAGAATTCTTCTTTTTCAATTTTGTCGATACCATTACTACATGTATTTTGAACATAATGATTATATGTTTTTTTTTTCTTCTGTCTTCTAGCTTTGGCATATTTAACATCTCTAACCTTTCTTCATAGCTTTTGTCTCTCAGTTACAGAAGCCATTTTGTTGTATGTCTTTGCACTTTTTCCAGTTTATTGATGTGATTCTCGAGATATGGCCACTATATAACAGTATTCTATCTTTGGTCTCACAAAGATCATGGATAATTTCTTTAATATTTCACCATCATGTATTTAACCACTGAACTGCGCAACGCGTCTGCAGGCACTTGACGGGGGTGTGCAACGCGCCTCCGGGATCTCATATTTTTAGTGTATGATTCAAAACTTCTGCGGCTATATGTGGTTCACATCAGCTTCCTCAGGGCTCTTGTAAACAGACACCATTTAAAAAAAAATCATGGGGCAACATTCCCGGGTGTGAGAGCCTCAATACTGAGCGAGCAACCAAGGCTGGCGCACGCAGCATGAGCTCACAGCACTGCTGTTCAGTTTGTGACCACAGCATCGCATAATAATGTCAAAATATATATATAACTGGTATTATTTAGCCATGATAGTATTACAGAAGAGCCTGAGTGTGATAATAACTGTGTACAAGTTCAAATATAAGTGAATCAATGCTGTTCACGATGTTCACAGCACTAGCCACAGCACCACAGCATTATTTCGTCCATCTAGAAATCTTCAAACGACTTCGTATGTTACTTTACAAAATAAACTTGTGATCAATTAATCATTTACAGGACTTAGTGACCAGGAGTGTGATAATACCAGGATTGTGGTGATAATTAGCATTGTGCCTAGTATTGATGGAGGAGGAAGTTTGGCGAGGGAGGGAGGGAGGGAATCGAGGTAGCCTCACTGTGTGTGGCAGCCACTCTTGTTTTGCTCACTATACTAGCTTAGTAGTTCGCTATGGTAAACACATATGTACATGGGTATATACAATGTGTGTATATTCCCATGTACATATGTGCATAGTATTGTGGGAGAAGAAATTTTGATGAGGGAGGGAATCCAGGTAGCATCACTGTGTGTGGCAGCCACTCTTGTTTTGCTCACCATACTAGCTTAGTGGTTTGCTATAGTGAACACATATACAAAGATGCAAAGCGATACAAAGATGCGAGAAACAACTACACGGCAGTGAGGAGTGAGGCAGAAAGAAATTTTGAAAAAGGGATTGTAGACAAATGTAAAACAGAACCAGGTCTATTCAATAAATTCATAAACAACAAATTGCAGGTAAAGGATAATATTCAGAGGTTGAAAATGGGAAATAGATTCACGGAAGATGAAAAGGAAATGTGTGAAACACTAAACGAAAAGTTCCAAAGTGTGTTTGTACAAAATGAAATCTTTAGGGAACCAGATACAATAAGAATTCCAGAGAACAACATAGAGCACATAGAGGTGACTAGAGACGAAGTGGAAAAAATGCTCAAGGAGCTCGGTAAGAACAAAGCAGCTGGCCCAGATGGCGTTTCACCATGGGTTCTGAGAGAATGTGCATCTGAGCTCAGCATTCCACTTCACCTGATCTTTCAGGCATCCCTGTGTACAGGAATCGTAGCAGACGTGTGGAAACAGGCTAACATAGTTCCAATCTACAAAAGTGGCAGCAGGGAAGACCCCCTCAATTATAGACCTGTATCATTGACAAGTGTAATAGTGAAAGTATTGGAAAAACTAATCAAAACTAAATGGGTAGAACACCTAGAGAGAAATGATATAATATCAGACAGACAGTATGGTTTTCGATCTGGAAGATCCTGTGTATCGAATTTACTCAGTTTCTATGATCGAGCCACAGAGATATTACAGGAAAGAGATGGTTGGGTTGACTGCATCTATCTGGACCTAAAAAAGGCTTTCGACAGAGTTCCACATAAGAGGTTGTTCTGGAAACTGGAAAATATTGGAGGGGTGACAGGTAAGCTTCTATCATGGATGAAAAATTTTCTGACTGATAGAAAAACGAGGGCAGTAATCGGAGGCAATGTATCGGAATGGAGAAATGTCACAAGTGGAGTACCACAGGGTTCAGTTCTTGCACCAGTGATGTTTATTGTGTACATAAATGATCTACCAGTTGGTATACAGAATTATATGAACATGTTTGCTGATGATGCTAAGATAATAGGAAGGATAAGAAATTTAGATGATTGTCATGCCCTTCAAGAAGACCTGGACAAAATAAGTAGATGGAGCACCACTTGGCAAATGGAATTTAATGTTAATAAATGTCATGTTATGGAATGTGGAATAGGAGAACATAGACCCCACACAACCTATATATTATGTGAGAAATCTTTAAAGAATTCTGATAAAGAAAGAGATCTAGGGGTGGTTCTAGATAGAAAACTATCACCTGAGGACCACATAAAGAATATTGTGGAAGGAGCCTATGCTATGCTTTCTAACTTCAGAATTGCATTTAAATACATGGATGGCGATATACTAAAGAAATTGTTCATGACTTTTGTTAGGCCAAAGCTAGAATATGCAGCTGTTGTGTGGTGCCCATATCTTAAGAAGCACATCAACAAACTGGAAAAGGTGCAAAGACATGCTACTAAGTGGCTCCCAGAACTGAAGGGTAAGAGCTACGAGGAGAGGTTAGAAGCATTAAACATGCCAAAACTAGAAGACAGAAGAAAAAGAGGTGATATGATCACTACATACAAAATAGTAACAGGAATTGATCAAATCGACAGGGAAGATTTCCTGAGACCTGGCACTTCAAGAACAAGAGGTCATAGATTTAAACTAGCTAAACACAGATGCCGAAGAAATATATGAAAATTCACCTTCGCAAATAGAGTGGTAGACGGTTGGAACAAGTTAAGTGAGAAGGTGGTGGAGGCCAAGACCGTCAGTAGTTTCAAAGCGTTATATGACAAAGAGTGCTGGGAAGACGGGACACCACGAGCGTAGCTCTCATCCTGTAACTACACTTAGGTAATTACATACGTACATGGGTATATACAGTGTGTGTATATAACGTAATAACAGCAACAGGAGTATGTTGGGAGAAGCTATTTTGGTGAGGGAGGTGGCGTCGTAATCATAGCATCGTCTGCTAGCTGATGTGATTTCTCATGCAGTGTATGGTGGCCACTGTGTTGTTTGGACACAATACCGGCTTACTTGCATAGTTATGGTGAATAAAACATGTAGATACATATACATAACGTGTGTAAATAGTGTAATAAAAACAATAACAGTATGGTGGGAGGAGCAATGTTGGCGAGTAAGGTGTAAGAAGTAAGCTAGGTGTTGGAGGAGTGAGGGAGAGCTGGCTGGGTGTGGCAGCTCACACTCGAGGAGTTCTGAGTGTGTTGATGATGAATGTATATAGTGTGTGATAGTGTATAGTGTGTCAATATGTTGTAAATATGCATAAATGAACATGAAACATTGGATATATGAGCAATATATGTGGACACATTTGAGACACATGTAACAGTGTCTTGGGACAATACGGATGTTCTATTGCCATAATATTGTGTATGTGTTCATTATATATAGGTTTGGCAAGAAAAATCAAAACAAATGTATTTGGAAATGTACGCAAAAAATGAAAAAAAAAATATTTGTGGCAACTCACGCATGTTGAAGCTGGCGAGCGACTGGCTTCGGGAGTCTATGTCACGGGCAACCAAGTTCATTAACCCCTCAACTGTGCATTGCAACCAGGGTTGTTTTTAGGTATAGCGTAAAATTTAAAACTCTCGCAGGTGCAAGGGGCCCCACATCCTGTTCTTCATGGCTCCAGTAAACAAATGCCATCTTGAAAAAAAATTGTCTGCACCTCTCCTGGCTGAGAGAGCTTCAGTACTGACAGAGCGATCAAGGCTGGCGCATGCAGCAGCAGGTCATAGCACTGCTGTGCAGCTAAGGGCTACAGCATAACAATGATAAATATAACAAATAAAGGTGATTATTTTGCTTTCACAGTTAGGATCATCTATGATCCTAACTGTGAACTGTGAACTCTGAATAACTGGTTTTAAGGTTATTACACTCACCAAAAATGCTTAGTGGTTCATAATGGTAAAAACAAAAAAACATAAAAATATAGATAGTTATATATATATAACATGTTTATATAGTGCAATAACAGTAAAAACACTGATTGAGCTAAGAATGATCAGTCAGTGAACTGTCTTTTCTTGTCCTATAAGAATATGCTATGTGTGTGTGACCAATATGTGCACCATATTTTCTCGCATATCAATGTTCCACATATTTGATTATATAAATTTCTCAAATAATGCAATTTTTAATAATTTTGCAGCAAAACACCAGGGAGAAAAAAAAAACATTGAGAGACACTGAAATAATTATGAAAAATTATATTTGCAGCAACTGCCGCTTCACGGGGTTGCTGGGGCTAGCATCTCCGAGCGCCTACTCACTCAGAGCCCATAAATTGCTCAACTACCCTGCTTCATCACGGCCAAAGTATGTCACACAAAATATTTTTCTTTACTTTCCTGTGATCAGGGAATGCATTTTTACATAAGAAAGGAAGCAAATTTCTTTGGAAATAATTTTTTCTTGTGCACCATGGGAGGCTCATGTGAAGGCTGTGCAGTTCCAGAGTTAAAGTCTTTTCACATAATTTGTGTGTTATGTGTGGCCCATTTTCTCCTATTCCACATTTCATAATGTTATATTATTTACATGAACCCTTTGGCTGTGCATCCCAACAGGTGATGAGGTGGCTAGTTATGGACACTACACATGCCAAAATGTGATGTATTAGGGTACTGCGAAGATTTTAAAACTCCCACTGGTACACGGGACTCACATCAGCTCTCTCACGCCTCCAGTAAACAGATGCCATTTTGAAGAAAATCGTGGACATTGTATGTAGGTGTGAAGGTGTCAGTACTAAGTGAGCAACCAAGGATGGCACATGCAGCATGAGCTAACATCACTGCTGTTCAGCCTGTGTCCAAAATAAGTGTGATTATTTTGCCATAACAGCATACAAGATCCTGACTGTGATAGAGACTATGTACAGTGTTCAGATATCAGTGAACACAATGCTGTTTATGATGTTTACAGTATGATGCAGAACTACAGCACCCTGCCATTGTTGGGTGCATCTACACATCATGAAATGAGCTTATAAAAAGTAGGCAAAATCTCTACCTCTACCCAGAGGTAAAAGTTTCACCTCACGCTTGTGGGATCCAGAGTTCGAGTCTCCCAGGGCCCAAGTGAATGAAATGAAATGAGCTTATCCTCCTTTAGAAAATAAGCTTGTGCAAAAGGATTCAGATTCAGGATTTAGTGAACAGGATGCTGATAATAATAGCAATATTGTGGCTAGAGTTAGTGATAGGTGTGTTATGTTGGAGGGATTATGCCGAGTCAGGTGGTGTCATCAGCTGACTAGTGTTGATGCTATGCATTAGTGGCTTTTTATGGTGCACAAAAATGTAGTGTTATACACATACTTATATATATATATATATATATATATATATATATATATTTTTTTTTTTTTAAATAGGGAAGGGAGTACCACCTCTGGCTGGAAGAAGGGGGACCCATAGCCTCGGAGGAAACCACACGTAACGCATTGGAGGGAATGTAGGTCCCCTCCAATACAGTTTCTGTGTGCTTTTCTCCTACCACCCCCTTCCCTTTTTATATATATATATATATATATATATATATATATATATATATATATATATATATATATATATATATATATATATATATATATATATATTTGAGCGGAAAAGATTAAAGTATCCAGTGAGAATCCACAAGATCTTCTCTGAATGCTCTTTGTTTCCTTCTTCGAGGATGTGGGTCCCTGCAATTGCACCAGAGGTGGTACCCCTAAAATAAATAAATATATATATATATATATATATATATATATATATATATATATATATATATATATATATATATATATGGACCAATAGGCTTTCTACAAACACTTCTATTCAATATCCATTGTTTCGTGTTCTGTCTTGTGTTGATGAAATTAATACCCTATATATATATATATATATATATATATATATATATATATATATATATATATATATATATATATATATATATATATATATATATATTAGTACATATGCATTACAATAACAGCAAAAGCACCGTTTTCTTGTTAAATAATGTAAAAAAATCTTGTGACTTATATGCACACCATATTTTGAGTATAGCAATGTTCCATACATTTGATAAAATAAATTAATGAAATTACACACTATTGTTATTTGGCAGCTGATAATAACAGCAACACTGTCCCTAGAAATAGCAGTGTGCAATATATTGTGATGCATTGTGCTTCATATGGCATCTACTGGAATGGCCTAGCGGTAGTGTGTGTGTACTATTCACGGTCATTACCATTCCCACCAGACAGGCTTAGTGGTTCGTAATTGTGCATGGCAATGCATAGAGTTACATATAAAGTGTGTATACAGTGTAACAACAGCAAAAGCAGAATGCTGTGTTTTTCAGAGGAAATAATATTGCATGCATCTTAAGAGACAATAATATATCTGTGCGTACATATGACCAACATTTTCTGTGATACAAATAACATTATTAACAATTCATGTGTCATTGCTCTTGAATAAAACCATAGTGAAACATTATAAATATTGTGAAAATATTATACAATATATTTAATGTGTACAGTTTGAATTTCATGCAAAACCTGCAGAGCTTGGCTGAGCTCTGACCGCATTTTATGAGATTACCACACCCGTCAGAAAGGCTTACTGGTTTGTAATCGTGCATGAAAATGTACATTGTTATGTATAAAATATGTGTGCAGTATAATAGCACCAAAACAGAATGTTTTATTGTTCGAAGCAAATAATATTCTGCACTCTTGTGTAGTAACATCTAAAGTAACTAAAAGTAACATCTAAAAGTAACACGAATATATTTGAGCATTCCAATGTTCCACACATTTTATTACATAAATTTTTCAATAGAGACTCCATTGAATAATATAACTGCAACAAATGGGAGAAAAAAGTAATCAGAGACATTGGAATAAATATGTAAAAAATATGTTTGTGGCAACTCCTACTTCACTGCTGGCTCAGCATGACTCTCCCTAGACACTTGTTTGATGACAGTTCATGAATCATGACGTGATTGTGAGACTTCCAGGCTTTGCCATGACATTAGTACATTAGACAAGTACAATGCCATGACATTAGTACATTAGACAAGTACAATGCCATGACATTAGTACATTAGACAAGTACAATGCCATGACATTAGTACATTAGACATCCGGCGGTTAGACAGGTGGGAGTCCAAGAGCTAACAGCCCGGTTCTGCAAGCACAAATAGTAAATACTCACACACCACATGCATTCAAATGTACAATACACATTTTGACAGAAAACTTTTAAAAGACAATATGAATTAAATAAAAACATGAATCATAAGAATGAGTTTATTTTTGTAACCATAAACAGATAATCACACACCAACTTGGATCAAGCATCTTTTCAGGAACATATTAATATTAAAAAGGACCTTCATAATAAGAACCGGTTAAAACAACTTAATCTCATAAAACTAGAGAAATATGCATGTGCGACATGATCACAACATGCAAATTGCTTATACACATTGTCAAATTGAATAAACATAGGCATTGAAAGTAGTCAAGAAAGCTCCGGACACAAATTAATCAAAGCACAGCAATATATAAAAATATCTTTAATGCCAGTGTAGTGAGTTGAACACTTTTTACTTTTTGGAAGTAAGTAGTGGTAGGAAATGCAATTCATTAATTTAAATGTAAATACTTATGACAGTACTTAATCCACTAGGTTGGAGAGGAATCAAACCATTCAATTATTGGTTAAAAGGCAGGGCCTAGGAGCTATAGCTTTATTTCCAATCACACACAATGTGTGTGTGTTATTAATTGTTGGCTTTGGTTGTCAGGTTCCTAACTCCAAGTCTCGGCTGCAACAACATTTTTCTGAACCAGACAGTTTTACAAACAAGGTCTATTTCACTGCTGATAAGGATACCATTTCAGGGTACTCATCTGACAAGGGTTCTCTTCCTAGGCTGCATATACTCTAATCTCAGGGAAAGTGGGTTTCGTCCTTAATTTGTTACTTCATGGGAACCTCAACTTTAGTCACTGCTGCATGACAAAACAAAGTTCATAATTTTTTAAAGCAATTTCCTTAGCTAATATTAGTAGATACAAATGAAGAAGGTAAAATGATGAGGAATTTTTTAAGCTTATCCTTAATTCTTCTTAATACCCAGAAAGTTAATTAAAATGGTTGAGTATTCAGCAGTTGATATTGGAAAGATAATGTTGGATCATGTTAAAGTTGCAGATGAATGATGTGGACATAAATTTGTTCTGTAATTATGAGGATGAGTAAGAGAGGCCTCCCCAACAGGCAAGGCTTGGCAGTGACAACCAGAGGACTGGCAGAAGTGGAGCCGCAGGTGTCGTGAAGATCCTCTCTGGCAGCACCAAGATCCACCAATGCCCCTACTGTCCTTATACCACCATTAGAAGTACTCATCTGACAAGGCATATATGTACCCATACTGGAGAGAAGCCATTCTCTTGCCCCCATTGTCCTTTCCGTGCTGCACAGATGGATAGTCTGAAAACACATATTCGAACCCACACTGGAGAGAAGCCTTTTGCTTGCAGCTATTGTCCTTACAGATCTACCCAGAAAGTTCATTTACAAAGTCACATGAGAAATAGGCACAGTTGGTTACTTGAGGGTACAGGTTATTCTAAATAACCACAAAAGGCCATAAGTAAGTAGCTGATATTTCTTATTTCTTGTGATATTTAATTCTTGAGATTGTAACCAAGCAAAAGTTGCAGTATCTTAAGTATTGTAAACTGTTTAGGAAAAAGGGGCAATCTATATTTTATCCTGGACATTGTGTAAAGTAATTAGAATTATCTATGATTCACTTTGTACATTGCTTGTGCGCACCCAAATATACACACAGATATTTTAAATGTGTTTAATTATTGTTTCCTTCAATAAATAATGTTTTGGATATCATAATTTTAGTACCTATATGGGAGCATATATGATAACTTATAGTGCATGCATGCAAACATATGCGCATCACACAGTTCATTTATAGTGTCCCCCCTCTGGTATAGCCTATCTATTGTCATTTATTTATAATAGTACATCATAACTTTTACCAACTGGACTTATATAATTAAAATGTAAAAGTTCTTTCTTTTATCTTAGAAAAATCTAGGTAAAAAATCAGTGGTATTGACTTTTCATACTCGTGTTACTTCCTGTAGGTACTGATTCATGGATGCCCTCATCGTCAGATTGAAGAATTTAGTTATCTGTTGTTCTAAGCTCATTCATTTATAATTTAGTATCTCACATTGTAATTCTGTAGTTTTCTTTTGCTCTTTATCAACGTTTAAAAATTGGTCTTTTGAGTATTTTGAGCAGTCCTGCCATTGTTCTATCATGATTTTCTTTTGACCCTGTATTATTGAAGGGTAGATCATACACCGTTACAACCATAGTTTTTGTGCGTGAGATTTTTGTTAATTCATTTCAATAGTTTATGTCTGTTTTGGAGCTAATATTGAATGATTTGCTTGGGATCCCTTACAAAGTTATATAAATAAATAATAATGTACACACACGTGTACCTACACAGGTGCCGAAAAAATATTTGAAAGTTTTCTTTTGCAAACAGAATGGCAGACGGTTGGAACAAGCTTAAGTGAGAAAGTGGTGGAGGCCAAAACTGTCAGTAGTTTCAAAGCGTTATATGATAAAGAATACTGGGAAGACGGGACACCATGAGCATAGCTCTCGTCCTGTAACTACACTTTAGTAATACACTTAGGTAATTACATAGTTTTGCAGGTAGCCATGAGAAATCAGATAGTCACATTTGTGTTTGAATTTTTTCTGAGGCTTATCACAGAGTTGAGAAAGAAAGTACAAGGTAGTATATACATATAGTATGTGTGTGTGTTAATATCAATTTTAAGTTATTTGTAGAGAGCTTATTGGATCCATTTTTATTTATAGTATTTTGTCATGTTATTGATGGTTTGACATATACTGCTCTCTCTCTCTCTCTCTCTCTCTCTCTCTCTCTCTCTCTCTCTCTCTCTCTCTCTCTCTCTCTCTCTCTCTCTCTCTCTCTCTCTCTCTCCTCTCTCTCTCTCCTCTCTCTCTCTCCTCTCTCTCTCTCTCCTCCCTCTCTCTCTCTCTCTCTCCTCCCTCTCTCTCTCTCCTCGCTCTCTCTCTCTCCTCGCTCTCTCTCTCTCCTCCCTCTCTCTCTCTCCTCCCTCTCTCTCTCTCCTCCCTCTCTCTCTCTCCTCCCTCTCTCTCTCTCCTCCCTCTCTCTCTCTCCTCCCTCTCTCTCTCTCTCCTCCCTCTCTCTCCCCCTCTCTCTCTCTCTCCTCCCTCTCTCTCCCCCTCTCTCTCTCTCTCTCCTCCCTCTCTCTCCCCCTCTCTCTCTCTCTCTCCTCCCTCTCTCTCCCCCTCCCTCTCTCTCCCCCTCCCTCTCTCTCTCCTCCCTCCCCCTCTCTCCCCTCCCTCCCTCTCTCTCCTCCCTCTCTCTCCTCCCTCCCTCTCTCTCCTCCCTCCCTCTCTCTCCTCCCTCTCTCTCTCTCTCCTCCCTCTCTCTCTCTCCTCCCTATCTCTCTCCTCCCTCCCTATCTCTCTCCTCCCTCCCTCTCTCTCTCCTCCCTCCCTCTCTCTCTCCTCCCTCTCTCTCTCTCCTCCCTCCCTCTCTCCTCCCTCCCTCTCTCTCTCCCCCTCCCTCCCTTCCCCCCATGTTTTTCCCACATGTTTACTACTGTACATTATTTGTTTACAAATTGTTTTATGTGCTGAAGCTTCTGGGAACTTTTTTTTTATTGTGATATAGTAGATGGGATGCAACGAGCATCTCAACTTCAGTTATGGTAATTTCATACTGATGTATACATCTCATGTATGCATGTAACTGTGTAAGCATAGTATAAGTTTGAGCTCCTGGTGTCTACCTTCTAACCACTAATTGACCAAGGTCATTCCTCTAGGACCTCATGGGTTTTGTCATGTTTACATTTTATTACACATATAGAGTTGGCCTCCACACTCAAGCATTGTCAAATGTAGTTCTTTTATCCTGTCTTTATATCTTATGTCCTTTATCTCAGGAACTATTCTGGTGGCAAATCTCTGGATCTTTCAAGCTCTATTCTTATGTGCTTGAGAAGATGTGGGTTCCAGGTTAGTGCAGCATACTCTTTATACAGTAGTCTGTGGTGATAAGTTTGGTGCAATTACTGCTCTAGCCCCTCCTCCCTTTCAGACTCAAATAGTTTTCCTCAGCTGGTCCAGGGCTAATGGTCTCCTCCCTTCTCCAAGTTTCATTACCTTGTGTGTTTATTATGGTTGAAACTGAATAAGTTCTTGTCAGACTTTTCCTATAATTTGCCCATGTCCTCCTGCAGCTTTCTGCCATCTTCTGTTCTCATTAACTTTGCATTGTCTCAGAACACTTATATGATTTGCAGACAATGAGTCACAATATCATGGCTGAAGATAGGATGACCAAATCACACAACAGAAGATGAGGAGACGACGACATTTCACTTCGTCCTGGATCAATCAACTTGATAATGGTCCAGGGCGGACTGAAATGTTTGCCATCTCCTCGTGTTCTGAAAAGTGTGGTTTGGTCATCATTTATATGATTTATTTTGTTTCTTCAGGTAGGACATTGATGTACACCAAGAAGAATACGAGCCTTGAGTACTAATCCCTAGAGGATTTGATTTGTTACTGCTCCCAATACTAATATTTCTCTTGAAAAAATCCATAGGAGCCGTGATGAGGGTTCGAACCTATGCGGTGGGTGTTTCCACGCACTTTCATGGAAAATCACCCACGGATTTTCTTATTGATGCAGTCATGTTAGTGTGATTACTCTCTGTGTATTTCTCTTGATATTACTCTTTACCTTCTATTTGTCAGGTACTACTTTGTCCACTGGAATACCTGCTCAAATATCCCAGCTTGCTCCTCATGCATATTAGTCACCTGTATGGTATGTGATGAATTTGTTCTGGCAATTTCAGCTCCCCACCCTTCTGCTGCCTGCATTAATTCAGTTATCCTATAATTGAACACTGATGAGGCATGATTCCCCTTTCTTGAACCTGTCTTTTAATCTTTGTTAATGCCTACACTATTCAGAGGGGTCTTGGAATCATCTTCTGTGGTGCAGTGGTAAGCCCAGTTTGGTCACATCTGAAAGGGTTTTATTCCCACAGCAGGGCAAAAGCATTTCTTCCGCATTTCCTTTCCCATGATACTTTTTCACCTAATATTAAATATGTATCTGGAAGTTAGGCAACTATTGTGGCTTGCATCCTGTGGAAGGTTTATAGTTGGCCTAGGGAAGCCTCAATAAACATTAACAGGCTTCCTGTTCCTGACTATGAGACACCATAAGGTGAACCATTTACAAGATATGCAAGACAGGGATTGTGTTCTGGTCTAGTTTAGGGCTTCCCATCTCTCCCATCTTGAATATTGTAATGACATTAACTGTTTTCCAGCAGTTTAATATTTTGCATGTTTCCTGCACTAGTGTATGTCTGTTTATTGCTTACTTGAAGCATAGTTTTCTCCATTTGCTATTTACATATAAATCATGTCTGGCCCCAACACCTTATTCTTATCCACCTTTTTCAAGTGCTTCTTTCCATCTCTTCTTCCATCATTATATGCTCCAGTACTGCTTGAATATAACTTCCCATTTCTGATAGTTGTCTTTGCTCACTTACGAAGATCCCTCTGATTTTTGTCACAAATTTGTCCTCCTAATCTTAAATGTCTTCTACAAGTAAATATAGAACAGAACATGAATATACCAGTACACAGTGAGACAGGGGAGAGGGTGGTGAAGGCCAAAACCATCAGTAATTTCAAAGCGTTATATGAGAAAGAGTGCTGGGATGACAAGACACCACGAGCGTAGCTCTCATCATCTAACTACACTTAGGTAATTACAGTGATTGCTAGCTCCTAGTAACAGCTTTCGTATGTTATCTCTTCAGTGTCTTGGGTTGATTTTGCCGTTGTTTGCAACATTCCCGGACAAGGTATTTATATGGTAATTATATTCCATATAATTCCCGGACAAGGTAATTATATATTCCACTGTACAATGGGGCCTCGACTTACAATGCTAATCCGTTCCCAGAGACGCATCGTAAGTCGAAATATCGTAATTCGAAACGATTTTTCCCATAAGAAATAAAGGGATTTGAATTAATCCGTTCCCCACCCTCCAAAATGTTAACATACAAATACATTTTATACTGAATACAATGTTTTTTTCTAACTACAATACAGTACCTAAGTTTATCTTACCTTTATGGAGGGCTCTTGATGGCATATGGAAGATGGTGATGAGGAGGGAGGAGGAGAGTTGTTACTGTTTGGAAGGGGAATCAGGCAGTGATGTTTTCTCTGGGGTACTCTCTTTCCTATGTTTTTCCTGAATACCATTAGGACATGGTTGTGGTTCAGTGCTTGTTTGTCTCACTACAAATTTGTCAAGAGACATTTGTTTTTTCCTTCGTTTTAACATTTGTCTGTAATGATGCATCACTTTAGCACCCATAATGTCCTTTTTCTTAGCCAGTATGGTGGATATCGTTGACTGAGATTTGTTGTACTGCCTAGCCAGTCCAACAACCCGCACACCATCTTCATATTTATGAATGAACTCTTGTTTCTGCTCTATGGTCATCCTTACATGGGATCTCATATGTTGAGCCTTACCACTGACTTTCCTGGGACTCATGGCATGATATATAATAATTACTTTAATGTTCAAAATGCAAAAAATCACCACAAAATCGAAATTTCTTATAGGTGTGATCGTCACTAAGCAGGTAACTGTAGTAAACTGAGGCAGGTCGGCTGCGTGACCGGGAACAACGCGCTCAGTCGACCCGAACGTGTACCAACAAATATCGTAAGTCGACGACACCATCGGATGTCGAGTCGCATTTTTCGATGAAATTTACATCGTAACTCGAAATTGTCATAAGTAGGGGCAATCGTAAGTCGAGGTGCCACTGTATATATACAGTGGCACCTCGACTTAACCCCATTGGGTTACGAACTTCCCTGTTTACGAACTTTTCAAGTTACGAGCCCGATTTGTTCGGAAAATTTGAATTGGGATACGAACTTTGCATTGGGATACAAGTTTGTTGATATGCGTATGGCCGACCTAGCGCGTGGTGGCACGGCGATCGCGCCTGAGTTTACCAGTGCCTTGCGCCCAGTGACTATCCCGCCTAAATTCTTCACAAGAATTTACAGTTTTTTGTTGAATTTTTGGCCATTTGAACATAAAAGTTGTTATTATATATCTTGCTATGGGTCTCAAGAAAGCCAATGGTAAGGTTCAAGGCAAGAAATCACATGTGAGAATGACCATAGAGGAAAAACAAGAGATCATTCGTAAGCATGAAAATGGTACTTGTGTTGTTGAATTAGCTAGGCAGTGCAACAAATCTTCAAGGGAGGAAGAGGAGGCAGTAGAGAATGTCCCTTCCTCATTAATTAAAAATATGTGTGCAGTATGAAAAGGACTGCAAAGTTTTGTTGAAAAGAATCATCCAGATAAAGCTGTAGTAGGCCGTTGCATTGATCTTTTTAATAACAATGGGATGCCTCACTACAGACAAATGTTGCGAAGAAGGGAAAAACAATCTTCAATGGAACGTTTCCTTGTGAGAAAAGGGAGAAAATCAAGCAGTGAGCCACAACCAGGACCTAGTGGTATGAAGGCAAAACGTGCTAGAGAGTGCACTCCTGAGAAATCATCACTGCCTGATGTTATAATGGAAGGGGACTCCCCTTCCAAACACTAACACCTCTCCTCCTTCCCCCCTCCTCTCCATATTCCATATGACAACAGGAGTCATCAGAAAGAGTAAGTAATAACTTGAACATACTTTTGTAGTGAAGATTTGGGTGAATTAGGTATCAAATTTACTTTGAAGTGAAGTTTTTGGGGAGTCAGGAACGGATTAATTCATTTTCCATTATTTCTTATGGGGAAATTCGCTTCGGTTTACGAATTTTCGGGTTACGAACTGTCTCCAGGAACGGATTAAATTCTTAAACCGAGGTACCCCTGTATATACAGTATATATCTATTACATATATATACCTGAATGGTACACAGGCTGCATTTTAAATATTTGAAAATTCCAATCGCCCTAGCTGGGACTTGCTTTCCTCGGCCCGCGTGCTGTATCACTGTACCACCAATACTACTAAAACTTGGGAGAATGTTTATGAACTCATTCAACCCCCATGCCTGAGTGCATTTGGGTTATGTGGGCAAATATTTCATGGCATGTGGAAGATGGTGAGGAGAAGGGTTAGTGTTTGGAAGGGGAGTCCCGTTACATTATAACATCAGGCAGTGATGACATTTCTAGGGTACTCTCTTTCCTACATTTTGCAGGCATACCACTAGGTCCTGGTTGTGGCTCACTGCTTGTTTTTCTCACTATGAACCTGTTTAAAGACACTTGTTTTTGTCTGTGTTTTAACAGTTCTCTGCAGTGAGATATCACATTGTCATTAAAACAGTTAACACAGCTGTTTACTACAGCTTTATTTGGGGGGAGTCTTTTCGGCAAAGCTTTGCAGTTCTTCTCATACTGCACACCATGTTTGTAGCCAGATCAACCACATGCATACCGTCTTCATGTTTTTGAATTATCTTTTTTTTTTCGTTATCTGCACAACTATTTTCTTAGGTTGAACTTAACCACTGACTTTCTTGGAACCCATGGCCAGATATATAATAACTTCTATGTTACCTTGCTGTTACCTTGTGTTGATTTTGAGGCTCAACATTCCCAGGGACCAGGCCTCCAACATAGTACTATCTTACTGACTCAGACAGGTAAAATCGATTGGTTGGTACTCTGGGGCGAACATAATACACCAGGGCATATTTAAAAAAAAAAAAAATTGTTGTACACCAGAATTTTTTTATTCAGGTGCAATTATACACTAATGTTCCACTGTGCATATATATATATATATATATATATATATATATATATATATATATATATATATATATATATATATATATAATATATATATAACTAACATACCACTATATATAACTTATCATACTATATATATATATATATATATATATATATATATATATATATATATATATATATATATATATATATATATATATATAATGTCGTACCTAGTAGCCAGAACGCACTTCTCAGCCTACTATGCAAGGCCCGATTTGCCTAATAAGCCAAGTTTTCATAAATTAATTGTTTTTCGACTGCCTAACCTACCTAACCTTACCTAACCTAACTTTTTCGGCTACCTAACCTAACCTAACCTATAAAGATAGGTTAGGTTAGGTTAGGTAGGGTTGGTTAGGTTCGGTCATATATCTACGTCAATTTTAACTCCAATAAACAAAAATTGACCTCATACATAATGAAATGGGTAGCTTTATCATTTCATAAGCAAAAAATTAGAGAAAATATATAAATTCATGAAAACTTATCCTATTAGGCAAATCGGGCCTTGCATAGTAGGCTGAGAAGTGCGTTCTGGCTATTAGGTACGACATATATATATATACAGTGGGGCCTCGACGTACGATGGTAATTTGTTCCCAGAGACGGATCGTGAGTCGAAATATCGTAAGTCAAAATGATTTTTCCCATAAGAAATAAAGGGAATTGAATTAATCCATTCCACACCCTCAAAAATATTAACTTAAAAAACATTTTATACTGAATACAATTTTTTTCTTATATATATAATAATGTAAATATATATATATATATATATATATATATATATATATATATATATATATATATATATATATATATATATATATATATGTATATATGTATGTATTTATATATTCAGTATATTATTGATAGCAGCTTTTCTTTAGCACATAGGGAATTTTGGTAGTTTTTTCACACCTTAGAAGGCAGGCATGTATGCATAATGTTGAACTATTCAAATACATCTTCACAACCAAAATGCACTCATTTAAATATATTTTCAAGGCAGTAATTTGACTGTACAGGGTAATATTAACTTAAATTATATTTATCTTCGACAAAGGATATTGAATAATTCGGCCTTGCTTTAATTGATTTAATTTTTTTAGTGGTATAAAAGTTTAAAGATTTACATGTTTCTGTTACCTATGCTTACCACAGGTTGTAATGAAATTTACAGCATTACCTGCATTTTTTTTTTAAATTCTGTATAAGTAAGATGGGCATCCCCTACAGGTGGGGATGGACTTTGCTGGGAAAAGGAGTGGTTGGAGAGGAATCCTGACACCAAGAATGGGCTTCACATCAATGAACAAGATGCACCTTTGTCCCTACTGTGCCTACACTACAAATTTTACAAGTCATCTGAAAGAACATATTCGTACTCATACAGGAGAAAAGCCTTATTCTTGTCCACATTGTTCCTATTGTGCTACAACTAAGGATCACTTGAAGAAGCATATTCGCACTCATACTGGAGAAAAACCATACGCCTGCCCACAGTGTAATGATCGTTTCACTCAGAAACCTCATTTGACTTCTCATATGAGAAACTGGCATAGGAACACACTGGAAACTGCTGGTAATTTATTGCAGAAATAATATTAAATATTTGGGGAATTCAAAACATTGGTGCAGAAGCCCCAAATGACTGTTAAAATTATACTATATATATATATACAGTATATACATAATGCAACTGAACATAAGAATGGCTCCTAGTGTATTTACTAGCAATTAAGATTTTATAGTTTTATGTATAGTACTGTAGAATGAATTCTTGGATCTTTCAATTACAAATGGTGGGAAATTATAAATTGTTATACAGTGGCACCTCGATTAACGAGTTTAATTCATTCCGGCACCGAGCTCGTCATGTGGAAAACTCATCTTGCGAAACAACAACAAAACTGTCGTAAAAGGTGTCCGAGAACCAGCAGAAACGCTCGTTAATCGAGGAAAAGCTCGTTAGTAGAGACAAATGTTCTGCAAGTGGCTCGCTCATTACTCGAAAAGCTCGTAGATAGAGCTGCTCGTTAATCGAGGTGCCACTGTATATAGAATTTTGTGGCTTTTTTGATGTGTTATTGCTTTGTTAAGTAATTCAGTAGTATTTATATTTAACTGCTAGTGATTTATGCTTTGTATACTTTGTCTTTCATTTTATATCTTTATTTCTTTTAACATTTGGCAGATTAACGTGATCGTTGTTATAAAAAATCATTACATATTTGGTAACAATTTGTGAACACTGTTTATTTACAACATTGGAATTTAAAAAAAAAAACTGTGGGCATCTATGGAAAGCAAGCTACACTGTTATTGATCTTTTTGTTGTAGCAATTATTCTGGCCCTTATGAGTCAGTTGCTTGACCTAATTTTGCAAGTATTGCTAAAACTTTTAAGAGACTATTTTTTAGTGATTATTGCTTTTTGCTTTATAATTGTGATCAAGAGAGACGTCCCCTACAGATGGTGCTGGGCAGTGATGGTCAGACGCTGGACAGAGGAGCTACAGGATCGTGCAAGAACTTGTCATCCACTATGAAGATGCATCATTGCCCCTACTGTGTCTACACAACCAGTTTCAAAACAAACTTAAAAACACATTTACGCACTCATACGGGGGAAAAACCTTTTGCTTGCCCACAGTGTCCATATTCTGCTACTACAAAGGCTTGTCTCAAAAGACATTTTTATTTTCATACTGGCGAGAAACCATTTTCTTGCCCTAATTGTCAATATTCTGCAACCACTAAAGACTATCTTAACAGGCACATGCGTACTCATACTAGCGAGATGTTCGAGTGTCCTCATTGTCCATATCGTTTCGTTGATCAATCAAGCTTAAAACATCATGTTCATATGATTCATCAATACACATTGTGATATGATTTGTTTTGCATTCTATGGAATATATTGTGTGAAACTTTTATGTTATATCTTTTAGTTATATATATTTTTTAAATAATTTCAATGGAAATCATTTATTTCTTAAATCTTATTAAGTACCTGATTGTTTTTGTGGTAGAGAAATATTATAAATAAAATATAATCATAACTAGATTTTGTTTTCTTTCTCAGTAATGATTCAAAGTATAATTTTTCGAGGTACAGTACAGTTATGAATTTTCATACATAAAGATGGTCATCAGTACCTATAGAAGCATAGTCATGAAAGGAATATTCTTTTCTTAATAAATAATGCTTATTTTGGTTGCATCAGTCTATTTAAGAAAATTCATACTCTACCATTCCATGATCAAGCTTAACATTTTGATACTCTATATTAAGGAAAATTACTGTCGTTTCTTTTGCATCTCGTTGCTTATACATGAATTCACTATTTTCTTTATTGACTATATTTTCAGAGATGCCCTTCATTTTTTTTTAAACTATCGCTCTCGGTCGACTCGTACTAGCGTCCAAAATTTTTCTCTCGAGTCCTAGTGGTGGATTTATCCTTGCGTCCATTATTTTAAAATATTTGTTAAAAATTTAAATTTTATCCGGGAGTGGTTTCAAAATGAGCACCTCTAGATTGCACACAATTTAATACCATAATGACAATTTAGCATGACAATTGAGGTCAGAACACTGGAAAGATAAATAGGGCCCGACGGCCCGACTTTAGGCTTTGCTGTGGGGGAGTCACGCCGGGCTTTTTTTACCTTATATACATACATCCCTGTAGGGAATTCAATTGCGAACACAATGATACCAAAACGAACGATGTAGCACGAGAATTAAGGTGAAAAAACTGAAACGAATATATACATTTAGGTGCAGGCGATGAGTCACAATAACGTGGCTGAAGTATGTTGACCAGACCACACACTAGAAATTTAATGCCTGTCCCTACCTGTCCTCATCACAATCGACTTGAGAATGGTCCAGGACGGACCGAAACGTCGTCGTCTCTTCAATTTCTAGTGTGTGGTCTGGTCAATATACATTTAGGTGTTGCCACACGCTCGCCCACACTGCTGGGAGCATTTCGGCCAAGTCTGCAGTGCGCTCGCGCCACGTGCAAAAGTGTTAATATCAAATTTGGTATTCTAAATATAGAGATAGCTACTGTACCTTTATTTTTTAACATCGTTATTTCTTATACAATAAAATACTGTATTAAATTTTTATGTTGGTGTTATGCGACATCTTCAGGATGCCTCTTCATATTAGCAAAAAACTTGAAACATTTTTATATGTTTTTAAAAGTAAACCTCATATTGAAATTGATACCTGGGATTGTTCCAGTGAAGCTTACTGTAGTTGGAATTATAACTATTATAAGTTTTTGCTTGAGACAATTTTCTGCAGTTTTTCCTTGTGGATAGTGTTTAAAATATTGTACCTGGCTGTACAAATTTTAAAAGATAAAAATTATTGCTGATCAAACCGTAGAAAATAATGTATACAAGAACATAAAAACTTGTTCTAACTTAATATTAACACAGTTATTCAGAATTTGAATTTCACTGTTGAGAGTTGCTGTCTTGCATGTGTTAATTTCACTGTTGAGAGTTGCTATCTTGCATGTGTTAATTTCACTGTTGAGAGTTGCTACCTTGCATGTGTTAATTTCACTGTTGAGAGTTGCTACCTTGCATGTGTTAAATTTCCAGAGCATGTTCAGATTTCTGTTCCTAGTTACTGTACTTTTTACTAGACCTTCAGCAATCATAAAACATTTTAAAGTTTATATAATTTACAAGAGTTTTTCTGAACTATTTTTTAATGGATTATTTTATGCAGTAACCTTGAAAGATACCTTAAGGTTACCTTGAGATAATTTCGGGGCTCAATGACCTCGCGGTCAAGTTATTGACCAGGCCTTCTAAAAGTATGACATTCTTCTCCCTTACTATCTGACCTGGGCCGACGGCTGAGTGGACAGCGCTCGTGATTCACAGTCCTAAGGTTCCGGGTTCGATCCCCGGAGGAGGCGGAAACAAATGGGCAGAGTTTCTTTCACCCTGATGCTCCTGTTCACCTAGCAATAAATAGGTACCTGGGAGCTAGACAGCTGCTACGGGCTGCTTCCTGGGGATGTAATTACCTAAGTGTAGTTACAGGATGAGAGCTACGCTAGTGGTGTCCCATCTACCCAGCACTCTTTGTCATATAATGCTTTGAAACTACAGTACTGACGGTTTTGGCCTCCACCATCTTCTCACCTAACTTGTTCCAACCATCTATCACTCTGCTTGCGAAAGTGAATTTTGTTATATTTCTTCGGCATCTTTGTTTAGTAAGTTTAAATCTATGACCTCTTGTTCTTGAAGTTCCAGGTCTCCGGAAATCTTCCCTATCGATTTTATCAATTCCTGTTACTATTTTGTACGTAGTGATCATATCACCTCTTTTTCTTGTCTACTTGTTTTGGCATATTTAATGCCTCTAACCTCTCCTCGTAGCTCTTGCCCTTCAGTTCTGGGAGCCACTTAGTAGCATGTCTTTGCACCTTTTCCAGTTTGTTGATGTGCTTCTTAAGATATGGGCACCACACAACCGCTGTATATTCTAGCTTTGGCCTAACAAAAGCCGTGAACAATTTCTTTAGTATTTCGCCATCCATGTATTTAAAAGTAATTCTGTAGTTAGAAAGCGTGGCATAGGCTCCTTGCACAACATTCTTTATGTGGTCCTCAGGTGATAATTTTCTATCTAGAACCACCCCTAGATCCCTTTCTTTATCAGAATTGTAACAAAAAGGAGGCCTGGTCGAGGACCGGGCCACGGGGATGCTAAGCCCCGAAATCACCTCAAGAAGAATATCTGGATGAGCTCTGATATATTTGGCTGCCATAATTAGCTTATATTTTTGCTATGCTCTTGTAGATGTATTGGAAGCAAGTAATAGTTTTATTTTAATTACAGATTTCATTGAAATACACCATTGTTAAATATTTGTAATAAAAAATAATCTAGTTAAGTTTAAGTATGTCCTCACTTGAATGAACTATATGGGGTGAGGCCTGATTTATTCCATAAGGGATTTCATTCTACCCATTAGACCCTTGGCAACCCCCCCCCTCCCCCGGAAAGAATATAACTTATAATACAGATATTCAATCAATGGGCCTACATCCATTTAACTTGTGTAGTGTAGTGAAATATCTTCATAATAATCTTGAAGTACATTGAGCTAAGTACAAATCCATCATAACCCAGCTTTCTTCACACTTATATTAAGCAAAAAATCACAGAAAATAAATTTATTGTCAACTAGAGTGGGTATCTGGCTGTGACCCAGTATCTCTACACCTTCCTCTCCCCCTCTTATATCTCCTCCTCTCTCCATCTTTCTCTTTCACAGCCCGTCCTCCAAAAATGGGGAGGTAAATGTAACAGCCCCATAAGTGCAATTATGTACTATATATGACAGCCAGGAATTGTACTTATTTACACTTAGTATTAAATAGTACTGTCAAATATAGTGTGAATATTTGAGTTTACCTGAAAAGCTGAATAGAAAACCACGACCTAATCTAACCGTCTTAGTTTTTTAAGATAAGCATTTTATTGCTTCTTAATTACAATTAGTACTTAACCTATAGCTATATTGATATTACAGTTTTATAAAACAAATAAAACAAAACTAAAATATTTCAATAAATTGTAAAGTAACTCAGGATATTTTCAAATTTTGTATAAAATCTCTATTATTTAATAAAACTGAAAAAGAAATTCCTGATATTTAAAACTTTTTTATAACAAACTGAACTTTAAAACTTCATCCTAAAATTCTGAGTGTCTTAACAGAAAACGAGGAGAATTAAATGTGGAGGTATGTACTTATTGAGCCCCATAAATGCAATTACTGTATGTACTATGTATGACAGTCAGGAAATGTACTTATTACACTTAGTATTAAAATGTACTGTCAATTCGGAGGATGGATTGCTCTTTCAACAATCTCTCATCCTTCTCCTTTCCTCTCCCCCCCCCCCCCCCCCCTGCCTCCTCTCCTTTCCTTTCTGTCCTGCCTGCTCTCCTTTCCTCTCCCCTGCCTCCTCTTCATTCCTCTCCCCCTGTCCCCCCTCCTTTCCTTTTCCCCTGCTCCCTCTCCTTTCCTCTTCCCCTGCCCCCTCTCCTTTCCTTTCCCCCCCACCCCCTCTCTTTCCTTTTCTAGCCTCTCTCCCAATCTTCCTCGACTTCCATCCTCTCAAACTTTCTCCCCAACATCACCCTCTTTCCCACTCTCCTTTCTCCTCACCCCCCCCCCCTGCCCATTCTCTACTATTGTTTGCCTTTCTTATTTCCTTTCATATATACTGGGACATAAATCATTTTGTAGGAGGACAGGCAGCCAGTAATAAATACAGTACATGTTTGGCTTATATTGAGGGCCCCCCTCCCCTCCTGGGTCAAATTACTGACCCTCCTGAGAATGCAACCCTAAAGCAAGCTGACCAACTCCTGGGTACCTATTTACTGTTAGGTTAACAGGGGAATTAACACTTTCGGCTAACGTTAAAAAAAAAGTGGTATGTGCACGCGGCGTTGTTGTCGCTTAAGCGGCAAAACAAAAATGTGTATACTCTTTTTACTCTCCTGCCATTAGTTCTCGAGCTACGTATTTCATTTTGATACCAATGTGTTCGCAATAAAATTCTCTAGAAGAACATTAGTAAAAAAGGTCACGAAAGGTATAGGGATACCAGCACCAAATAAATAACTACGTAGATGACTCGCCGTGAGCGCCAAAAAGCAACAAAATGTTTCTACTCTTGGAATTGTTGTCAACTCCACACTTGTCCTACAGTGTTAATTTTGGTATCAATGGACTTGCAATGAAATTCCCAACACAGAGATATGAATATAAACGTAGAATCATGGTCGCGGCCCACCCGCAAGTGTGTGGGAAGTGGCCGAACTGTTACCCGGTATCGCTGACGCGACGACACGTGTGCGATACGGCGCTTTGAAAGTTTATACTTATTTCACTGTCCTGACATTATTTTTTTATGTACGTCATTCGTTTTGTGCCAATGTGTTCGCAATAGAATGTTCTATGAGCACGTAGGTAAAAAAGATCAACGTAAGTTAGAATAGCGCCAAATATAAAACAACGCTGGAACATATCAGTGAGCGTCAAACACACACGAAATGTTTTTACTGTTGTTATGTTTGTCAAGTTTATACTTGTTGCACACAGTTATTTTTGGTTGTACATTGATCGGAATAAAATTCCCTAAACAGACATATGCATATAATACATGATATGGGGGAAGCATTACCAGTATAAACGGCTAAAGTCACCCACCTGCAACCCGTTTGGGACACTCATGCAGACACATGCTACACCCCAAAAAAAATCTATGAAGGTTTAAGTCTACTTACGGCAGTTTATGTGATATAGTGTTCATTCTGGTATCAAAATACTTGTTTCAGTTTGTAGTTCGTGCAATTTTCAGAATCAACTGAATTGCTGGAGGTTCAACATTTGAGTCAGAGTCAGAGTCATCTGACAAAACCGTCTCGTCAAATGGCAGTGTGCCAGACATCTCGGGTTCTGATTCGGTTGCTGCTTCAGCTTGAGGTGTTGAAGTGAACAAAGGCTGCCTCACACCAGATGGTCTGGGAGTTTGCATGGCGTCAGCATAGGCAGGACCTGTGTCATCATTTATGTCTGGAGCGTGCCGCAAGTGTATACTGTTGCTGTTTGAGGTCAATCTTCCGGGTCCCAGCACAATAGGGCCCAAGTTGCCACCTCGTGGAACTGTAGCAATGTTAGCTTTTTTCAATCAGTTGTGTTGTATTTGTACAAAACAAAGGCATTATGCAATGCCATTTGCAGGAAATAAAACATTATCTTTTTGGTTCACTTGTGAGTTTTCCTGGTAAAATGGTAATACCATTTGATCGAAGTGGTCCACACCTTTCATGAACTTATTGTACCATGCAGCCTAGTGGTGAGAAAGAGAACCTCATGGCGCGCAGTTTGAAACAAACCCAAAGTAAATCGGATTAAGATTGAATTTTATACAAATATTTTTATGAGGACATAAAATGATGTCCACTGTGCAGAAGCGGGTAGACGAAACAGGACATACGGTTATGTCCTGATCGTACTAAAGTGTTAAGTGATAGGAAATGTGCCCAGCCATTTCTGTTTCATCTGGGATTCGAACCAGAAATTCTCAGTTGTGAGCCGAGAACGAACCCGAACCCAAAAACGAAGAAAACCTTTTCTTCAAACATCCCCTCTCTCACCCCTTTTTCCATTTCTTAAAACATTCCCCATCTCTCCTCTTCTTCCATCTCTTCAAACATTCCCCATCTCTCCCCTTCTTCCATCTCTTCAAACATCCCCTTCTTAACCCTTCTTAACCCTTCTCCTTCCCTCTTCCCTGCCTCCCCCATTTTTCTCTCCCAGAAAAATTATGTAATGAACCGAAATTACTAAATCAGTCTACAAGCAATACAACCACTAGTTCAGACTTCATGAAAATTGCAAATGAGGGTGGGGGGGGATATTAGATGCCGATATTTGTGAAAGTGGAGCACTGAAACCAACCCCGACTGTCGTGTGACACTCCCATACCCTACTTGCTTCATGTGTGAAAGTTGGGTGAGGCCAAGCATCTGGCCTGCAACCTTGGATAGACAGACATTCTCTCTTATAGATTTATCATTTTGAATATGACATATGATAAAGCAATCATTGTCAAACAATTCAAAGTCATAACTATGGCAATTATTGGTGGTCCTATCATTATATAATGACCAGGATTTACACAAACTCATCCAGTCTTGATATGAATATAGTATTCGTAAAAACTTAACTTATTATCCCTTCCTCATTTTGACTATATCATAAGAGTGATCATTTGCTAATAATTTGGTACCAAATTTAAAAATATAATGTTTCATTGAATATGACTGCATATTCTGTATTGATTATTTTCTTGTTTAGGTCTTCTATCCCTCTGACTAGTGCTTTTGCATCTTGGTTTAATTGAAGAGGATTTCTTCAAAAGTCATCTTCATTCGAGGTGAAAAAAATAAATGAATAACTGTAGAATGTATTACACTTATTATAAAATTTCACAACGTTTTGAACCTACACGGTTCATTTTCAAATGATGGGACAGTACAGGGCATATTGGATTTATACTATTATGGGGTCCTGGTGTAGACAAATGGATTGAACAGTGGGATCAGGTGTAGACAAATGGATTGAACAGTGGGGTCAGGTGTAGACAAATGGATCAAACAATGGGGTTTCTAGGTCTATACAAATGAATCAAGAATAAGGCGTAAGGGAGAGAAGTTAACAAAATTGACAGAATAGAAATCCTGAGACCTGGAATTTCAAGAACAAGAGGTCATAGATTTAAACTAACTATACAAAGCTGCCAAAGAAATATAAAAAAATTTGCTTTTGCAAACAGACTGGTAGACGGTTGGAACAAGTTAGGTGAGAAAGTGGTGGAGGCCAAAACCGTCAGTAATTTCAAAGTGTTATATGACAAAGAGTGCTGGGAAGACAAGACACCACGAGCGTGGCTCTCATCTTGTAACTACACTTAGGTAATGACACGTACAAAACTACATTTTCATTAATTACTAGAGTCTGGTAGACATATCCTATAAGTCTGTAATCTACAAGTCACTTAATTGTGATGTAATTTTCTCATCGCACTTGTTCTGTAGAGTGAGGCAGCGTGACACACAAAATTTAAAGATACTATTCACCAGTACCGCAAAAACAAATTTTTCTTGTTGTGCAATCATCTTTGTTCTTATGCTTTACATATCCAAGCACTAGATATGCCATGGTTGCAGAGTCGGGATACGGTATCTTTACTCTTTTCCTAGTGAAACTTCTGTGCAAAAATGTTTGGAAATGTATGAAACACTTGGGAGATATGATATTAAATTTGCATTATAGGAATACTTATTTTGGACACAAATACTGGAAGATAATACGGTACCATTCAGTAGAATGACATTTGGGAAGCTCATTTACTTTTCATTTAATGAGGTTTTTTGGGAACAAGTAAGATAAATTTTCTATAATAAATCTACAGTACAATGGAACTAATAATTTATTTATTTACAGTGTATTCATATTAAACATTTTCTGTATGAGATTCAATAAAATGAGCATACTCAACAGGTATTTGTGGACTATGGCGGTATGAATACTGGAGGTAGAGATACGACAGGGGCTACAAGCAAGATACACCAGTGTCCCTACTGTGTCTACAACACTTATGTTGCTGCCAGCCTTACACGTCACTTGCGTACTCATACAGGAGATAAGCCATTTGCTTGCCCGCATTGTCCTTACAGTGCTATTCAAAATATTGATTTAAAGAGACACATTCGAACCCATACTGGAGAAAAGCCTTTTGAATGTCATTATTGTCAATATCGCACTACTCAGAAGACAAACTTGAAAAGGCACATTTGGTCAGTTCATAAACAATAGTTAAAAAAGGGTATAAATCATTTTAGTTTCAGGTCTCATGGATAACTTTATTAAACATACCTATTACATTTTAACACTTATTGGAATTAAATTCATGACATTCATTTAATAAATTCACAAAGCAACCATAATAAATTATGTACATGTTTTGTATTTATGATCTTCATATAAAAGTGAATCATATTTTAAAACGAATGTAATGCATAATGGCTCAAATTAAGCATATCAAGAATGTTTTCTGTGTTTCTGCTGTAAGTGGTCAGTAAGACTAATTTTACATCGAGTCAAATGATCACTACTTCTAAAGCTAAAAGCTAATGTTTAAACCTAGTAAAGGACAACTTTATTTGTATGGTTTGATTTGAATAAAATATTTGTAGACTACAGTATTTGAATTCAACTAAATTTCCTAAATTCATAATGTATATATTTGCATATCTACTAGCATATAACTTAGCTATTAACTCACAAACAGATCAAGGTTATACATTGACTTTAAAAATGACCTTACCTATAACTTTGGACCCATAAGTCAGTGTACCATCCTCCAGCATTATTGCTACTGGTAGGCAGGTGATCACTACCCTGAATTGCCTCATTTGTCCTGGAGTTGTCTGGTACACTTCCTCTGCAAATGACTCCACTCTCAAGAATGGCTAAACAGTATGACTATTTACATTACACTCTTCTTCTCCTAGTAACTTCCCTATCAAAAGGTAGCTATATGACATATTATATAATATATATATATATATATATATTTATATATATATATATATATATATATATATATATATATATATATATATATATATATATATATATATATATATATAATATATATAAAGTACACTGTTCCTCTCCTGGTAACTTCCCTTTCAGGAGGTGGCTATATGACTATATAAATTACATTCTTCCTTTCCTGGTAACTCCCCTCTCAAGAAGTGGGTATGTGACATTATATATATATATATATGTCGTACCTAGTAGCCAGAACTCACTTCTCAGCCTACTATGCAAGGCCCGATTTGCCTAATAAGCCAAGTTTTCCTAAATAAATATATTTTGTCTATTTTTTTTCTTATGAAATGATAAAGCTAGCCATTTCATTATGTATGAGGTCAATTGTTTTTTATTGGAAATAAAATTAAAGTAGATATATGACCGAACCTAACCAACCCTACCTAACCTAACCTATCTTTATAGGTTAGGTTAGGTTAGGTAGCCGAAAAAGTTAGGTTAGGTTAGGTTAGGTAGTCGAAAAACAATTAATTCATGAAAACTTGGCTTATTAGGCAAATCGGGCCTTGCATAGCAGGCTGAGAAGTGAGTTCTGGCTACTAGGTACGACATATATATAAATATATATAAAGTACACTTACTTTTCTGGTAACTCCTCTCTCAAGCGCTATCTATATGGCTATATCTGTGGAGCTACTTTTATCGACATTCAGCTGTAACACTGCTGTGTTAATTAATAATTGTTATCATTAAATAAGTACTTATAAAAGTGAAACTTTATTCATTTTATTTGTTAATTAAAAAATAGAAAACACCTGTACTTCTTGATTACAGAAAATAAGTCATAAAAATACAGATTTATTGTTAAGTATACATCTAATTTACTGTTATTGGGATTTATGTCTTAGTTACAAACATGTATTTCATAGTAAATTTATACACAGATTTTTGTTCTCTTTTTATAGACCCAGAGGATGAGTTTATGTATTTTGTGAATGTTGGAAGTGCAGATAAAAGAAATAGATACATATGAGCAAATAGATGAGATTTTTATTGAAGGTGTTCACTTCAAACCTTGAAGGATTTTAGTTCTTTTTATTGTTAAAATTGGCATTAGGTATGGTTGCCTTTAAAAGCACATTAGGTTTTAGGTTACACTAACACTAAATTTCTGCTTGATGCCGTCTTTTCCATCTTCTGTGCCTCTTTTCTATTCTCTTTATATTTCTCAAATTTTTTGTAAATTTTGCATGTGATTGGCAAGTATATTAGGTTCGTTTAGACATCAAACATGTGTAAATACCTAAATGTAGTTACAGGATGAGAGTTATGCTCGTGGTGTCCCGTCTTCCCAGTACTCTTTGTCGTATGCTTTGAAACTATGGTTTTTGGTCCTGTAAAAAAACACAAAAATTTTGGTCCGAAATGTTTTTGATCCAATTGCTGTTGTGGGGGTGGAGGGTTATCTTGAGATGTTCTTGAGAGGATCTTATCTTGATATCTTGAGAGGATCACAAGTCCAGTGTGCTGTCCGCTCGGCCGACTGGCTCCCGGGGTGGGGAGGTTTAGGGCTGGGGAGCTCCAATTTTTTTTTTTTAATTTGGGAGGAATATAGAAGCAATATCACAGTGAAAAAGTGCAGAACAGTGAATGAATATCTGGCAAATAGACAGAAATAAAAAAGGTAGGGAAACAAAGCAAAAATGGTGCCTTTGAAAGAAATAGTGTGGGATCATATGATGACCAAAACAAAGATGGCTGCCAGCATGTGAAAAGTCAACACAGAAGAGTTTGGTTTTGGTGGCTTTGATTAGGAAAATATTAGCATAAGTGGTTTTCACAACAAGTTAACAAAAATAGAAAACATTGTAAAGCATCATATGGATAAAATTAAGAATTTGAGCGGCAGTAATGAAAACTTTAGGAAATTGTTACAGCTCTTGAAAGTCAAATAAAAGAAATATGCAAGGATAAGAATTTCTGGGACCTAAAGGAAAAGTCCTTGAAGGGAAAAACTACTGATTAAAATTGCTCTTGAAGAAGTTAAATCAAATGTAGATGATACTGAATACAATAAGTTAGGCAAGGAAATTCAAAAGAGAAAGAAACTTTCATCAGAAAGTTGCAGGAGGTTACACAGGATATAGACGAGCGTAGCTCTCATCCTGTAACTACACTTAGGTATTTACACTTAGGTAATTACACTGTATATAAACAAATGGGTGTAGTAAGAGAAAACAAAATGCTGTGAAATAAAGAGCCAAATTAAAGAAATTAATAGAGTATTTATCTGTGATGTATATAGAGTAAGTCCTTGCTCTGTGCAAGACACTTATTACTTTATTATAAACCCATGAGCATAGCAGATTTACACAGAGCGTATTTAACTTTACATAGGAATAATATTTATTTCAAAGACCGGCAAAAGTCCACATATATAGCTGTAAAAGCCTCATTATGGGAAATACTGGCATGCCTCATCATAAATTGTCTTAGTGTGATAATTTATGCCCCACTAGAAAAGATCCTGAAACACAGTATAATTCTTGGTTTGTCAGGCCTTATAACTGCTGATATGCAGTATAGTAGAGGACTGTATAGTGTTTTCTGATTTTACAAGCTGGAGATAATTTGTTGCGTAATGAAACCAGGAAAGTAATGTATGTGTTGACCAATCATTCTGCATTGTGTTGATGGCATGACACCTAGCAATGTGTAGTACTCTGCTGTATTGCATCATTACATAGCATTTTTGTCATGAATAGTATGGATTGATGATTTCTGGTAGATTTTGTTTTCTTTAGCTGCAAATGGCTCATTGTTATACCGTCATACAGCAATTTTTCTGTTTGTTTTCGCTGTCCTTTATATTGGAACTCATTGAACATGCTGTATTTTGATTAAACTACAGTCACAGTTGGGATGTTGATATTATTTCAAAATGAATCTAAACTTTTTCTCCACACCATTCTCACAAACCTATTATCTATTATATATATTATTGTTATTATTATTGTTACAATAATTTTATTGTTATCATTCTTCTGCTTATTATTATAGTAAAAGTTGAAAGTAAAATAATTAAATAATAGTTTATTGTACTATAGAGTAAGTCATTACAGTTGCAACATTTAAATGTTATGTTTTTATATTCTTATAATGAAAAATAAAACAAAAACATTATTAGATAATAATAATAATTTATACAGTGAATTATTTTAGTATAACTTTTTTAGTATAACTTTTTTAGTATTATCAATAATATTATCCTTATTATTACTGTTATTTTATTATCTTAATTACAGTACAGTTATGTATTTGCATGTTTTGTTATATTTCTTCAATAGATAAGTGACTTACGGAACAGCCTTGTCTGTCTAAACAACAAGTAAATGTGAAGGGGAGAATATCAGGCTCAAGTATATACAGTAGTTTACTTTTATTATGTTTGCATGAAAGATTGCCAATTTCATATTTTTAAAACATTTCATATACTGTATTAAATTTCATATACATTAAAACATTTCATATATTAAAACACACCCATAGAGATGACAGAGTAACAGTAGTGGTCTATAATCTGAAGGGATCTATCTTTATGTGTTACATAGAAATTAGCGCATGGCAGAACATGGAAAATCACAAGACAAAGTTGCTTTCACAACTCAGTCTTCTGGTTTTCTGATGTATTACTTGTCAACTGTATTCTTCGTCACTGTATCCTAAGAGAGACGGGCGTTCCCTACAGGTGGGGTTGGACATTGGCTGTCTGAGGCCAAGCGGGAGAGGAACTGTAGCGAAGATTCACCTGTGCCCTCTCTGTTCCTACAACACAGCAAATTACGCTCATCTGATGGACCACATGAGAGCACACACTGGGGAGAAGCCATTTTCCTGCCCACACTGCCCCTACCGTGCTGCCCAAAAGACGAATCTCAAGACTCACATGCGAACCCACACAGGCGAAAAGCCATATTTTTGTGCCCACTGTCCCTACCGTTCAACAACAAAAAGTGCTTTGAATAGGCATTTATTAACTCAACATAAACAGGGCTTATAATTAATGTCAGAATGTTAATAATCATAATCTTTGATGCATGTATGTATGTATATATGAATGATTTTAGATAACTTAGGTTGGACTGCAACATGAATAAAACGTAGTTTTAAAAGTGTCCAAATGTCATACATTTGTATGTGAAACACAAGGATACAACTATTTATATATGTTGATAATCATTTAGGGCAATCAGTGTGAAATTCATGTTCATTGCCTATAAATTCTGAAGAACCTTACTACCCGTCATTACATATGGCATACCAGTGTATAAAAATGTAGTATACGTTACATTAAACAGCTCTCAAATTCTGGGTACTAATTGTTCTTTATTAATAATGTTTGTCTTCCAAACTCAGTACATTCTTTATCAGTTGGCAATATTAGTTCAAAACACAATGACTGTTTTTTCTTTCATTTTAACCCTTTGAGCTCTGTGTTTAACAATTCTTATTTTCAACTCCTCAAGAACAATACTAGGTTTTTCAAATCTTTGTTATTTGATAATCTTGTTATCTTCAAAATATTTAGTGTGTGTTATAAGACTCAACAATTTTTTTTACATGTACAGTATAATACGAAAACAAAATGCACATAATCTAATTCAAACTCAAAAAACTCACTTTCACAAATTTTGGGTTTGCAGTACTGTAATCACCAAATGAATTAAACAATTTACGAGCAAATATACAGAAATATATTAACATTTATATAAATTACCATATTCAGTTCCTGTCGATTTCTTACCAACTTATACTATTTGTAAACAATCTTCATAATATTAATTTAATAAATGCATAAGTTTTGTTTTGTAAAATAACAGACATTAGTACAGCTTGTCCGCAATCTGCTTGACCCTTAGGGCTTAGGTGATGGATCATGTCAATTTTTTATTTCTCACTATAGAAATTGATGAACATTAGTTTCTGCTTATAAATCCCTTTATCGAGATTTGACATTTCTCTGGATATTATTACCTAATACTATACAATGGTGAACTTTTGTTATTATACATATAAAGTTAGCAATTAGAATTCTGTACTGTATGTGTCATCATAGTGGCCAAAAATATTTAAGCAAAGTATTGAGTTTAAAATCATTTTAATATTTTTCTTCAGTTAACCATATTATTTTCCATTATATTCTGCCATAAAGGAAATGTAAATATAAGAGCTAATTCTTTATTCAAACTTGAGGAATTTATATCAGTATTAGAATAGTATTACTGTTATATGAAAATCTGTAAATCAAAGGAAATATATGCAATTTTGTAAATATTTTTTAAAATATGTTTAACTGTCATTGGCAAAGACCCCATAAAATTGATTTCTGAGAATGTAAGAATGCACACTCTTAATGACACACAAGATGAGCAAGGAAGTGTTGAAGGGTAAAGCAGGGGCCAAAGGATGTATGCATATTTTTTTTTAGCTAAGACTAGTGTTCATTAGGAACTGTGCTAAAGTTCCTAATAAAACCGTAAGCTTAAGACCTGTTTACTTACATCAGCTTATCTGAAGCTTGTTCCTAGAAACCTATTTATTTGACAAGCTTTTTATTTGTCCTTTACAAATAAACTAAAAGTTAAAGCTAAGTAATAATCAAGAAGGGAAGAAGAATAACCAGGAGCCAATTATGTGCTGAAATCTTCATCTGGTTGGTTAAATTGAATTCCCGTGTATTTACATGTTGAGCAAACATGTTTCAAATGTGAGGCAACTTATGAATGAATAATAACTGATGGAGTGGAAGTTCTTGAGAAAGGCACAGCCTCCACGAGGCTATTAATTCTTGAGCATATTGTGTTATGATTGCCAACTGCTGATTGTCCATGGAGTCGGGCCAGATGGAGAACCTTTGAGAACATTTGCCTTGTGCATAACAAGAAGTCTGCCAACATCTCTTGAGATGTTGGAGGCTCTGCTGTGCTCTCTAATTTAGACTAGAGATGAGTCTTCTTGCATAGTTCTCCACCTTGTCCAAAATTTTGATAAATGAGGTGGGTGTTGCCATCCATATGGGCGGTGCATGCTCAAGATGGGAGCAAACTCGAGCCTCTTATAAGATTTTGAAACCCCTGATGTCAAAAAGGCATGAGATTTGCCTTAAGGCAGTAAAATTCTTGGCTGTTTTGCTTGCTATGTTAAGCACATGACTTTTCATGGTCATTGAAGAGTCAAACTTCATATCCAAGATATTAGCTTCATCACTAAACACTAGGTTTTTGCTACTTATTTGTCCCAGTTGCAATATCATGCTGTCTTGTTATCATCATTGCCTGTGTTTTTTCATCCTGCAAATATGATTTCCATTGCCCTCCCCATGGATATATTACTACAAGTTGGTGATTAATGAACCCTCATAGCAATTGGTATGTCTTCTTTTCGATATGTAAAATTTTGAGTGTAGTTATCAACATAGGCCTGAGCTTGAGGGATGAGTTACAGTAGATTGTTGAAGTGTACATAACACAGCAAAGAGCCAATCACACTATCCTGTGGTATGTTGGCAGCAATTGAGTGTTTTTTCTGATTCTTTTCCATTGAGGACTACTCTTAGAGTAAGTTCTTGAAGGTAGTCCCTTATTAGCGGGAAAATGGAGCTAGAAATAACAAGTGCTTGAAGCTTTGCTAGTAGTCCAGAATGCTATTCCCAATAAAAGGCTCCTGCAATGTTTAATGCAACAATACAACTTTTTTGGGAATCATCTGGAAACTAATGCCACTTAGTGGAGGTGTTTAGCTAGAGGTCAGTGGCAGAATGATCCTTCCTAAAGCCAAATCAACGTCTCCATAGTAATTGATGACGGCAAAAATATGTTTCATTTTCCGAGATATTAATGTCTCAAAATGTTTTCAGTAATTATAAGCAGTGACACTGGTCTGTAGTTACCAACTACTGAATGACTCTTCTTTTTGTGCATCAGCACTTCATCTGCCTTTTTCCACAGGGAGGATCAAATATCTTGAGCTAGTCAGAGTTGGTAGATCTATGTGAGAGGCAAAGCCAGCAGGTCTGCACAGTGGTTTAAACAGCCTTGTTCTGACCTTATGCAGCCTCACTACCTTATCTATGTCCAGTGATTTAACCTTCGTGCTGCGCGGCTTTTATTGTGATAGTCGGGTGGTGCGCGGCAAATAAAGTGTTTCCAAAATTTTTTTTCTTTGTAAATTGTTAAGGTCTCTTCCCTGAACATGTACATGTAAACAAAAAATATAAAAACAAACCTACTTTGGCTGTGGTGACGTGGAGAAAATTCGCTGTGACATCAGGATGTGTGCGCCAATGCATGGCGGTCGCGCAGGCAGTTCAAGACTAGCAAGTTGCCACAAATATATTATCATTTATATTTTCAATGTATTTTGAATGCTTTCTAATTATTTTTGTATCGTATCTGATGCACATATGTGTTCTTTACAATATGTATATAATAGAACATTCATAATGTTCCAAGGATCTGTGATACATATGTCACCAATGTCTCCACAAAAAATGTTTATTGTCGCAATATTACTTGTTCAATATTCATTTTATATACAATATGTATACTCTCGCACACTATTTACACAGTTGCACACTGTATTACACACTCAGTGCTTTGGAAGTGAGTGATAATGAAAGAAGCAGTCCATGATACACAGCTCGACTTTGTACTCGATGCACCAGGTACACACAGATTTTCACTTCCTGTTATTTTGTTCTGTTTGCTTGCAAACAATGCACTCATGTACACCTTTGGGTTTAGTTCCTGTATGTGTTATGTAGCCAGGCCTATGAATTGTAAGGAAGTCTTTAGCAGTCAGTCTGTTGGGGGGCAACATTTGCTCCTCTTGGTGCATGAACAACTGTCCTGACACTGTCTTCTTGGACATACTTGACGAGTAAGTGTGACAAGAGAGCATGGTTAAAAACATAAATTTATAGTTTCTTGCCAGATTTCACTAAATACATGTTGAAACTGTTCATCACTGTTATGTCCACAAGGTGAAAGAACAATTTCTTTGTCCACTTTACACTTACAAACACACTCGATGGCACCAACCATCATGTCACATTTATCTACCAATCTCATATTTATATTGTAGTCAATGACACTATCTGGCTTATATAATTTACTGTCTCTTCCAAACCTCATTTTACCCCTGTCAAGCATTTCACCAGTGTAAATAGTTGTCAACATATTTACTTAACGTCTGTCTTTCCAATGCACTGATAAACTCAGTCACATTTTCTAAGTTGGCAGTCACCCACACCAATATTAGTATAAAAAACTTGCATTTCCTTCCTATGTGTCTTTACAGTGTTACACACTCCCGTGTTATGTTCAAGCAAGAACTTTGTTAGCAAGGGGCTCGTATAATAATTGTCAGTGCACAGAATGGGCCACTTGTTCGTCAGTGGTTCCCATGAGCGTCTTCACCACACTGCCAGAAAACTCGTGAGGATCTTGAGCGGGCATGTCTACGTCTGTACCGGAATATATCACATCCATCATCATTCTGGTTTTATATTCGCACAGTACAAAGAATTTGAGGCTGAAACGGTACCGTTTCGACGGGATGTACTGTTTGAAGAGGAGACGTTCCTTGAAAAGAACTAGGGATTCATCAATGACAACATTCTGTACTGGTATAAAGAAATCATAAAATTTTCCTCTGATATCACTTAACACTTCTCGCACTTTCCAAAGTCAATAATTTCATTCAACATTTTCAAGATTTTCAAAGTGTAAGTACCGTAATAGTATCAGAAACCTGTCTCGTGACATGTACTTGTTGAACACTGGGGTTGGAACAGCACAGTCTTTGTTCCAATAATCCTGTATGATATGCTTCACTGAATGATTAATAAGCATACCCAGAGCTAAGAACACATAACTCAGCCACAGTGGTGTCCTTCCAACGTACCATATGTGAAGCAGGTAATAAACCACCTGCAATAAATTGCACAGCACACCTGTTGGTTATGTCAACAAGATGTTGCATGAATGGCTTGTCAAAATAAACTGCAGAATATTCACTGTCAGTCATGTCGTCACCTGAATATGGGAAAATGGGTGCAACCCCCAACATTAGTACTGTATCATCAAATTGAGGTTTCTGTGGTACAAAATTATCTCAGTCCTCCCACACAAATTCACTCATGCTTTTTGTACTGGTGCCACCAAGATGGCCACCATACCCACGGGTGCCACCTTGAGGTTACCTTGAGGTGATTCCGGGGCTTAGCGACCCCACGGCCCGGTCGTCGACCAGGCCTCCTCGTTGCTGGACTGGTTAACCAGGCTGTTGGACACGGCTGCTCGCAGCCTAACGTATGAGTCACAGCCTGGTTGATCAGGTATCCTTTGGAGGTGTCTGTCAAGTTCTCTCTTGAACACTGAGAGGGGTTGGCCAGTTATGCCCCTTATGTGTAGTGGAAGTGTGTTGAACAGCCTCGGTCCTCTGATGCTGATAGAGCTCTCTCTCAGAATACCTGTTGCACCTCTGCTTTTCAATGGGGGTATTCTGCACATCCTACCATGCCTTCTGGTCTCATGTGATGATATTTCTGTGTGCAGGTTTGGGATCAGCCCCTCTACTATTTTCCACGTGTAAATTATTATGTATCTCTCCCATTTGCTCTCAAGAGAATACAGATTTAGGCTCTTTAGTTGGCCCCAATAGTTTAGATGCTTTACTGAGTGGATTCTAGCAGTAAACGATCTCTGCACATTCTCCAGGTCAGCAATTTCTCCAGCTTTGAAAGGGGCTGTCAATGTGCAGCAGTACTCCACTTTAGAGAGCACTAGCGTCTTGAAAAGAATCACCACTACGGGTCCGTTTTCTTGCACTAAATCTCCAGGAGATGAAGCTCCTCTGCCTTGTATACTAGTAGGGCAACCAGGGAAAGTAGATGTAGAGGCGACACTGTTGTCAGTGTTGTCATGAGGAGAGACCTGGCGGCTCTTGGCAGGGCGTGCTGCTGAGACAGCAAATCCTTTTCTAGTAACACCACCATGGAAGCCTCTAACACACTGTTCATCTATGCTACTTGTATCAGAAGCAGCATCACTGAACCCAGAAAATGATTCATTGACAGCATTACTTTTGTCAAAAATGGGAGATGACACAGGTGGTGGTAATAATACTGGCAAGGGCGATGACCTGTGAGGCCGCAGCATGCGTGGCGCTCTCCCTGTACACGACATGCTCGCTGTATCGTTCGTATCTGTGTCTGTATCATTTGTATCGGACACTTGTTTTAGGTCTTTATCGTGCCTTTGTTCATCAATATCATTATTCTTCTTGAGATTATCTTGAGATGATTTCGGGGCTTTTTAGTGTCTCCGCGGCCCGATCCTCGACCAGGCCTCCACCCCCAGGAAGCAGCCCGTGACAGCTGACTAACACCCAGGTACCTATTTTACTGCTAGATAACAGGGGCATAGGGTGAAAGAAACTCTGCCCATTGTTTCTCGCCGGCGCCTGGGATCGAACCCAGGACCACAGGATCACAAATCCAGCGTGCTGTCCGCTCGGCTCCCAGACCGGCTCTTCTTTTCTTCAAACAATGATGGCCAAATTTCCCCTTCAGACATCAATCTTTCAAAACTGCATCCAACAGGAGATTGGAAGCTGGAAGCATGTGTGTCAGGCATGGTTGCTCGATCAGAACTGAGCCTACCCACAGCCATGGGGCATGCTGGGAATTTTTTTCAAGATGGCTTTCGCTTATTGGAGGCATGAGGCCTCCATCTCGTACCTAACCCACCGCATGCGTATGGGGGTTGGGTATCCTACCATCTCTCATATGTTGGGTGGTGCACTGCTATACCCTGTGTTATGTCGGGTGGCGCAGTGCAGTGGTTAAGTAGATGGTGAACTTCATCTTGTCGAATAACTATTTCAGACAAAGACACAATTCTCTGATCAAACTGTGATTATCATCTTTTTGGGTCATGCATTTGCATCTTGGAAACAAAATGGTTTGCCAATAGGTCATCTTTTTCCTGGTTGCTGATTGCCACAGCCCCATTTACCTAGGGGTTCAAACAGCCCAATCTTTATTCCACTAATCCTGTATGACGTGCCTCACTGAATGTTTCATAAGCATACCCAGAGCTAAGTGCTGTGGTGGGATTGTGTCTACAGATGAATATCCATGTCAATATCCATGACCAGAGACCGCCAGACTTTGAATCCAACTCTTCCTGGAACAAGATTTCCTCTTGTTTTTGAATTCCCTTGTGGTTACCTTGCGAGGGTAACCTGTCTCTACCTACCTCATACCTAACTTAGATAGGTACCTAACCTATCTGTCGCTAGATGTCCCATTTAGAAATAGCACACTTTTCAACCGTTTTCATTTGACGACAGATCTGTTGATGAGTCTTGTGAGCAGAAGAACACCTTTTATATATCATCCAGGCCTCGCTTATGGCCTTGGCAGCCACCCGACCATGGTTGATGAGAAGGCTTGCTTGCATACTGCTGGGGAGGATTGTGCATTTGCTGGAGGTCCAGGATACAATTAGTGAAGGCATTTGATTGGATGTTTTCATCACCCTGGAGCAAGGCATTCCATTCAATTGATTCCATCATAATGTGGAGAGTTGGCCAGTTTCCTCTGTCATATATATTTTGATGTCATGGTTATATCTTTAATTACTTTCAATAACAGTCTAAAATATAAAAATCAGAAGGCATTTATATATTTCCAAGAGTTAATATAGCTGTAAATTGCAATTCTTAACTTTGAGTATGTGCTGAAAAGCCAGGTACCAAACAATAAACAAGTCATAATGTGAAGGCATAGAAATGATTAAGATATAATGTTGATAAGCAGCAGCTTTTTCTGACTTAAGTCGTGTTTATAGGTAGTCAACAGGTAGGTAGTCAAGATTATATATACACTACTGATTTAGATTAATATGAATTTTGATTTTGCTCTTTTCTGTTGACATAATGAGAGAGAAAAAGTAAGCATGGTGGGTATTTCAGTATCTAGAATTTTAATCTAAATGATTTATTGTTTGTTTAGGTGTTATTGTGTGTGTTTCCCTTGAATTGATTGTAAGAAAGCTGGGCATCCCCTACAGGTGGGACTGGATGTTGACTCTTTGAGGACTGTCAGGAGAGGACCAGTGATGAAGATGCATCTGTGCCCACTTTGTGCCTACAGCACCGCTAATCACACGCACCTGAGAGACCACATGCGAGCTCACACTGGGGAGAAGCCCTTCTCCTGCCATCATTGCCCTTATCGTTCAACAAAAAAAACAAATTTGAAGACCCATATGCGTACTCATACGGGGGAGAAGCCTTACTTTTGTATTCATTGCCCATACCGTTCTACAACAAAGAGTGCATTGAATAAACATGCAATTACACATCATAATAGTTCTCTTAGATAAAGTAATTGCCATAGATGCTGAAAGGCCTATCCGAGTGCTATTCTTATTATTAAATAAGTACCTGTATGTTCATGAAGCAGTAGCAAAAATGAATTTTGTAGAGGGATTTATTTTTTAATAATTTAATGTTTATAAAAACAGTCATAAATTGATCCTCTTTTACACCAAAGCCATTCTACATCTGAATATTTGTTACTATTCAGTATTAAATCTTATTTTCTTCTCAGTTAATATGACAAAGAAAAGCTTAGTGGAGTATCAGTGTGCCTTTTAAGAAGGAAATTATATCATTCTATACCTAACTTAATAAGGTGGATTATATGCACAAATTCTTCAGTGAAACAAATGCAGCATAAAAGTACTGAACCATCAAAATTGCAAATTATGCAAAAATAAATAAAAATTACAAGAAAAAGTTTGAAAGCTTATCTTGGAACAACTTGGGTGTAATACAAAACGGTTCTGTTTCTACTGAAAATCAGTTTATTTTACAAGACTATAATTATATAATTATTAATAGTAAAATATACAAGGATGTTGGAACACTATGAGCATAGCTTTCTGCCAGTAACTGCAAATTGGTAAAAACAAATAGACAGTGACATACTGTACTGTGCATAGAATAACACATTATAATGAGTTATAAGTCAAAGTTATTTCTTGAAAATTATATCTCACCAATACTGTTTGAGTATTATTTTCTGTTAATATATTTCTGTAAGTGCTAGAAAACTTAAGCAAGATCTCATGACATAGTACAGTATATAACATTGGTAGCTATGTGGAAAAAAACATGGAAAAAGAAACAATATTTCTGAGCACTTTGATATACAGTATTACCATATTATCAAGGAATACTGTAGGCCTATTCCTAGATATTGTATTAATATATGAAAGTGGTGAGATGCATTGCTTTTTCCATGTGATTTTTCTGTATTAATAAATCATATGTATTTATTATTTTGTTGCATATTTAGCTGTGTTGAAGAGTGATAGGTATTGTTATGTACCAATATAATTGAGTACGATGGGCGTCCCCCACAGGTAGGGCTGGAATGTGATGGTCACACGACTGGCAGGAGAGGAGCCCCAGTAGCCACCAAGTTCTTCAGCCCAACCAAGGTGCATCAGTGTCCTTACTGTTTATACAATACGAAGAAAACAACAAATCTCATAACACACTTGCGTATTCATACAGGCGAAAGGCCATTTTCCTGTACATTCTGTTCCTATTGTGCAATTACAAAAGAGAGTTTAAAAAGACATATTCGTACTCATACTGGGGAGAAACCATACATGTGTACCTATTGCCCATACCGATCTGCCGAGAAAGGCAATTTAAATAATCATATTTGGACACATCATTCTTAAGAATTCACGAAAAAACAAATAAATTAACTTGGATATTAAATGCTTGTTATTGCAAGCTTGGTTGGTTGACCAACCCACCAGCCAGGAAGCCTGGTCAGTGACTGGGTGGGAGGGACATCGGTCCTCAGAATCACCACAAGGGAACACTACTCTTATAGAAGTGTTTATCCACTGAATTTAATAGACAATAGGCTGTATATGTGAATGATTTGCCACTGAAAATAAAATATTTAATACACAATAAAATCACATTAATGTGATGTATTAATGAGAAAATCAGTAGGAGCTGTGAAGAGGATTTCAGTAGCCTAGGGTGTTTGCTTGGGAGTACCAAGCAAGCGAGTTCGAAAATATTTCATCTTATTAAATTTTTCTACATGAAGACTTAACTATGGCTATTATTCAGCTAATTTTGTTAATGTGTTGCTGTTATTTTTAGTGGTATCCATTTTCTTTTAATTGCATGTAACAATAAAAAATAAATGCCACTGTAGCAAAAAAATTAACATACAAGTGTTCAACTGAAAACTTTGTAAAATAACATCATACTTTTAATTTTGTTTTGTATTTATATTGAATGGCTACATATTAATGACATCTGATAAGACAAAAATTATTTTGTGAAGGATACAAAAAATTAAAGCTCTTGAACTGTAATCTTGCATCTTACTAGTACCTCAGCTTACTTTTTCTGTATTTTGTATTCTTATTTATTGGGAAAGTAGCTCAGTTTAGTTTTTAAGTCAACAATACAGAATATTATGGATATACAGTATTAGAAATCTGTAAATCTTTCACAAACTTGCATGTTTGTGCTCAGTTTTAGTCAAACATAATTTTTTCAATGGTTACAAACATGATTTCATCATACATGAGTGAGTTTTTTAGCTCATTTTAAGGCTCATTGACTCAAATACTTGTTTTTGCAATAAACAGTAAATATTTATAAACGTATGACTACATTAAATTTTGATATTTTATTTTCTGAACTGTTTACAAAATGTTTCCCATTTCATATTTAAATTTTATGATGTTTGCAACAATATCATATTAATAAAAAGTATTAGGTAAGACTCCTCAATTTTAGTGTATTCAAACATTATTGAAAAACATGGTATAGCTGTGATATTCCGTGTGTCTCGATTCTTTGAACAAAAAGACTCACTGGAGCAATCATTTAGTGTACAAATGTGAACTTTCCCTAGAGTATTTTACAGTTACATGAGTTTTTATAAATATCATGTGATTTACATCAATTTTGTTTTATTATACAATTTATCTGATTACATTAGTTGATATTGTGTGATGAAAACTTATAATTTGGTACAGTAGTATGAAAGGGGAAGAGAATAAAGTCAGAAATAGATTAGATTGCAGCGTGTATGATTTAAAATGTAATCATTTTATGGGGTATGGAGGACATATTTCATGCATGCTGATGTAAGTGTTGGAATATAGCTTTTATGCCTTGTACTTAACTCAAGTTCAACAAGGTGGTCTAATGAAGGGTATAAAATGACAGAGGAAACAATGTTATTTTTCTGAGCAAAGTAACATGTGATATGAAATGCTAAAATTCACTTGCACTACACATTCATATATTGAATTGCAAAACAAATTACACAAAACTATTTAGTGGTGAGGTAAGATGAAAGATGTGTATTTTACAAATACAATACTTTTTAAAAGGTCTCCAGTGTGGGAAACATATGCCACTCTCACATTTTCTACAAAAATTCATATTAATTAATGATGACATTCACAAGTGTTGTAGTAGTTGCTAGTGCAAGTGTCGAATAAAAAGGAAACATATTATTATTATTATTAGCATTATTATTATTAGTTTTTTTAAATAATTGAATGCATTATGCTAGATGGTGAAAAATATTGCATAGCTGCAAACTATTCAAAATCATTGTTGATAGCATTGAAAATGGGACAGTATGCATGTTTCAAAATTAATATGCAAAAGTTTGTATGAGGCTTTAATTTAGTGAAATAACACCTAAGTAATGATACTGAATAGAAAAAAGCTAATTTACATTCACTCTTCTAATATTCCATTTTTTTCTTAATATATTTATGTATTATGACTACTTAAGTCAAACATTCTTGTATAATCTTATTATCAGTAAAACTATTTACAATTTTGTGGTGTTAAAATTAGTCTTTAGGTGTAAATTCATATCATGTTTTACGATATAGAATAGTATGTTTCTTTACAAGTATCATCATGAATAAGTAGAGCATTGCCTACAGGTGGGACTGTACACCAGCAGCCGGAAGAGTGGTTGGAGTGATGCCACAAGATCCAGGCCCAGTTCTAACACAAACAGCAAGTTGTATCATTGTCCATATTGCTCTTACACGACAAACAAGAACACAAATCTAGTGACTCATATATGTGTTCACACTGGGGAGAAACCCCATGCTTGTCCACATTGTCCTCGTCGCTTTGTTCAGAAAGGAAATCTTCAGTCACATTTATATACCCATACTGGAGAAAAGCCATATGCTTGCTCATATTGTTCTTATAGATCAACACAGAAGAGTAACCTGAAGAGTCATGTGTTTTCACATCATATTTCAGATGAGAAGTCTGCACAATAAAAAAAAAATAATATTGCTAAGATGCATAATGTTTAATTTGTTGAACCCCTCAACTAATCATCACATCTAGGGATGTTTTACCGATTACCTTGAGGTTACCTTGAGGTGCTTCCGGGGCTTAGCGTCCCCGCGGCCTGGTCGTCGACTTGGCCTCCTGGTCGACGATGAGCATCACACCACGAGATGTTTTTACCCACTACAAGACATTTAAAACTCACACAGGTATACTGTATGGGACTCACATCCTCATCCACAGGCTTCCAGTAAACAGACACCATCTGTGAAAAAATCGTGAACACCCCATCAGTTGGAGGTCGCCTGACAGCTGGGTGGACAGCGCTTTGTATTTGTAGTCCTGAAGTTCCGGGTTCGATCCCCGGTGGAGGCGGAGACAAATGGGCAAAATGTTTCTTTCACCCTGATGACCCTGTTACCTAGCAGTAAATAGGTACCTGGGAGTTAGACAGCTGCTACATACTGCTTCCTAGGGGGTGTGTAACAAAAAGGAGGCCTGGTCAAGGACTGGGCCGCGGGGACTCTAAGCCCCGAAATCATCTCAAGATAACCCCACCTTGGTGTGGGACCTCAGTACCAGAGCAAACATAAGTAGTACATGCAACAGCAGCTCCCAGCACTACACTGGTTCATGCCCACAGCATCTCTTAATGATGATGAAATAAATAAGAGACTACAATAATACTTGGCCAACAATTTTTTATTTTTTTCTGCTGACTGTACTCTAAGTTTAGATATCAGTGAACCTAAAGGAGGTGATGGTGTTCACAACACAGGGCACACAGCCACAACACACTGCCACAATTTGGTGCATCATCTATGTATCTTGCAACAGGACCTCATGTTCCTTTGCAATTTGAAGATTTCCAAAAAGATTCATAATCAGGATACATTGACCAGGATTCTGATAACAACATTGTTTTGATTAGTGTTAGCAGTGGGCATAGTATATCAGGCAGCACTTTGCTTTGTCAGGTGCTGAGTGTATGGAACTATTCTGTTTGTATCATTGATTAGGAGATTATCATTCATGCCTGAGCTTCTTAATGGTTTGTAATGGAGCATAAATATGCAGATAGATAGTTATACATAACATTTGTATATAGTGTGTTAATAGCAAAGTTATTATGTTTTATTATATTGTGGTGTGCATATTAGTGACATAAATATATCTTGCATGTAATGACATCCTACACATTCTGTGATATAAATATCATTATTAACAGCCCAAGGCATCATTGCACTTGAAAACCACAATAAAAATACAAACAAAATATAATATATTCAATACATGCAGTCACAATATCATGCAAAATATGCCTGGCTAGGCTGAACTAGGATCACTGGTTATATCACACCCCAAGTTAGGTGAGAAGGTGGTGGAGGCCAAGACCGTCAGTAGTTTCAAAGCGTTATATGACAAAGAGTGCTGGGAAGACGGGACACCACGAGCGTAGCTCTCATCCTGTAACTACACTTAGGTAATTACACTTAGGTAATTACCCAGCAGACCTGCTTAGCAATGTAGATAGTTATATATAATGTATACAGTATAACAATAGTAAAACTAGTATGTTTTTATATTGTCGTGCAACTAGTATATATTTTATATTTATATTGTGGTGCTCATATTAATGACACAAATTTATCTGTGCATACCAATGTTTTACATGTTCCATGATATAAATAATTTTATTGATACCCCAATACATTATTACACTTCAGAAACCATGGTAAAAGTATTAAATATACAAAGATAAGATAATATAATATAATATAATATAATATAATATAATATAATATATTCAATAATTGCAGTTACAAATTTGTGTAAAATATACAGGGGGTAGGCTGAACGTTGATAACTGTTGACAAAATTATCACACCCCCCCCCCCCCCCATAACTACTTAGTGGTTTGTAAATTTAAATGTAGATAGTTATAACATGTGAATACAGTGTAATAACAGTATGTTTTATTGTTCATATATAATATTGTGCACATATTAGCAGCACAAATATGCTTATGTGTATCATTGTTCCACACAATTTGTTATATAAATGTCTCAAATAACATGCTAGTGTTATGTAACTAGCAAAAAAAAAAAAAAAAAATCAGTGACATTTAAATAAATCAGGATAAATATATTTGTCACAACTCGTGCCATGTGCCTGACCGGGTGACCTCCATGGGATGCCTGCTGTGTGAAAACTCATGAATCTGTGTCACCTTCGCAAGATTTCATTCCTCTACCAAAGCCAAAGAAAGCTATATAATTGTGTTTGTACTTTCTCTTGGTCAGAGGAATACATTTTAACAATGTTAAAACAAAAATAAAAATTTTAGAATTTATTTTTCATGCACACCAGGGGTGTTTGTTGTGTAAATCAACTGTGCAGTGCAGGGGCTAAGAATCCATTTTTTTTTTTAGATTTCAGAGTAAAATAAACACAAAAGTCAAGTAAACATTTGAAAATGTTAGAATTTTTTTTTTTACTTTTTTATTAAATAATGATAGCTTTATGTATTTTATTTTTTATCTGCTTTGCTTTATATAAAGACTGGTAAGAATATAAACAATGTACTGTTATTAAGCATTAAAACCAAGGATCTTGGAGTAGCTTATCAGTCCTACCAATATGATTCTATGAACAGTTGGTAGAAAGATGTTTTTTCCTCATCAAGTTCACAAACTTCCTACAGAATACTAGAAATGTTGTGTTTCACATCATAGTTTGTTGTTTGGTAAGTCTAGGTCATTAAATTCCTATCTAACAGAGATGTACTCTACAAAATATTCTTACATTATTGTAACAATGAGTAAGATGGACATCCCCTACAGGTAGGGCTGGACGGTCAGAGGACTGATGGGAGAGGAGCTACTCAAGCAGGGAATAACCTCACTGCTGCTAGGAAGACCCATCACTGTCCCTACTGTGCTTACACATCGGTTTTTACTACTAACTTGATGAGCCATATTCGCACCCACACTGGGGAAAAACCATACCCGTGTCTCTATTGCTCTCGCCGATTTCCTCGTAAAGATAAAATGCAAATACATATGCGAACTCATACTGGAGTTAGACCATTTCCATGTCCATATTGCTCATATTCAAGTAAAACAAAGGATCACCTAAAAAGACATATTCTCACCCATTCTAGAGAAGAATCATATGCCTGTTCATTTTGTAATTTTCAGTCATCTTTGAAAATTAATCTTACAAATCATGTGATGATTAATCATAGTGCATGTTTTCCAAACTCTACATAGAAAAATTAACAATGTTTTAAACATCTTATTGTTGATGTACTCTAATTTGTCTGATAAATAATAAAGGAAATTTGCTTTTATCCAAAATTAACAGCTAGAAAAATTCATTTCATAAGTGTATAAGAAATACAGTGGAAATCTTTGTGAAAACAAATTTCACTAATAGTAAGTACAGCTATAAGTTTTATCTGTAGAACCAAAATATTGAATAATTACTTGTTAAAAAAGTTTAAAAAGTACGTATGTCGAAAGCTGAATTCTCGGCGCAAATATGTAATAAAATATTATCTAATGAGTAAGTCCATATTTTTTTTTTTTACCTCAAAATTTCCACTAATATATCAATATTAATTTATAAGCAATACCTTAGCTGAAAATTAATTTATTTCTGAACTTATTTTTATTTAGCCAAAACTTTATACTAACTTAATGGTATAAAGAGAAAGTAAAGCTACAACATGAAAGTACTCACATTATCACTAAACATTGTGTTATGTACAGTACAATATAAAGTGTATCTTATACCATCATAATGCTATGAGTTAATTTCTGAAGTACAGTACAGTGGAACCTTGAGTGACTAGCGGCTCCAGTTACGAGCATTTCGAATAACGAGCAAGTCACTCGCAGAAAATATGTCTCGACTGACAAGCTTTCGCTTGATTAACGAGCGTTCCCGCTGGTTCTTGGACACCTCCGACGACACTTTTGTTGTTTCGCAAGACGAGTTTTCCACATGACGAGCTCGGTTTCGGAACGGATTAAACTCGTTAATCGAGGCACCACTGTATAGTGAACTTCTCAAGTACAGTATAGTACCTTTGCAAACAGAGTGGTAGATGGTTGGAATTAGTTAAGTGAGAAGGTGGTAGAGACCAAAACTATCAGAAGTTTCAAAGTATAAATATGACAGAGATCGGGGAAGACTGGACACCACGAGCATGGCTCTCATCCTGTAACTACACTTAGGTAATTATAGTAAACTTCCCAGATACACCAATGTAAAGTGTTACTTAGGCTTTAAATTTGTAAACAATTACATATAATTGTTTCTGGTACCATAACTATTGTTCGTGACTTAAACTGAGACAAGAGTTATCTTTCAATTAAATACATTTTCTCTTAAATTAAAATGTATTCTTTTGCAATTTTGCCACCTGTATAGAAGCTATACTCTTTAGTGTTACTTATTTGTAAATTTTAAAAATACTGTGCAGTATGTTATATACATCTATTCAGGATGATTTATTTATCTCCCCAGTTTTAGCAGCCTAATTTTCTTGTAAAATATTGTATGACAGTATTAAACCTGTAAAAAAATAATCTCTGTTGCATTATTCATGTCACTATTGTACTATTGTTGTAAGGAAATGCCTTTGATAGTTCCAGTACCCTGGTCTATACAGAACACGAATAGCTAATTATGTGCAGTTTGTAGACAAACTCATATCCGAAAATTCCTGTACTTATAGAAAAGCATTATGACTACCAGTATTAATAATAAAGTTTTTGTAATCAATTTTATTTAACAGATATATAGTGTGCTGGAATAAATATGTGATGGGTAAATTGACTTTTTCCTATGATATATGGTTTGCTATATTTCCATTTTGGAAACTCAAAATTAGTCTTGATATAATCAGTACTTTTAGAGGACTTAAATCTAATAGGTATTTAATTACAAACATATTGTGTTCTATATTAAAATCTTACAACGCTATTTTTCCTTGGAAGGAATCAAATTATTAATATATTTCTCAGTGAAACTTGATTAAAATGTGTATATGATTTGATGAAATCTTTGTAGTCCTTGTCCTTATTGTTGGTTTCAGCTGAAAGAAATTTAGATAATTGTGTAACATAATGTTTCTCATGTACGATTCATTTCATATGCATTATATTCCTGGGAAAGTGCATGATTGAGTGGTAATTTCAGACAACTATTCAAGTTGCTTCAACCAAGTTGCTTGTAAAGCTGTTTCTGTTCTTCATATTCATCAGGCCTTTCATTGAATGGGATTCATGTTTCCTTTCCTGATACTGGCTTTCTTTCTATCATCTCTACCCCTTTTACCTTAACCCTGTACTCCACATTTAGCACTGTGGTATCTAACATTACATGCTGTATGTTCTCCTTTATTTCTTTCATATCTTTTAAAATTACATATCTGTACAAACACTGCAATGTGTGTTGTCTTAATTACTGTAATACTTCGAAATAAATATAAATTTCCTTGAATTTAGATATGGTTTGAACAAAAAATAAACAATATGTAGTTTAGATTATTAATTAATTTGTGAGAAAACATTTACCAGGATTTTGTAGAGAAACACAAAGTTAAAAGATAGCTTTTGGCTAGGCAGAATGGCAGGCTGTTAGGCAAGACAGGCTGTCAGACTAGTCAAACTGGGTCCAGTCAGATTGTCAAACTAGACAGTCAGGCTAAACAAACTGGGTCTAGATATATTGTTAGGCTAGATAGACTGTCAGGCTAGACAGTCTGTCTAGCTCTTGTTAGGCTAGAGACAAGAAGACAGGCTGGACAGTCAGGCTAGACTAGGCATCAGGCAAGGCAGGCTCTCAGGCAGGACAGACTGTCATGCAATACAGGCTCTTTAGCTACAGAAACAGGATGTCTTGACAGGTCGTTAGACTAGACAGGCTGCACAGAGTCTGTGCCACAAACTGCAAGACTTAAGAGAGAACACTGGATAGACATATGATCACACGTCCCCTTCCTGATCAACCCCCTCCTCCTTCCCAAACTCACTCTGTATCAGTGTTAACACCTGCTCTAGGATATTATAACATCATATTCAGTATGCATTAAATTATGTCAAAACTTAATTTTATTTTCTTCTAAATATTAAAATGAATAAATAACCAACCAAATATTTTTGTACAAGTATTATGTTCTGTAATTTAAAATTTGTAACTAGCCCTCCAGGGCAAAATTAAAAATATATATTTAAACACCTGCACCACCTTCAACCATCCCTACCCACAAGCATCCCTCCCCGACCCGTCTCCAGCTAGGGTTAATGTGAGTCAAAGGACCTCTGCTAGTCTTGTACATCTCTGTAATACACAGAGGATGTGTACCACTCTTCCAGAGACACTACTCCCTATTAGGAAAGATAGGAGACATACACAATTATCATGCACTTCAAATTGACCTAAATAAAATAAGTGCTTAGCACCATATGGCAAATTTATTCAATGTAAATACTGTAAATGTCATGTCATGAAATGTGGAATAAGTGAAAATAGACCTCGCACAACCTACAAATTATGTGAAAAGGAATTAAAGAATGCTAACAAACAACAAAATCTAGGGGTGGTTCTGGATTGCAGAATGTCACCAGAGGAACGCATGAAGAACATTGCGCGAGGAGCATATGCTGAGCTTTCCAACTTATGAATCTATGGATGGTGAAACTAAAGAAACTGTTCATGACTTTTGTGAAACCAGAACTGGAATATGTAGCAGTTGTATGGTGTCCATATCCCAAGAGGCACATCAGTAAACTGGAAAAGGTGCAAAGGCATGAATTTCATATCAAGGTTTCAGATCAGGAATGGCTTCGTGACCTGAAAAACTGGAATTATCAAGAAAGGCTAGCGGCAATAAATATGCCAAAGCTAGAAGAAAGAAGAAAAAGAGGCGATATGATCATCACTTACAAAATAATAACGTAATTTACCAAACTGACAAAGTGGAATTCCTGAAACCGGCAATGAAACCGGTCATAGATTCAAGCAAAGGAAACAAAGGTGCCGAAAAAATATTTGAAAGTTTTGTTTTGCAAACAGAGTAGTAGACTGTTGAAACAAGTGAGAAAGTAGCGAGGCCAAAACTATCAGTTTCAGAGCGTTATACAACAGAGAGAACTGGGAAGCTGGGACACCATGAGTGTAGCTCTCATCCTTTAACTACACTTAGGTAATTACACTTGTGAAATTATCTAAATAATTGTAATTACTTAAGTGATATTATTGAAATTTCTCTGCAAATTGGTGAGGGAGGCAGGCAGGGAGGGAGGCAGGCAGGCAGGGAGGGAAGGAGGCAGGGAGTGAGGGAATGAGGCAAGAAGGGAAGGAAGGAACCAGCCAGGCAGGGAGGGAGGCAGGCAGGCAGGCAGGCGGGCAAGCAGGGAAGGAGAGTCAGGCAGGGAGGGAGGGAGGGAGGGAGGGATGCAGGCAGGGAGGGAAGTAGGGATTCTTTCAGGCAAGCAGGGAGTCTGAAGTGGGTATGGGGGGTGTCCTGAGTGGGTGTGGGGGGTGTCTGGAGTGGGTGTGGGGGGTGTCTGGAGTGGGTGTGGGGGGTGTCTGGAGTGGGTGTGGATGTGGTGGACCTTTGAATGTTGTGTGGGTGTCTACATTTATCTGTGCAGACATGTAGAGAGTGCTTCCTTAACAACTTGACCTTATGTAAATATTCCTAATATTTCTTAATTCATCCAATTTATTTAATACTAGCTCTAACTAATTTTGTAATTGCATGTAACCAATTCAACATGTTCAATTTATTAAGGAAAGACATTTCTTAACAGGCATTTCAAAATATGCAAAATTGCTCTCAGACTGTCAATCAAAATGGCCCTTGCTTATTAGGCTATTAGGTACTGTATTATATTTTTATATATGTACATTCTTGCGTATAACTATTTATTTATTCTTAAGCATGATAGTAATTATTAGTATGGAATTTTATGACAGTGCATAAGTGAGGCATCCCCCACAGGTGAGTCTGGACAGTGATGGTCTGAGGACTGATGGAAGAGGAGCCAAAGGAGCTGGAAAGGACCTCACCGGAATCAGCAAGTTCCATCAGTGTCCATATTGTTTTTATTCTTCCCCTATGAAAACAAATTTAAAGAACCATGTTCGCACTCACACTGGAGAGAAACCATATCCTTGCCCTCACTGCCCTTTGAGATTTTCCCAGAAAGGAAGCCTGCAGACACATATTCGTACTCACACTGGAGAAAAACCCTTTGCATGTGCATATTGTTCATATCGCTCGGCTCAAAAAAGCACACTTAACAGCCATGTATGGACTCATCATACATAAATATTTATTTTTGTTAAAGGTTTTAAACAAGGACAGTAGTAATAGAAGAAAAATTTTGTACTCTTCTCATTGAGTGGCATTAATGCAATACTGGAAATTAAACATTTTATTTATAACATTATAAAGTACCAAGACTCTATCTCTAGATTTCCTTTGATTTAATCATATAACATTTACTCTTGCAGAGTTCTGTCTGTAATTGAAAATCATGTAATGAATAATGTTCACATATTAAAAGAACTCTGCTTTGCTCCTGTTTGCTTTGATAATGAAACACAATTGTGAGTCTTCTCTATATTTAGTGAGAGGGTTGTTTTAGTGAGAAAATGTAACATTTATATTAAGATAAATGGTATGGCATTCTTGAAATATTTCTACTAAATTTGTTTATTTGTTTTTCCTGAAGTGAAAGTTGTTGAGTCGTTAAAATTTTACCTACAGTACTATATATCTGTAATCCTAATATAAAAATTAAGTGCAACAATTGTTCTTATTTTGATATACATGTTGCCCATAATTAAAGTCAGTTACTTATATAATTTAGTCAACAATAAAATCATAAAATTTGCAGTATGTTATTTCATGATGTATCTTTAAATTCCTTACTTGTTATGGGCATTATTTTAGCCATAACTGAATTTTTGGTACATAAAGAACTTAATTTAAATTATACAAAATATTGATTTAAGATTAGTCACTAATTATATTGCAGTTTTTTTTTTATTGAATTAACACCATCGCACTCTGTTGCCTCTGCCCGTCGTCACTCATTTTTCTCTTGAGTCTTCTCGGGTGACGAGGCCCGGAGTCACTTATTAAAATATTTGTTAAAAATTTAAATTTTATCTGATCAATTTGGGAGTGGTTTCAAAATGAGCGCCTTTAGATTGCGCACAATCTGATACCAAAATGAAAGACATAACACGAAAATTGATGTCAGAACTCAGGAAAAATATAATTTTGTGGCAATAAGTGTCCAAAAGTGTCCAAAAGTTAAAATATTTGTTAAAATTCCATTTATTGTTCTATTATTATGGGACTTGTTTTAAAATATACACCTTTATATTGCGAACAATTTGATACCAAAATGAAAGATGTGAAGCGAAAATTGATGTCAGAACACTGGAAAGATATAAATAATTTTGTGGTGATGAGCATCCAAAAGTGTCCAAAAGTTAAAATATTTGTTAAAATTCTTTTTATTGTTCTATTATTATGGGGCTAGTTTTAAAATGCGCGCCTTTATATTGCGAACAATTTGATACCAAAATGAAAGACGTGACGCGAAAATTGATCCAGTGTCAGTGTCAAAACACTAGAAAGATAATAAAAACTTTTGTGGTCCAAATTTTAAAATATTTGCTAAAATTCCAATTATTGTTCTATTACTATGGGACTAGTTTTAAAATATGCGCCTCTATATTGTGAACAATTTGATACCAACATGAATGACGTAACATGAAAATTGGTGTCAGAACACTGGAAATATATAAATAATTTTGTGGTGATGAGCGTCCAAAAGTTAAAATATTTGTTAAAATTCTATTTATTGTTCTATTGGGCCCTGGATTGGGCCCTCGGCCCAATCCAGAGGAAGACCGCTCCTCTGAAATCTGCCACTGGCGAGGTGATTCAGGACCAGACACTGCAGCTGAAGCGCTGGGTCGAGCACTACTCTGAGCTATACGCCAGGGACAATGTGGTCACCGAAGATGCCCTGAGCGCCATTGAGTGTCTGCCTGTGTTAATGGAGCTCGACAGCGAACCGACCCTGGAAGAATTCAGCGATGCCCTAGACTCCCTTGCTTCTGGTAAAGCTCCTGGCAAAGATGGCATTCCTGCTGAGACCTTGAAGTGCTGCAGAGGTAGCCTGCTCATGGAGCTGCATGAAATTCTCTGCCTCTGCTGGGAAGAAAGAGAGGTGCCACAGGACATGAGGGATGCCAACATCGTCACACTGTATAAGAATAAAGGTGACAGGGGCGACTGCAACAACTACCGTGGAATCTCCCTCCTCAGTATTGTCGGAAAGCTGTTTGCTCGAGTCGCATTGAAGAGGCTCCAAGTACTTGCAGAGAGAGTCTATCCAGAATCACAATGCGGATTCAGAGCTGGCAGGTCCACCATCGACATGGTCTTTTCCCTCAGACAACTGCAGGAGAAATGCAGGGAACAGAAGCAGCCACTCTTTGTAGCCTTCATAGATCTGACAAAGGCCTTCGACCTCGTCAGCAGGGATGGCCTGTTCAAGATCCTCCCCAAGATCGGATGCCCACCCAGGCTCCTCAGCATCATCAGATCTTTCCATGAGAACATGAGGGGCACCGTGGTCTTTGATGGCCTAACATCAGACGCCTTTGACATCCGAAGTGGAGTAAAGCAGGGCTGCGTACTGGCTCCAACCCTATTCGGGATTTTCTTCGCAGTTATGCTGCGGCACGCCTTCGGATCTGTCACGGAAGGCATTTACCTCCGGACCAGGTCGGATGGAAAGCTCTTTAACCTCGCCAGGCTGAGAGCCAAGACAAAGGTTCGGCTGAGGTGTCTGCGCGACTTCGTCTTTGCCGACGACGCAGCAGTCACGGCTCACTCAGCTGAAGACCTCCAACGGCTCATAACCCGCTTCAGCGAGGCCTCTCAGGCTTTCGGACTCACCATCAGTCTGAAGAAAACACAAGTCATGGGACAAGGAGTGGACTCCCCACCTGACATCGGCATCTCTGATTCCAAACTGGAAGTCGTTCACGACTTCGTGTACCTGGGCTCCACAATCTCTTGACTCCCTCTCTCTTGATACGGAGCTAAACAAACGCATCGGTAAGGCATCTACTACCATGTCCAAACTGACAAAGAGAGTGTGGGCCAACAATAGGCTAACTGAGTATACTAAGATTCAGGTTTACAGATCCTGTGTCCTGAGCACTCTCCTTTATGGCAGTGAGTCTTGGACACTCCGCGCCCGTCAGGAAAGACAGCTGAATGCCTACCACATGCGCTGCCTTAGACACATCTTGGACATCACCTGGCAGGACAAGGTGACAAACAACAACGTCTTGGGGAGAGCAAGAATCACCAGCATGTACACAATGCTGAAACAGAGACGAATGCACTGGCTCGGGCACGTTGTGCGAATGGGCAATGGCAGGATCCCCAAGGATCTCCTGTACGGAGAGCTGAGGCAGGGAAAGCGTCCAGCAGGCAAGCCCCAGCTACGGTACAAAGACGTATGCAAAAGGGACCTGAAAGCCATGGACGTCGATCTTGCTATATGGGAGACACTGGCTGCAGACCGTTCAGCCTGGAGGCAGTCTGTTCAACGAGGTCTCTCCAAGTTCGAGGAGTCACTTGCCAAGGAATCGGAGGCAAAGAGACAGAGAAGGAAAGCCGGTAACCAGGAAGACAGACCAGAATCGGACTTCGTTTGTGCTCGGTGTGGGATGGACTGCCACTCTCGGATTGGCCTCATCAGTCACACCAGACGCTGCACCAGGATTGACAACTAGGGCGCAACTCCATAGTCTCCCGAGACTGAAGGATGCCTACTATAGTGAATAAAAGCAAAAACAGTATGGTGGGAGGAGAATGTGGGCGAGTGAGGTGTTGAGGGAGTGAGTGGCAGCGAGTGGCTGGCTGGTGTGTGGCGGTCACTCCTTGTTACTTTTTGACTCATAATAGCAACTTAGTGGTTCGTTATGGTGAACAAAACATGCAGATACTTATATATAACCTGTGTATATTGTGTAATAACCGATAAAGTATTTGTTCACTGTTTGATGAACATAATAATTGAATCAACAATATGCACACCATATTTTTTAGTACAACGATGATTCACTCATTTTATTATATATCACACTACACACTATTGAATAATATTACAGCAAAAAAACTACGAAAAATCAATCAGAGACATTGAAATAATTAGGTAATTATCTCTTTGTGGCCACTCCTGCTTGACAGCTGGCGAGCAACAGACCGTCTGGGACGCACGCTGAGTCAGCACCTGTTTTTTGCCAAAATTCTCCACCCTATAGCGGGTAATATATGCCGCTTAAGATTTTTTTATTATTTTTCCCATGATCAGTGAACACAAATTAACAGGTTTAGAAGAAAAAATATATATATTTTTTTTTGGTATGCGCCGGTGGGTGACAAATGCTATAATATGCCTTCTTCCGTAAGGAGGGCTAAATTCCTTGAGCTAGGCAGAGTTGGTAGAGACACGTGAGAGGTGAAGCCAACAGATAAGTGCAGCTGCATAGTAGTTTTGAACTGAACTTATCTGGCCCCACAGCTTTACTTATATCTAGTGTTTTAATGAGATGGAGAACCTCAGACTGCTGTAAAACCACTTTGAGTCATCCTAGACATAGTGCTAGGAGTAAGATGTGGTGGATGACATTCAGGATCAAGGACTTGCTTCCTTACAGCAAAGTGGTTTGCTAGTAGGTCAGGTTCTCTCTCTCTCTCTCTCTCTCTCTCTCTCTCTCTCTCTCTCTGTACTCACCTAATTGTGCTTGCAGGGGTTGAGCTTTGGCTCTTTGGTCCTACCTCTCAACCATCAATCTACTGGTAATTACCTAAGTAATTACCGAAGTATAGTTACAGGATGAGAGCTACGCTCACGGTGTTCCATCTTCCAGGTACTCTTCGTCATATAACACTTCAAAACTACTGATGGTTTTGGCCTCCACCACCTTCTCACCTAACTTTTTCCAACCGTCTACTACTCTGTTTGTGAAAGAGAATTTTCTTATATTTCTTTGGCAGCTTTGTTTAGTTAATTTAAATCTATAACCTCTTGTTCTTGAAGTTCCAGGTCTTAGGAATTCTTCTCCCTATCAATTTTATAAATTTCCGTTACTATTTTGTTTGTAGTGATCATATCGCCTCTTTTTCTTTTGTCTTCTAGTTTTGGCATATTTAATGCCTCTAACCTCTCCTCGTAGCTCTTGTCCTTCAGTTCTGGGAGCCACTTAGTAGCATGTCTTTTGCACCTTTTTCAGTTTGTTGATGTGCTTCTTAAGATATGGGCACCATACAACTGCTGCATATTCTAGATTTGGTCTTAACAAATGTCGAGAATAATTTCTTTAGTATTTCGCCATCCATGTATTTAAAAGCAATTATAAAGTTGGAAAGTGTAGCATAGGCTCCTCGCATGATGTTCTTTATGTGGTCGGTCCTTAGGTGGTTCCTATTTCTCACATAATTTATAGGTTGTGTGGGGTTTATGTTCTCCTATTCCATTTAGGCATTTATTCACATTAAATTTCATTTACCAAGTGGTGCTCCATACACTTATTTTGTCCAGGTCTTCTTGAAGGGCATGACAATCATCTAAGTTTCTTATCTTCCTATTATCTTAGCATCATCAGCAAATATGTTCATATACTATAATTCTGTATTCCATCTGGTAGATCGTTTATGTAGACAATGAACATTACTGGTGCAAGAACTGAATCCTGTGGCACTCCACTTGTGACATTTCTCCAGTTCGATACATTGCCTCTGATTACTGCCCTCATTTTTCTCTCAGAAAATTTTTCATCTGTGCCAGAGCCTTCATGTGATCAGTTGACCTTATCTCCCGTGTATCAACCTGTTGAGCGAACAAGTTCCAGATGCAGATCAGCCAAGGAATGAATCATCGTTGTTGGAGTGATGTTCTTAAGAAAGGTACTTTTAGCATGAGACTTTTAAAGGCAGAGAGCCTAGCTCTATGGGTGGCAACTACTGGTAGTTCACAGAGTTGGGCTAGGTGCAGAACTTTGAGTATGTTGGCCTTGTATATAACAGTAAGACAACCAACTTCACAACGGTGTTGCAGGCTCTGACTGTTCCCACCAGACTCGGTCAAGACTAGAGATGAGCCTTCTTGCTCATCTCTCTACTTTGTCCAACAGTCTGATGAATGATGGGGTGGGGGGGGGGGCAGGCAATCGAGGAAAGGGGTGCATACTCTAGATGAGAGCGAACTTGAGCTTCACATAAGGTTTTGCAGCACTTTCTGTCAAGAAATGCAAGATGCGCCATAGGGCTGTAAGTTTCCTGCCTGCCTTTTGAGCTAGGTTAAGCACATGGCTCTTCATTTTCATTAAAGAGTTGAACTTCATTCCTAAGATGTCAATTTCATTTGTGAACTCTAGGGTTTTGCCATCTATTTGCAAGCTTGTCTGATTTACCATGTGCAGCTTAGTTATCATCATCACTTGTGTTTTCTCAGGCGCAAATGTGACCTGCAATCTCCAACCCCAGGTAGAAATCGCTGAAAGTTGGTGATTGATGATTCTTGCAGCAGTTGGCATTTCTTCCTTTCTGCTTGTGAAGGTTAGAGTTCAGTCATCAGCATAAGCCTGAGCTTCAGGAATGATATGAAGTAGATCATTGAAATAGACATTCCATAGCAGAGGGCCAAGCACACTACACTGTGGAATACTGGCACCATTTGAGAGGATTCTGCTCCATTGATGACTACCCTTAGAGTCCATTCTTGAAGGTAGTCTTTTATTAATTCTAAGATGGAGCCTGATATGCCTAATGCTTGAAGCTTCACTACTAATCCAGAGTGCCAGACCAAATCAAAGGCTCCTGCTATGTCTAGAGCAACAACACAGCTGATCTTGAACTCATCCAGTGACTGATGCCACTTAGTGGAGAGATTTTGCACTCTCTTTCTCTCCCTCTCTCTCCCACCCTCCCCCTCTCTCCCCCCTCTCTCAACATCTCTCCCCCTCTCAACCTTTCTCTCCCTCTCTCTCCCCCTGCCTCTCTCTCTCCATCTCTCTCTCTCTCCCCCCCCCCCTCTCTCTCTCCCTCCAATCTCTCTCTCTCCCCCCAATCTCTCTCTCTCCCTCCAATCTCTCTCTCCCTCCCTCCCTCCTCTCTTCTCTCCCCCTCACTCTCTCTCTCCCCATCTCTCTTCCCTTCCCCCCTCTCTCTCTCTCCCCTTCCCCCCTCTCTCTCCCCTTCCCCCTCTCTCTCTCTCCCCTTCTTCTCTCTCTCTCTCTCTCTCTCTCTCTCTCTCTCTCTCTCTCTCTCTCTCTCTCTCTCTCTCTCTCTCTCTCTCTCTCTCTCTCTCTCTCTCTCCCCTTCTTCTCTCTCTCTCTCTCTCTCTCTCTCTCTCTCTCTCTCTCTCTCTCTCTCTCTCTCTCTCTCTCTCTCTCTCTCTCTCTCTCTCTCTCTCTCTTTCATTACTTAAGAAATGGAAATCTGATTGCTCTCTAATCTTCCAATTACTGAAGATTTCCTTTTCTAACTGTTTTGCTTTAGTATAAACTTGGATGTTTTTAACTAAGACCTTGTCTGATAACAGCAGCAACCAACAAAGGTTTTGCCCAAAACGCTATGCGTACTAGTGGCTTTAGGTATTGTATGTACTAGCTCAATCTATAAATTCAACATTTGTTTGTAATTCAACTATGTATGTACTTTCTTGAATAAAATTTACTTTACTTAAATTTACTTTAAAGGGAAAAGAGGAAGCAAGTTAATCTGTCCATTAAAAATAAGCTAGAGTGATTGAACTTTGTGAAAATGACCAGTCTGTTGTGTGTTGCAAAGGCTTTTGGTGTTGGTGTGAGTACCATCTTTGATATAAGCGAGCACAAAGCTCATGTATATTAATTTTAGTGTTGTGTTAGGTTAGATAAATGATCAATATTGAAGCCATTCATTGAACAGGTTGACAGTTCCAAGAAGGTAAGTTGAAATTTCTGTTATTGTCAATAAAGTATTTGAGTACTCGTATGTACTATATACGAAGATCCTTCCCTAAGCTTGAAATGTTATATTTGTTGTATGTGGAAGTATGAATTATGTTTGTGGTAAAACAAATTACAAATTCAGTACTGTATTCTCATTTCTGGACTTTCTCGGTAAGAATTCCTGCTAAACCAAATGTCTGGCTAACTTGTTGAATGCAGGGTCCCATTTGGTCCAGATTAGTGAGCTTAGAGAGTTCAGTAATTTCTTTCACTCATAAAAGTCCTAAAGCTTGGAAAATAAAAAATGTTCAATTAAGTGACTTTTCTAGTTCTGTAGTTGACCACCAGAATATATGTACGTATTGGTGTCATGCATATTATTATGTTGGTCTTTCATGCTTAGGCCATTAAAATTTCCTTAGATTTAAAAAAATCTGAAATATCTTAACAGCTAATATTAACCCTTATGTATTGCTATAAGCTTCAACATGCAGCTAAAATAAAAGTTAGCATGTCGTGAGAAATTTTTAACAAAATTAATGTACAGTACTGTATTGATTTATGATTCACAATTGCTGCAAGCCAGGGCCACCTGTGTATTTTGATTACTTATTCCTTGAGTTGATATCTCTATTGTATCAACCCAGTGAAGTTATTTCACTATAAATAAAAAAATAAAAATAGAATTTATGATGCTGAAGAAATTATATAGTTGCTACATTGCAAAAAGAATATTGTAAATGCTTTCATAACTCGATGGGAACGATATAATATTATTTATAAGTGAACTGCTGGTTGCCATTGAGTGTGTGTTTAATGTTTTTTATTCATTATATTGATATAATATATCTCCATTCCATCAATGAATTAATGCAATGTCATTATTCAACCTATCCTCCTGTTTAGATAGTTACAAAAAGTACTATGTGTACCATAGTACAAACATTGATGTACTAAGCAGTTAGATAGTGGAATTTTGTACTGTTCACTTTATAGAGTCTGAAAAAATGAAGCTAAAAACAAACTTAAATATTCCTAGGCCTAGTATAATACACATATGTACTATATTAGGCCTCAGGTATTGTATATTAGGCCTAGGAAGGTAAAGTTATGTTAGTTTCGTTTGTCGTTGCAACATTAGTAAATTGTTTTTCGGTTTGTCCAAATGTACCGGTTTCTACTTTCTAATTGCGTTGTATGTCGGTATATGTACTATGGTCCTCATCCTTCCTATAAGTACTATCAAAACAGGAGGATGGGCTGCATTATAAATAATACAAGTTTATGCAGTTGCTGAAATGACAGTCATGTTTCCATTAGTCTTATTAAGGGACAGTATTGTTGTCTGAGTGCCACCTAGTTCTGTAATAAAGTACATGTAGTGATACCAGGGTTCCCAGGTTTCTAATAAGAAACATGTTGTGTCAAGGCAAAGGCAGGGGGGGGGGGAACCCTCCACCATGCTTATCACCTTAGCAGTCAGACACATTTTGATGTGCACAATTAGACAGCCTTATAACAGCAGGTTTGTCTTTTTACCTTGTGTTTACTGCTTCTGGCCCCCTTATTGGGTGTTCTCTCTCCTTTTAAGGAACCTATTTATATTCATTATATTGTTATATTTTACCTGTGATATTCTTATTGGCTGGTCTCCATTATTCAGTTTTAAGTTTGCAAACTTTTCGTTTTCTTCAGAACTCGTTATGAGCCTTCATTATTTATTCCCTAATGCTATTCTTTCTTCACAGTTTTGTTATTTAGCAAGGTTCTCTGCTTCTTCAAAGTCTGAATGCTCCTTATGTCTTTGGCCATTATTGGACAGCACAACTAATATAATAAGCAAGAATGCGTAAATGCAGACAATGCTCTTTAATGTGTACTTAGTAAATAATTGACTTTCTGTTTATTGTGGATATTTGTAGGTTTGGAGTCTTTGGACTATTTTTTCCCTTGAAAAATAGGCCTAATAGGAGAGAAACATTAATTAGTTATTAACTATATACAAATTTATATATTAAAATTGTATTGAAATATATTGCCTTGTTAACTGTAGATAGGCCATATCTAATTTTTTAATTGGAAAATACATATGTCATGAATCTCAAATTACATATGGAGGCATTGTAAAGTATTCTTAACCATGAGTAAGATGGGCGTCCCCTACAGGTGGGTTTGGGCACCACCGATCAGAGGATTGGCAGAAGAGGATTCACCGCAGCAGAGCAATGCATTGCAGCCAAACTTCACCAGTGCCACTACTGTGCATACATCGCTACCACTACAACAAATCTACTGAATCATATTCGAACCCATACTGGGGAGAAGCCATTTGCCTGTCCTCATTGTCCATTTAGAGCTACTCAAAAAGAAAATCTTAAAGCACACATTCGCACTCATACTGGAGAGAAACCATATGCTTGTGCTTTCTGTTCATATCGTTCTGCACAGAAAAGCAACCTAAAAAGTCATATGTGGACACACCAAAAATAAGGTAACATTAAAATTTATTGTTTGCATTGACTCCTGTAGTGCTCTTCTTGTCCATAAGCACTGACACACACACATGTAATTGCACACACACACACACACACAGGTGAAGGTGGTGGAGGCCAAGACCGTCAGTAGTTTCAAAGCGTTATATGACAAAGAGTGCTGGGAAGACGGGACACTACGAGCGTAGCTCTCATCCTGTAACTACACTTAGGTAATTACACTAATTAGTAAATTGAGAGGCCGTCAGTAGTTTCAAAGCGTTATATGACAAAGAGTGCTGGGAAGACGGGACACCACGAGCGTAGCTCTCATCCTGTAACTACACTTAGGTAATTACACTTAGGTAATTACACACACAGTATTTGTTATTACCTTTTACAAATATTTTAGGTAATGACATATATTGTAAATAATTCTTGTATAATTTCTTTATCTTTGTATTTAAAGGCTATTCTAATATTTGACAACATTACTTAAGACTCAAGCTTGTGTATATTCTCTGGTATTCTCTGGTGATAAACCCAATAATTAACCCAAAGTCCTTTTCTTTATCTAATTTTCTGAAGATTTCATTACACAATCTATACTGTAATCCACTTGAGGCCTAGTTTCACTTTCCCATATCTCCATTACATGGCAGTCATAGCAAACATTTTTTAAGATTATACACAATCCTTTTGAAAATTTGTTGAAATAAAATTTCTTATAAATTATCATATCCGAGAAGTTATAATTCATAATGAAACAAAAAGGTGTTTTTTTCTCTTTATTTACAGAGCAACCTTGACATGGTTACCTAAAATATTACACATGACATTAAAATGAGATCATAATGTTAACAAACCATTATAATTCAGTCAGACGATAACTTGATGTATATTTAACTCTTAAGCACAGTAGGACATTATTTATTAGTAACAGTTATAATATATTATTATAATTGTACCTTACCAAAACAAGCTATAGTACTGTACTGTATCTCAAATGACATGAAAGTTATTTGGATTGTAAGGATACTGGCTTATTCCTCCCATTCTTACAGCATCCAGGTACAAGAGATAGTTAGAGTCTGTATTAGAATATTGAATTTGCCTCCAAGGTACCAATCAATGCATTCAAATACCCACATAACCTAAACTCAATAATATGCTTAACCACTGTGCTTCGCCGAGTTTATTGTGAAATTCCCCCGGTGCGCATGAAATGAAGTGTTCCCAAATAATTCTTTTTTCTTCTTACAATGATAAATTCCCTTCCCTGAACATGTAAAAATAAATACCAAATTCTACTTACTTTGGCTGTGGGGCTGTGTGTTTTGGACAAGGTGCACTGTGACGTCATCAGGGCCTGGTTGCCCGTGCGTGAAGCTCCCAGACACGGTCGCGCGGGCCATTCAAGCACTGGGTGTTGATACAAATATATTTTCAATTATTTGTTTTATGTATTTCCAATGTGGTTTTATTTGTTTTATCGTATATGATGGATATTTGTGTCCTTTACAATATGTATACAGTAAAACGTTCATAATTCTCCATGGAACTGTGATACATGTGTCAGTAATGTGTCCACAATAAATGTTTATTGTCGCAATATTACCTGTTAAAAATTCACTAAAATTACAATATGTACAGTTTCACACACTATTTACACAGCAACACACTGTATTACACACTCAGTACTTCGGAAGTGAGTAATAATCAACGAAGTAGTCCATGGTACACAGCGCGACTTCGCTCTCAGTGCATCAGACACAGATAAATTTTAGCTTCCTGTTTCTTCATTCTGTGTGCTTGCAAATAACACTTACACCCTTGGCTTTAGTACTTGTAGGTTGTATGTAGCCAAGCTTGTAAACCATAAGGTAGTATTGAAAAGATTATAGGAAAAGATCAGTTTGTAAGGTAGTCTTGAAAAGATCGCTTTGTATAGTCCCGCACAGGAAGAGATTCAGCTTGCCTCAAAGATTGTTCGTCAGTCAGAAAGAGATTCAGCTAGCCTCCAAGAGCATCAGTCAGTTAGGAAGAGATTCAGGTATTCTTGAAAATATCTATGGAAAACGCCACCATGGAAGTCGCTAACACCGTTCATCTATGCTACTTGTATCAGATGCATCATCATTGAACGCAGAAAACGATTCATCTATGTATCATCTAAATAAATTGTAGATAGCATAGGATTGCAAGGGTGACGCTCTGAGCTACAACTGAATATGCTCGCTGTATCGTCCTCATAGGTGCTGTATCACTTGCATCCGACCTTTGTGTTAGGTCCTTATTGCACCTAGCTTCACCATTATTATGACCCTTATGTTTTTTAAACAATAAGGTTTGAATTTCACTGACAGAGCGTTAGCTTTCAACACTGCATCGGACAGGTGTTTGGGAGCCAGAGGCGCATGTGCCACCCATGGTTGCTCATTCAGTACTAACCCAGCCAGCAGCCCTAGGGCATTCTGGGAATTTTTTCCAAGATGGCTGCCTCTCACTGGAGGTCCTAAAATTCCCTTTTGTACACAACCAACCTCGTATACATTTAGAATTGGTACCGAAAAATCAAAAAGAGTTTTCTCGGTTGGCGCAGTTTCCCGCCGACCGAGAATACTCGGTTGGCGCAGTTAAGTGGTTAATGAAACATACCTTGGTGGGAGAACTCATCCATCTCAGTGCTAAAGTCAATCTCGTTTTAACACACAAAAGCTAGGGTAAATGATAGCTTGGAATTAATACTGTTATTATTAATAACCTGAGGGTCTAATTATTTAAAAATAGTTATTTAATATATTACTTTATTGAAATTTACAAGACTAAATGGCTTCTAAATTTGGAACTAGAATTGTCTGGCAGAATCTAGGACTTAGTCAACAGGAAAAATAGTCCATTGATACTTATTAATTTAGCCAATCTGAAATTTCAAAAAATTGAAAAGGAGCAATTACCAGAATCTCTTCAGATATAACACAGACAACAAAGGGGACTGTAATAATGGCAGGCGATATAAAAATAATAATGTGTCGGTAAAGATAAGAGCTTAACATACCACACATCACAACTTTTGTAAAACCAGAACTGGAATATGAAACGGTTGTTTGGTGCCCATATCTCAAGAAGCAAATCAATAAACTGAAAAAGTTGCAAAGACATTCTGTTAAGTGGTTTCCAGAACTGAATATCAAGTGCTATGAAGAGAGGCTAGAGTGTTAAACATGCCAAAGTTAAAATTTAGAAGAAGTGATATGATCACAACATACAAAATAGTAACAGGAATCGACAAAATTTGCAAAAAGAGAATTCTTGAAACCTGCAATTTGAAGAACAAGTGGTCTTAGATTCATACTAAGGAAATAAAGGTGCCAAAAAATATTTAACAATTCTCTTTTGCAGAGTGATAGACATTTGGGACTAGGAAAGTGAGAAGGGGTGGAAGCCAAAACTGCAAGTAGTTTCAAAGCATCATATGACAGAGATGTGGAAAAATGGGACACCAAGAGCGTAGCTCTCATCTTGTACAGTAATTACATTTAATTTATTACAAGGTGAAAATTGTGAACATTTGTCAGTTTTCACTGAGACATCAAGTAAACCTAATACACCAAGAAAATCATAATCTATTCTAAAAAATTGCCCAACACTAACAGTACTACACAATACTAAATTTTTTGAGGTGTAGACAACTCCAACGATGAACTGTAGTGTCAGATTATACTGTATTTCTAATTACTCTTTATAGAGGCTGAGACTGGATTTTTATGTTTAGCACATATGTTTAAAAAAAAAAAATTACAAATGAATTTAGAAATGTTTCTATAAAATTTAAGCACTTGTTTAGATTGATTTAGAGTGAACAGTTCATTCACAGTGAATATGCCTTATGAGCATGTGCAGGCTAGCAGCCATCTTGGCAGGAGTTTCAAATACCTCTTCACCATTAACCCCTGCACTGCACACATGTTTCATATGGTAACTCTGTGGTGCACATTCGCACGCACACACACATTATAGACCTGTATCATTGACAAGTGTAATAGTCAAAATATTGGAAAAAAATAATTAAAATTAAATGGGTAGAACATCTAGAGAGAAACGACATAATATCGGACAGACAGTATGGTTTTTGATCTGGAAGATCCTGTGTATCGAATTTACTCAGTTTCTATGATTGAGCCACAGAGATTTTATAGGAAAGGGATCGTTGGGTTGACTGCATCTAACTGGACCTAAATAAGGCTTTCGACAGAGTTCCACATAAGAGGTTATTCTGGAAACTGGAACACATTGGAGGGGTGGTAGGTATGCTGCTAAAATGGATGAAAAATTTTTTGACTGATAGAAAAATGAGGGCAGTAATAAGAGGAAGTGTATCGGACTTGGAGAAATGTCACAAGCGGAGTACCACAGGGTTCAGTTCTTGCACCAGTAATGTTCATTGTCTACATAAACAATCTACCAGATGGAATACAGAATTATATGAACATGTTTGCTGATGATTCTAAGATAATAGGAAGGATAAGTAACTTAGATGATTGTAATGCCCTTCAAGAAGACCTGGACAAAATAAGTACTGTATATGGAGCACCACTTGGCAAATGGAATTTAATGTAAATAAATGCCATGTTATAGAATGTGGAATAGAACATAGACCCCATACAACCTATAAATTATGTGGAAAATCTTTAAAGACTTCTGATAGAGAAAGAGATCTAGAGGTGGTTCTAGATAGAAAACTATCACCTGAGGACCACATAAAGAACATTGTGCGAGGAGCCTATGCCACGCTTTCTAACTTCAGAATTGCTTTTAAATACATGTAAGGCTAAATACTAAAGAAATTGTTCACGACTTTTGTCAGGCTAAAACTAGAATATGCAGCGGTTGTATGGTGCCCGTACCTTAAGAAGCACATCAACAAACTCGAAAAGGTGCAAAGACATGCTACTAAGTGGCTCCCAGAACTGAAGGGCAAGAGCTACAAAAGGAGAGGTTATCTTGAGATGATTTCGGGGCTTAGTGTCCCCGCGGCCCGGTCCTTGACCAGGCCTCCACCCCCAGGAAGCAGCCCGTAGCAGCTGTCTAACTCCCAGGTACCTATTTACTGGTAGGTAACAGGGGCATCAGGGTGAAAGAAACATTTTACCCATTTGTCTCTGCCTCCACCAGGAATCGAACCCGGAACCTCAGGACTACGAATCCGAAGCGCTGTCCATCTAGCTGTCAGGCGCCCTTTTTGGGCCCCTGTCAGGTTAGAGGCATTAAATATGCCAAAACTAGAAGATAGAAGAAAAAGAGGTGATATGATCACTACGTACAAAATAGTAACAGAAATTGATAAAATTGATAGGGAAGATTTCCTGAGACCTGGAATTTTGGAATGTTGGAATGCATCTTCCAGCTTTGGTCTAACAAAAGTCATGAACAATTTCTTTAGTATTTCTCCATCCATGTATTTAATCCTTGGGCCACTAAGGGCCATTTTGGCTTCAACACCCACAGGCGCATAAAAAAAAATCTTATTAATGTGTTTGTTTGTGTTCCCTGAGCACGAGAAAAATAAAAAAAATTTAATTATACTTACCAATGACGTAAATGAGCCGAGAAGCTGGCCAATGATGTCACGATTCATCGTCGCTGGAGCGTGGTGCGCCCGGGCTGAGTCAGACACAGCAGAGAAGCAGTCCGAGTTGCCGCGAATTTATTTTCGCAGTTTTATTTACAGTATCTATGGTGTATTTTACACCCATTTTTTTTCACTGGTGTGGTTCAATATGTTCTCACTTAATGATTTATTATCATACAACTGTTGTCAATGTATATTGTATCCACATATTAGTGCCACAAATATTTGCACAAAAAGTCTTATTTTTCAGTAAAATATACAATTTATTATGATTTATTTTCACTATTTACACCCACTTATTCTGTATGTACATGTTTTTGCACCAGTCTTGGACATTTAGAAGTCATCAAGACTGTAATACTCGTCAAAACATTTGACATTAGCACAGAGGGACCTGACTCACTGTGCACCAAGTCATCACCATTTTATATTTCTGTTCCCTCTTTATTCTTGTCTTGCATACAATGCACGCATGCTGGCCTACTGCACGCTTTCTAGTTGGTGATAAATACCTTAGATTGTGTGTGACAAAGGCATCCTTGAAAGCATGCCTGGGTGTGGGAACATGGTGCAATTCTGGGTTCAGAATGGGCCTCTGTATGCCCAAAGCAGGAATTGCTTTGCCAAACTTCTCTAGTAATTGTGTCACTACAATAAAATTGAACGCATGGAAATTTTGTTTACCACCTATTTTGATAAGATACATATTGTAACTGTTCAGCATTGTTATGTCAACAAGGTGGAAAAACATTTTCTTGGTCCACTTCACTGTTTTCCGTACACACTCTACTGCCCCCACCATCATATCACATTTATCCACCAAATGTATGTTGATGTTATAGTCCAAGACACAATCTGGCTTATAGATTATTTGTTTTGTTGTTCTGTTCACCTTGCCACTGTCCAACATTGTACCATCATGAATGGTGGTCAACATGTTCACTTCACGCCTGTCTTTCCACCGCACTAAAAGCATTGCACCGTTTTTTTCTTAGCTCGCAATCACTAACCTACATAGCAGAGTGAAACACTGGCATTTCCCTTCGTTTTACCTTCACTGTGCCACACACTCCAGTTCTATTATCAATCAAGAACCTAGTTAGCAAGGGACTGGTATAATAGTTGTGTATAATATGTGGCCCTTGTTCAGATATTGTGCAAGCAGTGACTTCACCACATTACCTGAGAAGCCATGTTGGTCATTATCAGGAATGTCTACATTTGTACCCGTATTCATTATCATGTGTAACACAATTCCTGTTTCACAGTCACAGAGTACAAAGAATTTCAATCCAAATCGGTGGCGTTTGGAGGGAATATACTGCTTGAAGGCAAGACGTCCTTTGAAAAGCACAAGGGATTCTTCAATCACCAGCTTCTGAGTTGGTATGTAGAAATCCCTGTACTTTCCAATAAGTTCATTCAGGATGTGCCTTACCTTCCAAAGTCTATCATCATCAGTCTGGTCCTCATTGTTTGCAAAATGAAAACACTTAAAAATTATCGAAAATCTGTCTCGAGACATATATTTGCCGAACATTGGTGTTGGAACAGTATGGTCTTTGCTCCAATAATGGTCGAGTATGTGTTTGACACAATATTTCATCAACATACATAGTGCCAAAAACACATACATATCTCCTACAGTCGTATCTTTTCATCGCTGTAAACGTGAAAAATCGGATAACTCCTCTTCATTAATGAGATCAGCCGCATATTTGTTTGTTTCCTGAACAATATATTCCATGAGTGGCTCATCAAAATATGCTATAAAGTAGTCCATTTCTCACATATCGGGACCTGTATCAGGGAAAAGATCTGTAATCCCAACATCTGAATTATCAAAGACAGGAATTTATGGAACAAAACCTGTCCCATCACTCCACACAAAAACACCTGGTGTCTTTCGAGAGGCAATAGCGGCACCACAGCAAGGAAACCGTGGACCAGGAACTGAAGCAGGTCTAGCAACAGTAGGGGCAGGCAGGGACGATGACGGAAAATTACTTGATGTTGAGGGTCTTTGTTCATTAGCGTCCCCATGTGGTCCCATGCGGTGCTGCATGGCTGGGCTAGATGTTGCCGATGTGACAAAATGTCGCTTGGCAACACCACACACTCCGCTGGCACTAGCGGCACCAAAACTATTTTCCGATTCTAAGTCACTAAAACCGGAAAATGATTCACCTTCCTCAGACTCGTCGATCAAAACATCAATATCTTGCAAGGTAGCACATGAACTGTGTGGTCTGGCACGAAGTGGGGTCGAGTGAGGGCGAGGAGGCATGGGCGAGATGCTAGGCCTGGCCCTCGTGGAACCAGTATGTTCACACTCATCGTCGGTCATATCCACATCTGAGGGCTGTGTGTAGTCGTGATCAATGTCGGAGTCGTCAGTATCAGATTCATCACCATCCGGTAACAAATTCTTATTAATTTCATCCTCAGTCAGAGGTCGCGATGAATGCTTCGTTCAACGGGGTCGGTCGGTGGAATGTGATGCGCTCGCCATGGTGTCCACCAGGTAACTGAGGCCTGTATACAATGGCAGCCTACGCTGGATTTTTTTCCCCACGTGGCGATTGTTTATGGTCGGATGCGGCTCGTCGATGGCTACCCCTATCCCACACGGGGCATTTAAATTCTAGTGCTAGACACAAAAACAGCTATTAATGGATTTTGCGGTACCAGTATTGTTACTCAAATCATCTATATATATATTGTGCATTCTAAGAGTTAAAAGCAATTCTGAAGTTAGAAAGTGTAGCATAGGCTCCTCGCACAATGTTCTTAATGTGGTTCTCAGGTGACAATTTTCTATCTAGAACCACCCTTAGATCCCTTTCTTTGTCAGAATTCTTTAAAGATTTCTCATATAATTTATAGGTTGTGTGGGGGTCTATGTTTTCCAATTCCATATTCCATAACATGGCATTTATTCACATTAAATTCCATTTGCCAAGTGGTGCTCCATATACTTATTTTGTCCAGGTCTTCTTGAAGGGCATGATAATCATCTAAGTTTCTTATCTTCCCTAATATCTTAGCATCATCAGCAAACATGTTCATATAATTCTGTATTCCATTCCATTTATGTAGACAATGAACATTACCGGTGCAAGAACTGAACTTTGTGGTACTCCACGTGTGACATTCCTCCAATCCAATACATTGCCTCTGATTATGGCCCTTATTTTTCTATCAGTTAGGAAATTTTTCATCCATGTTATAAGCTTGCCTGTCACCCCTTCAATGTTCCAGTTTCCATAACAACCAGGATTATCACACTCTGATGTGGAACTCTGTCAAAAGTTTTTTTTGGTCCAGATAGATGCAGTCAACCCAACCATCTGTTTCCTGTAAAATCTCTGTGGCTTGATCATAGGAACTGAGTAAATTCATTACATAGGATCTTCCAGATCAAAAACCATACTGTCTGTCTGATATTATATACAGTGGAGCCTCGATTAACGAATTTAATCTGTTCTGGCACCGAGCTTGTTTTGTGGAAAACTCGTCTTTAGAAACAAATTTCCTCATTTAAAATATTGGAAATAAAATTATTCCATTCCACCCCTCAAAAACATCAATACCTGTATGACATTTTATATTGTAAAAATAATACTGCACATGTAATTATAAATGTTTTGTTTTACTGTTTTCAATTGTTCATGTACTTTACCTTAAGAAGAGTCTTTGCTGGCTTGAGGGAGAGGATGAGGAGATGAGAAGGAGGAGAGGGGTTATGGTATGGAAGGAGAATCCACCTTTGAGTCAGGCGGGCTCTCTCTTCTTGGGAATTTTTACCCCACTGGGACCGGGTTGTGGTTCACTATCACTTGCTCGTCTTTTCTCTACTTTTGCAAAGAACATATCTATCGAACATTCACAATACTTCCCTGATCTCACTGGAAGAAGCAGCAGCATTCTCCCTTACCTCCTCCTCTCCTGATGACAGCTCTTGTACCTCCTCTTGATTCAGCTCCTGAAGATCCAGGAGTTCCTCAGTGGTCAGATCATCACTGTGCTCCTCCACTAACTCCTGCACATCAGCAGCATCCAAATCCAGACCCAAAGGTTGCCCTAGAGCAACAATATCCTCTTCAAAATGGTGCAAATTTTGAGGGGGACCTGCCAGGTGAGGAGGACCTGCCATACTCCCTGGCAAGATCAGTCACATGGACACCACGCACATGCGTTGCTATAATTTCCTTCTTCAAATCCACAGTAATTGTGTCTTTCTTCCTCTTGACAACACTATCTTTAGTAAGCAGCTTCTTTGACGACATTGTGCGTTACAAACTGTAGTCACAAAACCACAAAAAAACAAAGAAAAGCGTAAATAAATACAGAGGGATGCTTGTCGTGCGTGATACAACAACAACACTGTCGTCGGAGGTATCCGAGATTATTGTCAAGTTAGGCAGGTGGTGTTAGTAGTGAATGTCAATGAATGCAGGTAGTGTCAGGGGAGGCAGGTGGTATCAGTGGTGGAAGTTGTCAGGGTAAGCAGGTACTGATAGTGATGTCAGGGTAGGTAGGTTGTGTTAGTGGCGAGTATCAGGGGAAGGCAGATTGTGACAGTGGAGAGTAAAGACGCGTCCAGGACAAGGTTGGGCTGGCCTGAGTGATCAGCTGACTGGCAACACGTAGCTGGTGCCACTGCTGCCTCAATGATTCACTCACTCACTGCTTTTCACCAAATTAGCTGAGAACATTTTACCATTTCAGTTGTTTGTAACATACCACCCAATCATATTCCATAGTCAAAATGAAGAATTCATAATAAATGGTGGTGTCAGTGGTGAGGGAATTGTATTAGGAGGACTGGGGAGGTAGCTAGCCTCTACCCAGTCAACATTTGTACTCATTAATACTGTACTTATATATGTACATTACTTTGTGTATTCCTTATTCATATTAATAAACTTTTTTATTTCATTTTATTATTTGCTGGATGTATCTGAGTATGTAATTGTTTATATGAAACAATCTATTCCAAGATACTGAAAGCCTGCAGTGAGGCTAGGGATGGGTGGGTCAAACTAGCAGTGTATGCCTAGCCTGGTCTGGCTTGAGGTCTGGCTTGGCTTGTCCTGTCCTGAGGCTTGGCTTGGCCTGAGGCTTGGCTTGGCCTGGCCTGAAGCTTCGCTTGGGACTGAGGCTTGGCTTAGCCTGGCCTGAGGCTTGGCTTAGCCTGGCCTGAGGCTTGGCTTAGCCTGGCCTGAGGCTTGGCTTAGCCTGGCCTGAGGCTTGGCTTGGCTTAGCCTGGCCTGAGGCATGGCTTAGCCTGGCCTGAGGCTTGGCTTGGCTTGGCTTGGCCTGGCCTGAGGCTTGGCTTGGCTTTGCCTGACCTGAGGCTTGGCTTGGCTTTGCCTGGCTTGGCTTTTCCTGTGCTGGCTTGACCTGACCTGGCTTGGCATGATACCTGGCCTGTTTTGTCTTGAGACCTGGCTTAGCCTGGCATGATATTGCTTGACCTGGTCTGAGGCCCTGGCCTGAGGTCTAATCTGGCTCGAAGCCAAATCTGGCCCAAGGCCTAATCTGGCCGCCACCCCCCTTGCCCTACTGCCGACCCGCTACAACCCCCTCCACCGACCACCAGTGGCCAGACACAACCCCCCCCTCTGACCACCAGCGGCTGGACACAACCCCCTTCCCTAACCACTTACGACCTGCCAACCGCCCCTCCTCTCGTTACTTGATAATTGGGTGATTCGCCTGATTGGATTCAATAATTCTCATATAATTCTTATTTTTATACCAAATTGTTTGCAAGTGATTGTTCTATCAAATGCCATAGTGAAAATTAAAAATTCATTATGGATTTTTTAATGAATATTTATATCAAGACTAATACAGTTGGCTAATGGAAGTCCTGCCCATTACATCATACTTGTGGCCTGTTTTTTGTATGGCCATGGTATGTATGGCTTGGTTTGGCCATGGTATGGCCACAAGTATGGCCATGGCCATACTTGTGGCCATGTTCAAAACGAATGTGGCCACCAATAATAGTCACACAGTTATGATTTTTATATGGACTTCTTCACCAATGATTGTTCTATCATGTGCCATGTTCAAAATGATAAATACATAACAAATAGATTTTTTTTTGTTTTTTGTTTATAGTGGATGTAGGACCTCAGTTCTTTTCACATAGAGTGGAAGGACAGCCTGGGGTTGACGGGTAGAACGAATTCCACTGTGGAACGAATCGGCCTCGCTCCATATAGTTCGTTAAAGCGAGGACACACTGTACCTCCAATGTCTTTTCCTTACCATCTAACATGGCTCCAAAAAACAGGACCCCTTCCTTACATCGCAAAGACAGTTGGAACAAGTTAGGTGAGGAGGTGGTGGAGGTGAAACCATCAGTAGATTCAAAGCATTATATGACAAAGAGAACTGGGAAGACGGGACACCACGAGCATAGTTTTATTCTGTAACTACACTTAGTTAATTACACTTAGGTAATTGTATATACAGAGGAGACTCAATTAACGAATTTTATCCGTTCCGGCACCAAGCTCGTTATGTGAAACTCTTGTCTTCCTAACCAATTTCCCCATTTAAAATAATAGAAATAAAATGAATTCCATTCCACCACCAAAAACATCAATATGTATTGGATTTTTTAATTTTTTTCATAGAAAATGGTGCAGTCTACTTGACATACACTGAACAAACCTTTTTGACATTTGTTCTTTTTTTCAAATTTTTTCAATGCTATTTATTTTTTATTTTTTTATTTTTTTTAATAGAAAATGGAGTAGCCTACCTGACATACACTGAATGAAAATTTTTTACATTTGCTCTTTTTTCAAATTAAAAAAAATATATATTTGTTATTTTTTATAGAAAATGGAGCAGCCTACTTGACATACACTGAAATGAACCTTTTGATATTTCTTCTTTTTTAATTTTTATTTTTTTATTTTATCTAAAAAAAAATCAATGCTTTGCAACATTACAGCAGTCACCCCTTTACTTCCCAGCATCATTAACATCTTTTAACAAAAAATTCATTGATTTGCATTGTTGGAGGCGTCCGAGAATTTATGAGAATCAGCAGGAAAGTTAGAAAGCACCACATGGTTTTCTCGTTAATAGAGTGGAAGCTCGTCAGTCGAGACAAATTTTATGCGAGTGACTTGCTCGTTAAGCTTGTAGATGGGGCTGCTCATCACTCGAGGTTCCTCTGTATACTATATAAATTTATGTCGTACCTACCCAAATTGCCAGAATTGTTTACCAAACAAAATTTTCTTTAATATTAAATTTTTTAAAAACTCTCTTATATATATATATATATATATATATATATATATATATATATATATATATATATATACAGGCATACCTCAGAATGCGAGTTTAATCCGTTCCTGGAGACGCCTCGCCTTCCGAAAACTCGCATTCCGAAGTTAATTTCCCCATAAGAAATAAAGGGAAATGAATTAATCCGTTCCTGACTACCCCAAAAACCCCACATCAAACTAAATTTTTATACCTAATTTACCTAATTCATCTAAATAAACCTACAAAACTATGTTCCAGTTATTACTTACCTTACTGTCGAGTGCTGTAGGCGTATGGAAGATGGTGAGGAGGGGGGAGGAGGAGAGGAGTTACTGTTTGGAAGGGGAGTCCCCTTCCATAATCACATCAGGCAGTGAGGACCTTTCTGGTGTGCTCTCCCTGGGACGTTTAACCTGAGTGCCACTAGGTCCTGGTTGAGGCTCACTGCTCGATTTCTTCACCAAATATTTGTCCATGGAAGCTTGCTTTTCCCTTCTTCGCAAGCTCTCTCTGTAGTAAGGCATCACATTGTCATTGAAAAGATTAAGACAACGGCCTACTACAGCTTTGTCTGGGTGAGTATGTTCAATAGTTGTTTGAATCTCTTCCCACATCTGACACACCTTCTTAATTACTGCAGAAGGGACATTCGCTGGTGCTGCTGCCACCACCTCCTCCTCCACTGCAGAATCATTCGCTGCTGTGTTGGCTTGCTGTTCCTGTTGAAGGGCTAGGAGTTCTTCGGTGGTCAGTTCTTCGTTGTGTTCTTCCACCAACTCCTCCACATCATCACCATCCAATTCCAAGCCCATTTTCTGGCCTAGACTAACAATTTCCTCAACAATAGGCGCATCATTTATAGGCTCAAACCCCTCAAAGTCTAGTTCTCTCACACCTTCAGGCCACAATTTTCTCCAGCCAGAGATCAGGGTTCTTTGAGTCACTTCTTGCCAGGCTTTGTCAACGAGTTTTAAAGCACTAAAAATGTTAAAATGCTCTCTCCAGAACTCTTTGAGGGTGAGGTTTGTGGCTTCAGTCACTTCAAAACATTTCCGGAAAAGTGCCCTTTCATACAGTTTCTTAAAATTCGCTATGATTTTCTGGTCTATAGGCTGAATTAGAGGAGTGGTGTTAGGAGGAAGGAATTTAACTGTGAGGAATTTATTGTATTGAGGCATCAAATCATCTTCCAAGCCTGGAGGATGAGCAGGAGCATTGTCAAGGAGAAGCACGGCTTTGAGTGGCAATTGTTTCTCCTGCAGATATTTTTCTATGGCAGGGCACAGCACTTCATTCACCCACTCCGAAAAAATAAGCCTAGTCACCCATGCTTTTTTATTAGACTTCCACATCACACACAAACGGGTTTTCTGCACATTATACTGTTTGAAAACCCTTGGATTTTCAGAATGATACACTAGCAAGGGTTTAATTTTTAAATCGCCACTCGCATTTGAACACAGCACAAGCGTAAACCTATCTTTCATAGGCTTGTGTCCAGGCAAGGATTTTTCCTCCTTGGTAATGTATGTCCTCTTAGGCATTCTTTTCCAAAACAGTCCTGTTTCGTCACAATTAAACACTTGTTGCGGTAGGTATCCCTCAGCCTGTGCAAACTCTTTAAATTCGTCAATAAATCGTCCAGCGGCTGGTTTGTCTGAGCTGGCTGCCTCCCCATGCCTTGTAACACTATGGATACCACTTCTCTTTCTAAATTTTTCAAACCAGCCCCTGCTTGCCTTAAACTCTTTCTTATCTGCATCACTCGTTGCAGGGGTCTTCTTTAGAAGGTCTTCGTGCAACACCCTGGCTTTCTCACAAATAATGGCCTCCGAAACACTATCACCCCTCAACTCCTTGTCGTGTATCCAAATTAATAACAACTTTTCCACTTCTTCAAGTATTTGTGGTCTTTGTGTCGTTAATGTTCTTACTCCTTTTGCCACATTAGCACTCATAATCTTATTTTTCTTCTTAAGTATAGTGCATATTGTTGATGTCGCTTTGTTGTACTGCCTACAAAGATCAACAACACGTGTACCGTTCTCATGCTTTCGAATGATCTCTTGTTTCTCCTCTATTGTCATCCTCACATGAGCTTTCTGGCCTTTATCCTTACCACTGGCTTTCTTGGGACTCATGGTGAGATATATAATAACAAATTGTATAGACAAATCACCAAAAATCCAACAAAACACTGAAAATCCACGACAAGAATTGATGTGGGGGTAGTCACTGCGCGCGAGACAATGTTGAACTGAGGGGCAGCGGGGCAGAGGGGCGACGATCGCCGAACGACCACGCGCTAGGTCGGCTGTACGCGTATCAACAAACTCGCGTTCAAACTCGCCTCCCGAAGTAACCATCGCCTTCCGAGACAAATTTTTGGAGTAAATACACCTCGCCTTCCGAAAATCTCGCATACAGGGACAATCGCGTTCCGAGGTACCACTGTACTATATATACTATATATATATATATATATATACTACATATATATATATATATATATATATATATATATATATATATATATATATATATATATATATATATATGAATATATGATACAGTACTTAGTTTTGACAAGAAATAAAAAAAGTAACTTAACAACTTGACCTGACTTAAATTTGCTTATTCATCATCATCATTATAAAGGTATATAATATAGGTAATATATAGGTAAGGAAGGTCTAATTTATAAATTCATGTTTTCTATATAATATGGTAACATTGTTATGGAAGAACAAATTATAAAAAAATATTTGAAAATATAAATATTTTATCTGGCTGTTAGGCAAAACAAGCCTTGCTTATTTGGCCAAGTAGTACAGTTTAGCTACCAGATATGACTATATATATTTATATATCTCACTAAGAACTCTATATGAACTGACCAGGATTCGAACCCATGACGTCAAGGATCACCCCCAAACGTACACAGTGACCATGACCACCACGACGGTGCAGTGGTCACAGTACTCTGTGTATGTCTGGGGGGATGATCCTGGACTTCTAGGTTTGATCCAGGGTTTGAATCTTAGTCGGGTTTTATAGAGTTCTTAGTGATCTATGGCTTGCATGTTCATGCAACCTTTCTCACTCACACACACATTATATATATACAGTATATATATACATATATATATATATATATATATATATATATATATATATATATATATATATATATATATATATATATATATATATATATATATATATATTGTAATATTGGTTGCAACAAATTTTAGCTCAAAATGATAAGTAGTGCAGCTCACCATCAGAAATTTAATCTCTGTAAATTCATTGTTCTGTAAGTTCATAATTAGGGTAGTAATTTTAAAATAAAATCACAATAAAAATTAATTTTATTCTGATTTATTTATTATTTTATATTTTCTGTATTTTTGATAAGTTAATTTCCTTGAATTCATAAGTAAGATGGCATCCTCTACAGGTGAGGCTGAACAGTGGTGGTCAAGTGACAGATGAAGGAGCCAAAGGATCGGAAAAGGGGATCGCCATCACCAAGAAGACACATCAGTGCCCTCATTGTCCATACTCCACCCTTGTCGGTGCACACATGATTGACCACATGCGCACTCATTCTGGAGAAAGACCTTTCCTTTGTCCACACTGTCCATATTACACATCTAAAAAAGATCATCTTAGGAGACATGTCCTTACCCATACAGGAGAAAAGCCATTTGCATGTAGTATTTGTCCATATCGCTCCAACCGAAAAGACACATTGAAAGGACATGTCTGGACTCACCATTCTTAGCTGCTGTGAATTGCATTCAGTGTGAATATAGTATGCATAAAATTGCAAAGTAGGCCAGCTTTATATTTTCTGTTTTAAATTGTATGTTAAATGAAATTAAAATTCAAACTGTTTTATAAGTATATGCTGGGTAGGCAAATTTTCGTACCAAGCAAGCTATTTTTATAAAATTTATATACACAGTACAAGAAAAGATCAAGTCATTCATTCTTACCAAATTTATTCAAGCTTAAAGGCATTATTATAAATTTAAATATATTGATTAAATAATGGTACTCATGGCATATAACTACTGTACATGTAACAGCTCTTAGAATAAGTAAGAAATGCACTAAAAGATTAAACCCGATGAAGACTCCACATGCACACAAACACAATCATAAAAAAATACACACATTCTTTGCCAGTAAAGTGTTAACAAATAAATGTAAGGGGGGACTCCAAACAACTAAAAACTCTATAATATTTTATAAAGAATAATAAACATCACAAGCACAGCTCTACTCTGGTAAACATAAATAGGGAATAAACATTTGTACACATGCACATAGATGCAAGTTGATCACTATGTGCACAATAGTAACAGGAACTCACAAAATTGATGAGGAAGAATTCTTGAAACTACAACTTCAAGAACAAGAGGACACAGATTCAAGCTAAGGAAACAAAAGTGCCGAAAAAATATTAGAAAGTTTTCTTTTGCAGAGTGGTAGACGATGGGAACAAAATTAAGTGAGAAGGTGGTGGAGGCCAAAACCATCAGTTGTTTCAATGCATTTTATGACAAAAAATATTGGGAAGATGGGATATCATGAGCATAGCTCTCATCTTGTAACTACACTTAGGTAATTACAAAAGTAAACCCAACAAAATCATTAGGGGAAAGCAGAATGGGGGGGGAAAAGGAGGTAAGGAGATGTTCTTGAAAATTGTGTAGACTAACGTAGATGGTGGGGAGACAGAAAATACCGGAGTTAAATGATATAATACAGCTTAAGATACCAGATATTATTGCACTAATTGAAACTTAATTGGAAAAAAAATTGAAATGAAGTGGTATTCCCAAGGGGCTATGCTATTTGGAGACTGATGGAAAAATTGTTAAAGAGGGAGACATTGCTATCCTGGTAAAGGAACAACTGATGGTAAGAGAAGTAATACTTGACAACCCATGAGAAGCCAAGATGATGGCACTGAAGATCTGCAGTCAGGATGATAAAATGATTATCATTATTAGGAAAAATCCACCATCAAGCAACACAGGGACTAAGGATGAGCTAGATGGCAAAAGAGAGGGCCCTTATAAAGATCAAGAGAGATTATAATAAGAGCAGATGAAGATAACTCATGATTGTTGATACTTATTGACTTCAATTTGAAAGCAATGGCTGGGAAGCCTGTAAATCAAGAACGCTGGATTTTTGGACCGTCAAATTTGTAAACTTCATCGTGGAGACTTCCATGTATCAACATGTTAAACTGGCTACAATAACATGAGAAGGGGATCCTCCATCTAGTCTGGGTTTTAGTATTTATGAGAAAAAAAGAAGAGATATTTGACATTCAATACCTTCCTCCATTGTTCTAGAGTGACCATGTCCTTTTGGAAATTAAATGTAGTGTGTGTTATAATCTAGAAGAAAATAGGGAAAATTAAAAGGTTGAAAAACTTTATTTCAAGAGAGGAGACTATGGGGAACTTTGCAGGTTCTTTATTGAATTTGATGGGAGAGATTTGTTGTTAGGCAAGGAAGTAAATCAGGTGTATGCCAAGTTTTATGAGAAATATGATGAAGTTACAATAAATTCTAACCAGTACAGTGATGCAGAACCAGGAAAATACTGGTGAGAGAAGCAGTCATAATTTTGAGAAAGGAATAGCGTACAAATGTAAAACAGAATCAGGTCTATTCTGTAAATTCATTAAAAGCAAATTACATGTAAATGATAATATACAGAGATTAAACATGGGGATAGATTAACTGAGAATGAAGAGGAAATGTGTGAAACACTAAATGAACAGTTTCAAAGTGTCTTTGTGCAAAAGGAGGTTTTCAGCAAAACAGACACAATACAGTTTTCAGAGAACAACACACTGGTGTCCTGAGACATAGTAGAACAATTACGCAGGGAGCTAGGAACAAAAAAATCAGTGAGCCCAGTTGAAATTTCTCCTTGTGTTATACGAGAATGTGCACCTGAGCAGAGCATTCCACATCATCTAATTTTTCAGATATCTTTATGTACAAGAATCTTAGCAGTTATATGGAAAAAAGGCAAACATAGTTCAGTCTTTAAAAATGATAGCAAAGAAGACCCTCTAAATTATAGACCTGTATCATTGACAAGCATGTAGTCAAAACACTAGAAAAAGAAAAAAAAAGTTAAAAACAAATGGGTAGAATACATGGAGAGAAATGATACAATAACAAACTTTTTTGACAAGGAAGATCCTATGTAATAAATCAACTTAGTATTTATGATAGAACCACAGAGATTTTACAGGAGAGTTGGGTTGACTGAATTTATCTGGACCTAAAAAACTCTTATGACTGAGTCCAACACAAGAGGCTGTTCCAGAAATCAGAACATGCTGAAAGGGTGACAGGGACACTGTTGACATGTATGAAAAAATGTTCTGACAGAGAGATGATGGTGGTAATCTGCAGCAATTTATCAAACTGAAGAAGTGTTACTTGTGGAATACCACTGAGTTTAGTTATAGCACCAGTAATGTTCATTGTATATATAAATGATTTACCAGGAGGAATACAGAACTATATGAACATGTTTGCTGATGATGCTCAGCTACTAGGGAAAATAAGAGACTTTAGGGGCCTGACAGCTAAGTGAACAGCGCTTCAGAATTGTTGTCCTGAGGTTCCGGGTTCGATCCCGAGTGGAGGCACAGAAACAAATGGGCAAAAGTTTCTTTTACCCTGATTTACCTGTTCACCTAGCAGTAAAGAGGTACCTGTGAGTTAGACAGCTGCTATGGGCTGCTTCCTGGGAGTGTGTAACAAAAAGGAGGCCTGGTCGAGGACCGGGCCATGGGTGACTCTAAGCCCCGAAATCATCTCAAGATACATGATTGTTATGCTCTTTAATTAAGACGACTGGACAAAATAAGTGTATGGAATGGAATTAAATACGAATAAGTGCCACGTTATGGAATGTGGAATAGAAGACAATAGGCCACACATAATCTACAAATTATGTAAAAAGGCATTAAAGAACTGACAAGGAAAGAGATACGAGTGATTCTGGATAGTAGAATGTCACCAGAGGACCAAAGAAAGGACATTGTGCAAGGAGCATGTGCTATGCCTTCCAAGTTCACAATCGCTTTTAAATACATGGATGGTGAAATATTAAGGAAATCATTCACGACTTTTGTGAGACCAAAATTTGAATGTGCAGCAATTGTTTGGTGACTATACATCAAATAGCTCTTCATTAAAATGGAAAAGGTGCAAAGATATGCCACAAAATAGCCTCTGCAAGCGAAAAACAAGAACTACGAGGAAAGGCTGGAAGTGTTAAAAATGCCAAAACTAGAAGATTGAAGAAAAAGAGACAGTGTGACTATGGGTTACAAAAGAGTATCAGAAATCAAGATCAATTGACAAAGAGGAATTCTTGAAACCTGCAACTTCAGGAACAAAAGATCAGAGGTTCAAGTAAAGGAAGCAAAGGTTCCCCAAAATATTAGAAAGTTACTTTTGGAACAAGTTAAGCGAGAAGGCAGTGGATGCCAAAACTGTCAATACTGTAATTTTAAAGCATCATATGACTGAGTACTGGGAAAACGGGACAGCATGAGCGTAACTCATCCTGTAACTACAGTACACTTAGGTAATTACACAAGAACAAAGATGCCCAAAAAATAAAATACAAATATTGTTATGTAACAATTATATGACAAAGACTATAGGGAAGACTGTACACCACAAATGTATCTCTTATCTTGTAATAATTCCCCTCTGTTTTTAAAATCAAACTTTCTTATTATTTTTTTGCTCCATGGTTTCCTTAACTTGAAGCTATGGTCTCTTTTTTTTTCATTAAGTTGTGGGTTTCAAAAGCTCCTTCTTGTTAACTGTGTTAATTCCTGTTACTATTTTGTATGTGATGATTATATCGACACTTTTGCTTCTATTCTCTAACTTTGACATGTTTAACACCTTCATTCTCTCCTCATAGCTCTTATTGTTTAGTTCTAGAAGTCATTTAGAAGCAGGTCTTTGAACCCTTTCCAGTTTACTTATGTGGTTCTTGAGATAGCACGTAGCTGCTGCATATTCCAATTTTGGTTGTGAATGTCATGAACAGTTTTTTTAGTATTACTCCATCCATATATTTAAACAGGAATCTGAAATTTGACAGCATAATGGCATATCAAACATATCTCACAACATATTTGATATGATACTTTGGTGATAGTTTACTAATCAAAGGATCACATCACTCTTGGATAGTAAACTGTCACCAAAAAATCACATCAAATGTATGAGAGGAGCTTATGTTGCTGCTGTACTAGCAAATTTCAGATTTGTGCTTAAATGTATAGATGGAGTAATACTAAAGAAACTGTTCATGACATTTCCGAGATCTAAATTTGAAAATACAGCAGTTGTGTTTATTTCTCAAGAAGCACTAATAAACTGGAATGGGTGTAAAGACATGCTACTAAATAGGCTCTGGAACTAAAAAACAAAGGCTATGGGGAGAGACTGAAGGTGTTAAATATATCAAATAGAGAATAGAAGTAAAACAGGCAATATGATCACCACATACAAAATAGTGACAGGAATCAACACAGTTGACAAGGAGGAATTTTTTAAACCAGCAACTTCAAGAACAAAAGGCTGCAGAGACAAGCTAAGGAATCAAAGGTACTGCAAAAATAATGCTGAAGTTCTCTTAAGAAAACAGAGTTGTATATGTTTAGAACAATTTAAATGAGAAGGCAGTGGAATCCATCAATAGTTTCAAGGCATCATATGACAAAGATTATGGGGAGGACAGGACACAATAAATGTGTATCTCATCCTGTAACTACTCACAGTAGATAAACAGCAGGACCTAGAAATTGGGAACCAATTTCTGCAAACACAAATTAGTAACAGAAAATAGGTAAGGGAGCACAAAGAGATACATGCTCATATTTTTAGTTGCACCACTGTCTTTGTTAATTATTTCATTAATGCATATAGTAACATTTAATGAACACTTTCCGTTATTTTTATTCAATGGTTAAATTACTTGAAAATTTTTTACTTGCATATTGAGTCAACATATACTGTACATAAATTATTTAATGTTTCTGTTCCTTATATTTGTAATATCCCGTGCTATACTTCACAACTTAAACATACTGTAACTAGAAATGGTCTTCCATTTTTGCCATAAAATGCATCAAGATAAAATTCTGGATACATTTTCAAATTCATTAACCTATCTGCTGCAGAATTTTTTCTGGTGGTCACATCCTTAGTGCAGCTTTGTTGCAAAATTACAAACATAATGTGTTCATGTGAATTTATAGAGAAAATTCACCATTTTTTAACCACGTGCCGAGAAGTGGGGGTATTTAACCACTGTGCTGTGCCAACCGAGAAAACTCGGTCGGTTGGAAACTGCGCCAACTGAAAAAACACCTTTTGAATATTTCGTATCCATTCAAAATGTATGCGCAGTAAGTTGTGTACGAAATGGACTCTTAGGACCTCCAATGAGAGGCAGCCATCTTGGAAAAAATTCCCAGAATGCCCTAGGGCTGCTGGCTGGGTTAGTACTGAGTGAGCAACCATGGGTAGTGCACACGCCTCTGGCTCCCAAACACCTGTCTGACGCTGTGTTGAAAAATCGCTCTCTGTCATTGAAATTCAGACCTTATTGTTTGAAGAGCATAAGGGTCATGATATTGATGAAGCTAGGCACAATAAGGCCCTAACACAAAGGTTGGATGCAAGTGATACAGCACCGATGAGGAGATATAGCGAGCGTATCCTGTTGAAGCTCTGAGTCCCATCCTTGCCCTCCAATACCATCTCTAATTTATATAGATGATACATAGATGAATTATTTTCTGGGTTCAGTTATGATGCATCTGATACAAGTAGCATAGATGAACAGTGTTAGCGGCTTCCATGGTGGTATTTTTCATAGATATTTTCAAGAATAGCTGAATCTCTTCGAGATTGACTGAATCTCTTCCAGATTAACTGACACTCTTCAAGAATGACTGAATCTCTTCCAGGGAGCAACCTTACAAAGCGATCTTTTCAAGACTACCTTACAAATTGATCTTTTCCTATCATCTTTGTAAGACTACCTAACACATTACAAGCTTGGCTACATACCACCTACAAGTACTAAAGCCAAGGGTGTACGTGAGTGCGTTATTTGCAAGCACATAGAACGAAGAAACAGGAAGCGAAAATCTATCTGTACCTGGTGTAACGGGAGCGAAGTCACGCTGTGTACCATAGACTACTTCATTGATTATTATTCACTTTCGAAGTACTGAGTAATTACTTAAGTGTACCTAAGTGTAGTTACAGGATGAGAGCTACGCTCATGGTATTGTCTTCCCAGCACTCTTTGCCATATAACGCTTTGAAATTACTGACGGTTTTGGCCTCCACTACCTTCTTACCTAACTTGTTGCAACCATCTACCACTCTGTTTACAAAAGTGAATTTTCTTATATTTCTCTGGCAGCTTTGTTTCGTTTGTTTAAATCTATGACATCTTGTTCTTGAAGTTCCAAGTCTCAGGAATTCTTCCCTATCAATTTTATCGATTCCTGTTAATATTTTGTATGTAGTGATCATATCACCTCTTTTTCTTCTATCTTCTAGTTTTTGCATAATTAATGCCTCTAACCTCTCCTTGTAGCTCTTGTCCTTCAGTTCTGGGAGCCACTTAGTGGCATGTCTTTGCACCTTTTCCAGTTTGTTGATGTGCTTCTTAAGATATGGGCACCATACAACCACTGCATATTCCAGCTTTGGTCTTACAAAAGTTGTGAACAATTTCTTTAGTATTTCGCCATCCATGTATTTAAAAGTAATTCTGAAGTTATAAAGTGTAGCATAGGCTCCTCACACAATGTTCTTAATGTGATCCTCAGGTGACAGTTTTCTATCTAAAACCACCCCTAAATCCCTTTCTTTGTCAGAATTCTTTAAAGATTTCTCAAATAGTTTATAGGTTGTGTGGGGTCTATGTTTTCCAATTCCACATACCATAACATGGGATTTGTTCACATTAAAATCCATTTGCCAAGTGGTTCTCCATATACTCATTTTGTCCAGGTCTTCTTGAAGGACATGACAATCATCTAGGTTTCTTATCTTCCCTATTATCTTAGCATCATCAGCAAACATGGTAATATAATAATGTATTCCATCTGGTAGATCGTTTATGTAGACAATGAACATTACTGGTGCAAGAACTGAACCCTGTGGTACTCCACTTGTGACATTCCTCCAATCCGATATATTGCCACTGATTACGGCCCTCATTTTTCTATCAGTTAGGAAATTTTTCATCCATTTTAGAAGCTTACCTGTCACCCCTCCAATAAGTTCCAGTTTCCAGAACAACCTCTTATGCGGAACTCTGTCAAAACCCTTTTTTAAGTCCAGATAGATGCAACCAACCCAACTATCTCTTTCCTGTAAAATCTCTGTGACTCGATCATAGAAACTGAGTAAATTCGAAACACAGGATCTTCCAGATCGAAAACCATACTGTCTGATATTATATCATTTCTCTCCAGGTGTTCTACCCATTTAGTTTTTGTTATTTTTTCCAATATTTTGGCTATTGCACTTGTCAATGATACAGGTCTATAATTGAGGGGGTCTTCCCTGCTGCCACTTTTGTAGATTGGAATGATGTTAGTCTTTTTCCACACATCAGCTGCAACTCCTTTACGCGTACACCCTTAACTTTAGTACTTGTAGGTGGTAAGTAGCCAAGCTTGTAAAGCATACGGTAGTATTTAAAAGATTACAGGAAAATATAAATTTGTAAGGTAGTCTTGAAAAGATCGCTTTGTAAGCTGCAACACAGGAAGAGATTCAGCTACCCTCAAAGAGTGTCCGTCAATCTGGAAGAGATTCAGGCAGTCTGTAAGAGATTCTGCCAGCCTCAAAGAGTGTCAGTCAGTCAGTCTGGAAGAGATTCAGCTATTCTTGAAAATATCTATGGAAAACACCACCTTGAAAGTTGCTAACACTGTTCATCTACGCTACTTGTATCAAATGCATCATCACTGAATGCAGAAAACGATTCATCTATGCATCATCTAAATAAATTGGAGATAGCATAGCATAGGTGGGCAAGGATGGCGCTCAGAGCTACAATTGGATACACTCGTTGTATCGTCCTCATAGGTGCTGTATCACTTGCATACGACCTTTGTGTTAGGTCTTTATTGCGCCTAGCTTCACCAATATTATGACCCTTATGTTCTTCAAACAATAAGGTTTGAATTTCACCGATAGAGCGCGACCTTTCAACACCGCGTCGGACAGGTGTTTGGGAGCCAGAGGCGTGTGCACCACCCAAAGTTGCTCTCTCAGTACTTACCCAGCCAGGAGCCCTAGGGCATTCTGGGAATTTTTTCTAAGATGGCTGCCTCTCACAGGAGGTCCTAAGAGTCCATTTCGTACACAACCAACCGCGCACTCATTTTGAATGGGTACGAAAAAATCAAAAAGAGTTTTCTCGATCGGTGCAGGTCCCACCAACCAAGTTTTCTCAGTTAGCACAGTCCAGTGGTTAATAAATGTGATATGCACTCTTCAGTTAGTTAGACAAAATCATACATGATTTGTGTCCTACACCACGAGCGTAGCTCTCATCCTGTAACTACACTTAGGTAATTACAAGGGTTAAATGTATGTGGGCATGTGTGTATGTGTGTAAATCACAAAGTGACATGTAATGAATAATGTGAAAATGCATAACCACATAGGGGTAATGAAACAAGAAATTACTTAAGCACTTTCACGTTATCAAAAGTGATGATGTGTTTACACAAAAGCACTCAAGTTATTGCTTCATTTTCCCTTCATGGTTAAAAAATTTCATATATAGTATGTACAGTGATGCTATGGCACTCGAATGACTCTGAACTTGAACAATTTGGCACTTGAACAATTAGAGAAAAACATTGTTTGGTAGTTTGTCTGGCACTTAATCATACAAATGTGCTAACCCACAGAAGCTTAGGAATTGTCTTCAGACGAGGAGGAGGGAAGGGTAGAGGTGCCTAGCTGTGGCAAACCATGTTAAAACCTGTTGAATGGTGCTATATCTCACTTTAGATTTTTTTAAAAATGCAGGCAAAAACAAATTTCATTGGACAGGGCACTCCCTTGACAAATAATAGCATCTCTCCTTTCCTCCTCTTTCTCACCACCTTCCACATATGTCATGAACTCTCCTAAGTACAGGTAAAATGCTGAGAATAAATTTGCATTTATTTTTCTGTTTATTGTGTTTAGGTTTTCTCTATGATTTATGCATGCTAGGTTTGTAAATGAGTTAAATTCAAGTAAAAATGCTTTTATAAGTGTATGCTTTGGGGGTCTGGAATGTATTAATCCAATTTACATTACTTCTTATGGAGAAAAATATATTCGGTACTTGAACAGCCTTTTGGTATGAATTAAGTTCGAGTACTAAAGTATCACTGTGTATATAAATAAATAAATAAATAAATAAATAAATAAATAAATAAATAAAATAAGTATAAAATTTGGCTTGAATTGTTGCAAGTATACTAAATGTTCAAGAAAGTCAGACATGCCCTACAGGTGAGGCTGGAGAGAGCTGATCAGAGGACCAGAGGAGGACGAGGAGGATCCACAGGAGTCCATCTGGGTCCCATGATCACCAAGACTCATCAGCGTCCCCTACTGTTCTTACACTTCCCATGTTACCACTAATTTAAAAAATCACATGCATAATGATACTGGAGAAAAAACATTTTTTTGTCCTAAATGTTAATTTTGTTCAGCAACTAAAGATAACCTAAAAACATACATTTGCACTGACACAGAAGAGAAACCATATTCATGCCAATATTTTTTTGTTATTGTTCTGCTTCAAATAAATATTTAAAAACACATTCATACACATGCAGAAGAAAAACTATTTTTTTTGTCTATATTGCCCATACCGTTCTGAACGGAAAGATACTCTTAAGAATTCATACCTTGACACATGAGTCATAGCAGTTTTGAGGAGTATATAGAGTAGAGCCTTTTTTTTCAGAGCAAACCAATTGCTTAACCCTTAACCACTGCGATGCACCAAGTTTATTGTGAAATTCACTCTGTGCGCATGAAATCAAGTGTTCCCCCAAAATTATTTTTTATTTGTAAAATGATAAATTCCCTTCCCTGAACATGTCTATGTAAAAATAAATACCAAATTCCACTTACTTTGGCTGTGGGGACGTGGACAAGGTGCACTGTGACATCATCAGGGGCTGGTTGCCCGTGTGTGACTCGCCCAGACACGGTTGCGCGGGCCACTCAAGCACCGGTTGTTATCACAAATAAATTTTCAATTATTTGTTCTATTTATTTCCAATGCGGTTTTATTTTTTTCGTATATGATGCATATTTTTGTCCTTTACAATATGTATACAGTAGAGCTTTCATAATTTTCCATGGAACTGTGATACATGTGTCAGTAATGTGTCCACAATAAATGTTTATTGTTGCAATATTACTTGTTAAATATTCACTAAAATTACAATATGTACAGTTTCACACACTATTTACACAGTAACACACTGTATTACACACTCAGTACTTCAGAAGTGAGTAATAATCAACTAAGTAGTCCATCAGTGTGCTGTCGGCCGAGCGGACAGCACACTGGACTTGTGATCCTGTGGTCCCGGGTTCGATCCCGGGCGCCGGCGAGAAACAATGGGCAGTTTCTTTCACCCCTATGCCCCTGTTAACTAGCAGTAAAATAGGTACCTGGGTGTTAGTCAGCTGTCACGGGCTGCTTCCTTGGGGTGGAGGCCTGGTCGAGGACCGGGCCGCGGGGACACTAAAAGCCCCGAAATCATCTCAAGATAACCTCAAGATGGTACACAGCGCGACTTCGCTCTCGTTGCACTAGGTAATGATGGATTTTCGCTTCCTGTTTCTTCTTTCTGTGTGCTTGTAAATAACGCACTCACGTACACCCTTGGGATTAGTACCTGTAGGTGTTATGTAGCCAAGCTTGTAAAGCGTAAAATAGTCTTGAAAAGATTACAGGAAACGATTAATTTGTAAGGTAGTCATGAAAAGATCGCTTTGTAAGGTCCCACACAGGAAAAGATTCAGCCAGCCTCAAAGAGTGTCTGTCAGTCTGTAAGAGATTCAGCCAGCCTCAAAGAGTGTCCGTTAGTGAAGAAGAAATTCAGCTATTCTTGAAAATATCTATGGAAAACACCACCATGGAAGCCGCTAACACTGTTTATCTATGTTACTTGTATCATATGTGTCATCACTGAACGCAGAAAATGATTCATCTATGTATTATCTAAATAAATTGGAGATAGCATAGCATAGGTGGGCAAGAATGGCGCTCAGAGCTACAATTGGATACACTCACTGTATCGTCCTCATCGGTGATATATCACTTGCATCTGACCTTTGTGTTAGGTTCATATTGCACTTAGCTTCACCAATATTATGACCCTTATGTCCTTCAAACAATAAGGTGTGAATTTCACCGACAGAGCACAATTTTTCAACACCGCGTCGGACAGGTATTTGGGAGCCAGAGGCACGTGCGCCACCCATGGTTGCTCACTCAGTACTAACCCAGCCAGCAGCCCTAGGGTATTCTAGGAAATTTTCCAAGATAGCTGCCTCTCACTGGAGGTCCTAAGAGTCCATTTCATACACAACCAACTTTGCATACATTTAGAATGGGTATGAAAAAATAAAGAAAGAGTTTTCTAGGTTGGCGCAGTTTCCCGCCGAACAAGAATACTCAGTTGGCGCAGTTAAGTGGTTAATAAACACTGGTATTCATACTTGAATATGTGAAAGTTGTAGGTCAATACGTGTTGAAATAAAGTCAAGAAAAAAAATATAGAGATAATTATAATGATTTAGGGGATATATTTATGGTATACTGGTAATTTATATAAGTTAAAAAGTCCTAATATGGTCCCTAATCATCAAAACAACCGAATGAGACAAAGAAAATAGAGTTTGAAATCAAAGAAGAAATCAGCCAAAAAAATGAAAATTCCCAAGTTTTGAGAGTTGTGACTGATTTATTTGTTGGCCAATGTCATTCTATCTTCACATAGTTATGGAAACGTATGCACTCTCCAGGACGTAAAGGTTACAACAAGGAGAAAAAAATTAAATCATAAAAAAAAAAAATTTCCCCTAAAATTTTTTTCTTAGGGATATTGATGAAAGTCACATATGTTAACATTGGACAATGTATTTATATGATATATAACAAAATAGAGTATAATAACATACTTACTCATTATTATTTGTGTTATTATGTATTACTCAATAATGATATAAAGGCACCAACTGCATATCCACTTTGTGGACACTTCTTACTACTGTACTATTCTTTTTCTTTATGCATCGAACAGGTGCTTGCATCTCTTTATTACTGCATTATCCTTCAGTTCCAGTTAATAGGAGCTTTTCTCCTTATCAACAAAACATTTTTATTTGTTAAAAATTTGTCTAAAATCAATTTCTGAAAATATTTTGATGAAAGTTTCACGACACTGAAGCCAATAAGTTGGAGATTTGGTTATCATTTTTAAGTTATTTTTACAAAATTCTAATATTTTTCGCTTCCGGGCCCCCAATATGCGCGGTTTAAGGGTTAAAATCAAGGTTTCTCATAAATCATAGTTTTTTAATATTTTTGCTGTTCATTGTGAATTGTTTTGGGATTTTCTTTCTGTAAATGATTGAACATATCTTTGTTTATGATTATACACATATTAATATATAAATGCTATACAGTATTTTAAATATACTGTAGTGTAGGAGTACTGTATTACAAAACTTAATAAAATGTGTATTCTGAAAGAGCAGCCTTGTCCCTGTGACCTGTAAGTGGAATGTTGGCATTCAATATGAGCCATCTCTCAACACCCCCTTGCACCTAGCCATCTCTCAGCACCCTCTTACACCTAGCCATCTCCCAACACCCTCTTACACCTAACCATCTCTCAACACCCCCTTACACCTAGCCATCTCTCAACACCCCCTTGAACCTAGCCATCTCTCAACACCCTCTTACACCTAGCCATCTCCCAACACCCTCTTGCACCTAGCCATCTCCCAACACCCCCTTGCACCTAACCATCTCCCAACACCCCCTTGCACCTAACCATCTCCCAACACCCTCTTGCACCTAGCCATCTCCCAACACCCCCTTGCACCTAACCATCTCCCAACACCCTCTTGCACCTAGCCATCTCCCAACACCCCCTTGCACCTAACCATCTCCCAACACCCTCTTGCACCTAGCCATCTCCCAACACCCCCTTGCACCTAACCATCTCCCAACACCCCCTTGAACCTAGCCATATCTCAACACCCCCTTGCACCTAGCCATCTCCCAACAACCTCTTACACCTAATCATCTCTCAACACCCCCTTGCACCTAGCCATCTCCCAACACCCTCTTACACCTAGCCATCTCTCAACACCCTCTTACACCTAGCCATCTCTCAACACCCCCTTGAACCTAGCCATCTCTCAACACCCTGTTACACCTAGCCATCTCTCAACACCCCCTTGAACCTAGCCATCTCTCAACACCCTCTTACACCTAGCCATCTCCCAACACCCCCTTGCACCTAGCCATCTCCCAACACCCCCTTGCACCTAACCATCTCCCAACACCCCCTTGCACCTAACCATCTCCCAACACCCTCTTGCACCTAGCCATCTCCCAACACCCCCTTGCACCTAACCATCTCCCAACACCCTCTTGCACCTAGCCATCTCCCAACACCCCCTTGCACCTAACCATCTCCCAACACCCTCTTGCACCTAGCCATCTCCCAACACCCCCTTGCACCTAACCATCTCCCAACACCCCCTTGAACCTAGCCATATCTCAACACCCCCTTGCACCTAGCCATCTCCCAACAACCTCTTACACCTAATCATCTCTCAACACCCCCTTGCACCTAGCCATATCCCAACACCCTCTTACACCTAGCCATCTCTCAACACCCTCTTACACCTAGCCATCTCTCAACACCCCCTTGAACCTAGCCATCTCTCAACACCCTGTTACACCTAGCCATCTCTCAACACCCCCTTGAACCTAGCCATCTCTCAACACCCTCTTACACCTAGCCATCTCCCAACACCCCCTTGCACCTAGCCATCTCCCAACACCCCCTTGCACCTAACCATCTCCCAACACCCCCTTGTACCTAACCATCTCCCAATACCCTCTTACACCTAGCCATCTCTCAACACCCCCTTGCACCTAGCCATCTCTCAACACCATCTTACACCTAGCCATCTCCAAACACCCCCTTGAACCTAGCCATCTCTCAACACCCTCTTACACCTAGCCATCTCCCAACACCCTCTTGCACCTAGCCATCTCCCAACACCCCCTTGCACCTAACCATCTCCCAACACCCCCTTGCACCTAGCCATCTCTCAACACCCCCTTGAACCTAGCCATCTCTCAACACCCCCTTGCACCTAACCATCTCCCAACACCCTCTTACACCTAGCCATCTCCCAACACCTCCTTGTACCTAACCATCTCCCAACACCCTCTTACACCTAGCCATCTCCCAACACCCTCTTGCACCTAGCCATCTCTCAACACCCCCTTGAACCTAGCCATCTCTCAACACCCCTTTGCACTTAGCCATCTCTCAACACCCTCTTACACCTAGCCATCTCCCAACACCCCCTTGTACCTAACCATCTCTCAACACCCCCTTGAACCTAGCCATATCTCAACACCCCCTTGCACCTATAGATGTTCCATATGTAGTACATTGATTTTCATAAAGTTGTGTACTGTACTTTACATGTAATAATGTTCAAATAATTACATTTTAAAGAATTTAAAAAGTAATTATTTTATCCGGGAGCTCCGGATAGCTCCCTGGAGCTATCCAGGATGAATGGATATGTATCTGGCATCAGTCAATCCATGGAGTTTCTGGCATCAGTCAATCCATGGAGTTTCTGGCATCAGTCAATCCATGGAGTTTCTGGCATCAGTCAATCCATGGAGTTCTTGCCTACTGGGAACCACGAGCCAGAACCTGACTCCCTCTAGAGAGGCACGAGGAGCAATGGCCTATAGAGACCTATAGACGCTTCTGTGGTTGGGAGCATTCTATGTCTGCCATCGACCGGGACAGGCACCCAGAAAGGAAGGCGCCCTAAAACAAACCCCTATTCTGGTAAAAGTATTGCGACCGAAAGCCGAACAGGTGGACAGAACTCCCCCAAACGAAAATTAGCAAACGTCTTAGCGGCGTTTAAAATTAGTGGCGACGTCTTCATGTCGCCACGCCGCTGTCTGTGCACCCCCCCCTTCCCGGGAGGGGGAAGGGGGAGCCCCAGACCCATCCGCCAGCGACCCAACCTACAGTTCTTAGGCTGATGGGAGTCTGGTGCGGGCGTGCCTCTGGCTCCAGTTTTCTGTTCGAGTTCTGTGCCTTGTGGTATGGGCTGTCTCTTCAGGTGGTGCCTGAGCCGGGAGTGAGATTCCACAGTACTTGGGCTGCATGCACCTAGGGTCACCTTCCCTAGATGCCCTGTAAGTACTGTCCTTGGGGCTTGGGGCCTCCTTCCACAGGTCACCTCGGGATCTACCTCCGCTGTGCTGATTACTGCTTGGTATTTGGCCGCCCTTGGAGTCAGCTGGGGTTTTTCTTACCCTTGTCTCTGGGTAGGGGTAGGGGTAGTTTTCATTACTGGCAGGGGCGCGAGGTACTGCACAGCTAGTTTTCAACTATAACAGCGGCCAGCTCTGTTCCGCCTGGGTATATTGTCCTCTTGCGGGGTTTTTTCTTTTGTTTTTGTTTTTCTGCCAGGTGGGGGTCTGCCGTTGTGGTCCCCGTCGCTGTTCTTGGGGTATGTATGTATGTATGTATGTATGTATGTATGTATGTATGTATGTATATATATATATATATATATATATATATATATATATATATATATATATATATATATATATATATATATATATAACTCTGTTGGTAGTCCTCCCTGCTTGACCCCCGTGAGGGAACATATCCCGGGGGGTTCAGCTTTAGAAGTTTGTTTGGTAGACTTGGGCACTGGTTCGCAGTACCCTGCCTGGGCTTCCCTTAGTGTGTCTCCAAGGTTAAGGGCCCTGGGAAACCCCACGGGGGCTACGTGGTCTGCTGGATGTGACCCCTGAGGCCCCCCTCGTGTCTTGCGAGTTTGAAGGTTGCTCTGTCCCCTAGTCTCAGGGTGACACTCACCAGTTTTGCCTCCGCCTTGCTACCTATTGGGTCAGTGATTGTTTTGACCCGGAGTCGTGCGACATGTGTTGTCTGTACGTACTCCAGTTCACCCAAGTCTCTGATACTGATATGCGGGTGCAGGCAGCTACAGCATTGCATGCTAGATTTAGGTTGCTGCAACGCGCTCGATTAGTTGCAGCTCCAGATGCCCCGAGTCTGCCCCGTTTTAGTTATAGGGTCTAGGGGGTAAGAGTCGCTTTGGCTCTGGTTCCGTCTGCCCCTCCTAGTCCTTCCCCTTCTCTTTTGTAGTTCATTCGGCCCCCATCCCTTGCTTCCGGCTCCGAAGCGTCTGAGGGTTTCGGAGTCGTAGCAGTGTCTAGTTGGTGTTGAGATTCGGGCGGTCTCGGGGGGGTGTTCCCCTTCTGGGGTTGTGGCAGAGGCATTCGAGCCTGGTCCTTCTGCCGAAGCTTCTGGGTCTGGCCAGTGGGCTCCTTTCATTCCTGCTTTTTCAGCAGCTCCCGCCTTTTCTTTGGAGGTGGGGGTTTCGGAGGCCGGCTCGGCCCTGGGTCCTCAGGGCGAGGTTCCCGGGGTTGGGGAGAGGTTGCTTGAGCCCCGTTGGACCCCTGCCTGGGTTTTTCTGCCCTCCGAGTGAGGTTTGGTGTTACAAGGAGAGGGGGTTCTCTTTCACTCCCTCCGAGTACAAATTGGATTTGGTGTCCACCCATCCCTGGGTTCGGTTCCGTGATCCCGTGGGTTCTTTGGTTCCGTCTTTCCGGAGGTTTCCGGCTTCCCAAGTCTCGTCTTCTGAGGTGCGGGAAGCCTTGGCAGCTTACCTTCTGCGCAACCCGGATTATGCCTTCGTGATGGATTCACGTTCTTTTGTGTACGGCTCTTCCTGGTTTGTACTGGTTTCGTTATGAAGTTCCGGAGTCGTCCTGGTTGGCAGATTGTCCTCTTTTTTTTTGTTGGAAGCTTGGCACACGTTCTGTCAGATCTGTGCGCTTGAGTGGCAAGAGATTCATTCGGCGTTTCAGGTTTTCCTGGGGGGGCGCCTTCGAGCATCTCAATGCTTGTTTGTTCGCCCATGCCCTTCCGTGGGATGTTGGTGTCATGCAGCTTCACATGCAGGTTCCTTTCCTTTCGACTGCCTTGGTGGCAGAGGATTTGGATACTCGTGGCCTGCATGCTTCAGCCCTGCGTTTCTTTTCCCTTCTTGAGCTGTCCTCGGACTGGCTTGAGTTGGATGTGGGAGCACTTGGGGCCGCGGCCAGGTGCGCTGCTCTTTGCAGTGCGGGCGTCGTCTGCTTTGTTGAAGCTTTTTGCGCCACTCCTGTGTGATGCGGTTTTGTGGTTCTATGCTTCTCGCCTCACGTGTTGGCAAGCGGTGCTGGCGTCCTCCTTAGAATCCGCTTGGGCCCTGGCTCTTCGGTTGTCTTTGCTTTTTTGTCCATTGCTGTTTGCTGAGTCTGCTGTTTGCTGAGTCTGCTGTGGTGCAGTACCTGCAGGCGGCCTCGGTTAGTTGTTGGCCTATGTCCGAGTTGTTGTTGCTCCGTGGGGCTCGTGGGGGACCTTCTCGGAAAGGTCATGCCAGGGCTCGTGGTTTTTTTCGTCGTGATAGGCCATTGGTGCCAGATTCGGGGCAGGCGCAGCCTACGTTTCCAGCTGTTTCTGGTTGATGTGGGGATCACACTGTTCGCAGCTTAGGTTCTCGCTAGGCGCTTTGGCCCTTTCGCGGTTCGTCCCATTGATGGGGCGATGGGGGGAGGGGGGCTCGCCCTGTTTGCTCGCCCCTGGTCCCACGATTCGTATGCTTTTGGGTTGTTTTATGCGGCCTATGGTGGCATTGACGGCACACAGACATTGACAACGGCAGACGTAGAATGCTCCCAACCACAGGGGGGTCTCTATAGGCCATTGCTCCTCGTGCCTCTCTAGAGGGGACCAGATTCTGGCTCGTGGTCCCTGGTAGGCAAGAACTCCATGCATTGACTGATGCCAGAAAGATATACATATACATTCAGCCTGGATAGCTCTGGGGAACCTCTAGGACTCACCCAGAAAATGGTGTTTCATTACATTCAACTCTGTTTTTTGTGAAACAAAACAAATATCTTTGTAATATTTTCATACTAAAACAAAACCTTATTGCTGCTCTACAGTGCTTTATTATTAGGGACTAACAGTGTTCAAAACTGCCACTAGTACTGCCTGGAAATCTGCACTTGATGGATCTAAACTAATTTGTGGCTCCTGTCTGCAAGTCTTTACTGCTTTACTTGATATTTGGTGTTTATATCACACACACACACTTTTCATATATCCTTTAGTCTTATTGTTGAAGATAATATTCTTTGTAAGAACCCTGAATTGCAGATAATATTGCTCTGTTTATTCAATGTTTACAAGAAGTGTCCAAAAGAAAATCTACATATCACACACTTGTTAAAGTCCCTCTTCTTTGTGCATCATCATCATCATCATGTAGTTGTCATTCTCATGGGATGAGAATGATGAGGATAATAGTCCTCCTCCTCCTCCTCCTGCTCCTCAACACTACCAACACTCAGTAATTTTCTTCTCTGTTAATGAATAAGGCCCTGGGTAGTCTGTCCTGTAACTACTTGCTAACATTATTCATGGATTAGTCATTATCAGCTCTCTGAGCATTCTGTGGATATTATTATAAAAAATTAAATCATTTTTATTAACATGATTATCATTTCCCTCTACAGGCAGCTCCCCTTATTAATTTGTTCAACAATTTTAGAATTTGAACAAAAAAATTCTTCTAATACAATACTATTAACACTTTCGCGCTTTAGATTAGAGATAACTCGTTGCCGTTTTCTCTTACAATTCCGCATAACAGCCTACTTTTCTCGTCCATCGAAAAAATATTTCTATAAATTCCATTTTTTAACCGAAATGGATGGGGATACTTTTGTTTTGTAGAGAATTTATTTGCGAATGTTTTGGTACCAGAATGAATATTATATCCCATAAACTTCTATGAGTAAAAAAAAAAATACACAAAGTACAGTATGTTTGGGGGTGTGGCGAGCGTGTGGCAGTGGGTTCCCTTTAGCCGTTGATATATCCAACACGTGGGAAATATTTGTATGTGTTATGTATATGTCTGTGTAGGGAATTTTACTGCGATCACTGTCATACAAATTATAAAATGTTTCAACAAGTATAAACATGACAAACATCAAACGAACGAAAACAATGCGTTCGTTTCTGCCGCGAACGCATACTGAGCGACGTGGTTCTATATTTGGCGCTTCTCTTAGACATGCTTTGTACAAATGTTATACAGTTCATCTTATAGAAAATTTTATTGCGAACACATTGGTATAAAAAAGAAATACGTACATAGAAAAGTAGGGTCAGGAAACGTATAAACTTTCCAAGCATGATTTCCCCCGTGTTTTCGCCAGTGCGCTCGCGGCTAACTACTCTCCACTTCACACACTCTTGCGGGTGGGCAATTACCTATATTAAACATTCATATGCATATGTCCGTGTAGAGAATTTTATTGCGATTCCAATGATACCAAAATTAGCGATGTAGGACAACTGTAGGCTTCGCAACCATTAAGAGAGTGGAAACATTTTGTTGCTGTTTGGCGCTCTCGGCGAGTGATCTGCATAGTTTTTTATTTGGTGTTGATACTCCTTATGCTTGGGCGGCATTTTATAGGTATGCTCTTATAGACAATTTCATTGCGAACACAGTGATACCAAATTTAAATACGTGCGCCTTCAATTATTGTCAGGACAGTCAAAAGAGTGTTCACTTTTCGGTCTTACCGCGTAGGCGCGCGAAGTGCCGAAAGCATCTGGGGTATTGTTTTTTTTTGAGCGCCGAGAGCGCGAAAGTGTTAAAATGCATTCACTCATCGCGGGAGAAACAAAAAAATTAAAATCAACTTACCATCACTATAATAGAGCAGAGAAAAGCATCACTGCATGCATGAATTGTTTTTAACTTGTTTACAAGATATTTCACATTTGTGCATACTTTTTTTTTATAGAATTTTTTCAGTAGTGTGTCACTTGATGTTCTAATACTGTATAATAAAACATGCAGAACATCGATACACACATATATATGCGTGTCACATGCAAACAAAAATGCCTTGTTTCACTGTAAATTTCTTTATTTGACATGTTGACACCATCTTACATACCTCTGGCTTTGTGTTTTTTTTACAACGCACTCATGTTGGCCTTTTGCACGATTCCCATAGATGGTAAGAACTCTTATTTCATGTTGCAGAAAGGCATCATTGAAAGCCAGTTTGGAGCAGCATGAGGCAATGATGTGGAGATAATACCCATGATAGTGATATCTAGTATATCGGAATATATCATCATGGGACAGGGTGCTCCCGCATCTCACCATGGCTAGATCATTATGATATTGCTTTAGATGCCATGGAAGACAAGCAATATGCTGATGTAATATAGATAGATTTTGCAACAGGTTTAAACAAATAGGACCATGGTATTACTCTTCACAAAATGCACAAAAAAGGAATTACTGGCAAAGTAGGGAGATGGATCTTTAACTTCCTAATGAATAGAACCCAGTATAATAGTCAACAAAGTAAAGTAAAATGTGGATCATCCACTGTGAAAAGCTCAGTCCCCCAAGGTACCTGCTTCGGTACTTTTTCTCATCCTTTAATCGGACACAGGCAAGGATACAAACTACAGTACTGTATCATCCTTTGCAGATGATACAGTAGGTAATATAGTAGTAGATACACGTCTGTAAATCCTTTACAGACGACACTAGGATTTTCATGAGAGTAAATAATACAGAGGACACAGTAAACCTCCAGACTGATATTTTCTCTGATTTTGAAAGATTTGATTAAGGCCTAGAGCAGCTCAAAGGTTAAACATCACCACTGAACTGCTCTGCCTCCAAATATGGCAACCCCCCTGGTGTGCGAGAAATAAATTCTTTCCAAAAAATTATTTTTATATTGTTAAAATGCAGTCTCTGATCACGGGAAACTAAAAAAAAAATATATTGTATGCGACATACTTTAGCTGCGATGGAGCTGGGAAGTTGAGCAAATTATGGGCGCTGAGTGATGGAACGCTGGGGGTCAGTTGGCCCTGCGACCCCTTGGGGCGGCAATTGCCGCAAATATAATGTTTCACAATTATTTTGATGTTTCTCGTTCGTTTTTTCTCTTATTTTTTGTTTTAATATTATTCAAAAGTGTATAATTTAAGAAATTTTTATAGTTCAAAGTGTGGAACATAGTTATGCTCAAAATTATGGGGCTCATATATGTGACATATATATATTATATTCTACGATCAAACAGTGTTTTTGCTGTTATTACACTATATATACACATTGTATATACCCATCTACATATGTGTTCACCATAACAAACCACTAAGTTTGTATGGTGAGCATGAAAAACATGAGTGAGCTGCCACACCCAGCCAGCCCTCCCTCACTCCTCCAACACCTTACTCGCCAACATTCCTCCTCCCACCATACTGTTATTGTTTTTATTACACTATTTACACACGTTATGTATAAGTATCTACATCTTTTATTCACCATAACAATACAACTAAGCTGGTATTGTGCCCAAACAGCACAATGGTCATCATACACTTCATGACAAGTCACACAGCAGACGATGCTCCGAGTACGATGCCACCTCCCTCACCTAAATGGCTCCTTCCAACATACTCCTGTTGCTGTTATTACACTATATACACACATTATATATGCGTATCTACATTTGTGTTCACCATAGCGAACCAGTAAGCTAGTATGGTGAGCCCAAACAAGAGTGGCTGTCCCACACAGTGACGCTACCTCGATTCCCTTCCTCCTCACCAAATTCCTCCACCTCACAATACTACACACAGCACTAATTATCACCACAATCCTGCCATTATCACAATCCTGGTCACTAAATCCTGTAAATGAATAACTGACCACAAATTTATTTTGTAAAGGATCATAAGAAGTCATTTGAAGATTCCTAGATGGATGAAATAATGCTATGGTGCTGTGGTTAGTGCTGTGAACATCTTGAACAGCATTGATTCACTGATACTTGAACATTGTACACAGTCATTATCACACTTAAGCTCTTCTGTAATACTATCATTACTAAATAATACCAGTTACATATATATTTTGACATTATTAGGCACTGCTGTGGTCACAAGCTGAATAGCAGTGCTGTGAGCTCATGCTATATGCGCCAGCCTTGGTTGCTCACTCAGTACTGAGGCTCTTACACCCGGGATTGTTGCCCACGATTTAAAAACAAATGGCGTCTGTTTACAAGAGCCCTGAGGGAGCTGATGTGAACCCCATGTAGCCGCAGGAGTTTTGAATCATACGCTATGCCTATAAGATCCCTAAGGCGCATTGCGCACCACCCGTCGAGCACCTACAGGCGCGTTGCACAATGCAGTGGTTAAAGAAACAATCATATTGTGATAATTTTACATGTAAGTACCGGTTACTGAATGCTATGGTTATGATAGCATGTCAAAGCATCATGAAAAACTTAAAACAAGCAAGTTTGATTATTTTGATCATAAAAGTTTTATGTATGTAACAAACATTATAGAATACTTTTACAAAATTGCTTTCTATGTCTTAGCATAATGCTTTCTGCTGTCAAGAGATGGTTCTCTGTGCTTCCCTTATTATTCATGTAAGTGACAGATTTATTGACGTAATTATAATAAAATTTACTTCTTAAGGGTTTTCAAGTGTTAAATTTGTTTGAAATCATCAGTTGCAGTACAGTACTTTAAATTTTTTTTTTTTTTTTTGGCCTGTAATGCAAAAGAATGTTAAAGGCATTTATTTCCAACTATAATAACAATATTAATTATGCATAAATGCAGACTGTTCAGAAAAGTAAGTTGATGGCCATGTTAATTAGAAACCACATTCAAGGTTAAGTAAGATGGACATCCTCTACAGGTGGGGCTGGACAGTTGCAGGGAGTGGACTGTTAGAAGAGAAGCTGAAGGAGTTAGGAGGACAACAAATCCTGCCAGTAAGATTCATCAGTGCCCTTTTTGCCAATATTGTACAACTGTTATAACTAATCTAACAAGACATGTGCGTATACACACTGGAGAGAAACCATTTGCTTGTCCACACTGTTCATACAAATGTACAACAAAAGAAAATCTTAAGACGCACATTCGCATTCATACTGGAGAGAAACCATATGAGTGCCCTTACTGCCCATATCGTTCCTCAAGAGCAGATTCACTGAAAAATCATATGTTTATTCATAAGTCTCTGAAGATTTAAATATAAATGTTATGTACTGCACTTTCACAAATTTATGTGCTAAAAGTTAAACTTTAATACATTTTTTGAAAGCAAGTGAAACATTTTTTATAAAAATAAAATTTGCCATCAATAGATATTTATTAATTTCTTCAGTATTATAAAAAAAAATAATATTATTGAAGGGTTGAAAGTTGTGAAGTAAATTTGCATTATACATTTTAAATTAATACACAACTTGTATTGGAAACTCAAATGAAATATGTTCATTATACATGTACTTCATAAAATAATTATTCAAATTATAAAGTTTTTTGTAATAAAGTAATTTTTGACTTATAGTTTCTTTTAAATCATATATTTATCAATTCATTTCAAGCTATTGCTTCATAACTTGTATAGAATAATTCATTTTTTTCATAAAGTGATGAAAACAGTTCATGTAGCATTTTATGAAAGATATAGATATATAGATACCTGTATGTAGATATAGATATAGTACAGTATATAGATCTAGATAGATATATAGATAATTTTTTTGAAGGGCAGTCAACTTATACTGTTGATTATCAGGGCTATAAATTTGCATTTTATTTTGTAGTATTGTATTTGGAAAGTTGTTTTAAAATCTTGTTCTCAGTAAATACTTCTTTGATTTATATTTTTAAGCTGTATATTTCATAAATTATTAAATAATTATTGTTAATTACAGTATACACCAATTCTTACTTTTGTGTTTTATAGAATGTGAACCGATTTTTAATGAACAGCCAACAGCTGAGAGCTCTTATGGTGACCTTGAATTGGCAAGATCTATGTATGAATGAGGATTAATGTGGTATATTCTTCTAATCTGGTTCTACCTGCTTTATAACAGAGCTCTAAGAACTCTGGAATTATATGTTTATTGTTCAATTTTAACCTTATGTGATGTGCATGATCATTAGCCGTTAACAACATTTCGATGTAATCATCCACTATGTAGTTTGTAAATTATGCTCTTTGCTTCAAGTGTTAAATTCTTTTTTAGTTTTAAGTTTACAGAATTCTGAAAGTTTTTATGGTAGACACAAATAAAGATTGGATTACCATTATCTTTGAATAAATAACAATAGTTCCCTTTTACCCCATTGTTTACTATTTTCACTCATGAATTTTATTATGCAAATTTGATATATTGTAGATTCCTCTCTGTAAAGTTATTATTTATTTCAGACTCATTATTAGCAGTAACTTCACCTATGTCTTTTGAATCCACATTCTATGAACTTGACTTCCTATAGAATCTCCATAAAGAATTTGTCATTTATATTTTTTAAATCTTCATTAACCCTTAAACCACTAAGGTCCTTTTGGCTTGTAACACCACCAGGCACAACAACAAAAAATCTATTTTTTTTTTCTTATAAACCTCTTTATTTTTGTCCCCTGAGCACGGGAAAAAAAAAATTGTACTTACCAATGACGTAAATGAGCCGAGAAATTGGCCGATGACATTACAGATCTTCATCGCTCGAGGATGGTGCGTCCCGAGAGAGTTAGGCGCAGCATTGAAGGAGCCCGAGTTGACGCGAATTCATTTTCATGGCATTATTTACAGTATCTATGGCGTATTTTACAAACATTTTGTTCACTGATGTGATACAATATGTGGTCACTTATGTTTTATTATAATACAAATGTTGTAAATTTATTATGCTGTCACATATTAGTCACATGTACAGTATCCACTCAATTTAACGGCCTCTTTTATACCGATCTGCTGGTATTAACGACCGGTTTGGGAGCCCAGTAGCTAGAGCCTGCTATACCGGTCTGCGGTCGATATTACCGACAGTCGGTATTGGGTTTGTTGTGGCATCAGCGTCCCCTCACATGGCGACCAGGCCGCCACCGACCTGGATCGTCCAGAGTCATATATTACATCTTAATTTTCTTTTAAAATGATTCACTTTAATGAAGAAAATTGTAAATTATTATTAATAAAATATTTTGAAACAGTTTTTATTAAGCAAAAGTCTTTGTTTTCTTATTAAATACCTTTTATAGTATGTATAGGCACTAGGTATTTTTTTTCCCACGGACCTAGTATGTACTCCGCCGGGCCATGTGTTCCCATTGTTTACCGTGAACTCGCGCGGCTAGCTTCAATTGTGAAGGATATTACTGTACTGTAATTGTGATCTTTTTAATTTACAAAATGCCAAAAGTTACCCAAAGGAAGCGCCTGACGGTTGCACAGAAGCTGGAGTTAATTAAGAAACTTGATAAAGGATATTCTCATGCACGAGCAGCAGCAGAGTTTAACATTCAACATAATTGTCAATAGTGAAGTAGAATTAGAACTCATGTGAATTAGTAGTAAGGCTAGCTGTTGTGTGAAGTGAGTGCCTGAAAATAAGTGTACTGTACATACAGTATGTACCCTGTATACAATATAAACAATATAAAACAAGCGCTGCAGAGGATGACGTAATCATCACAGCTTCGTAATCTTCAGCTTCATTAAAAGTAAGTCAATTTACCAATTTTATTATAGTATTACGAGATATTAATTGTTTTTTTTTCAACAAAAGCTACATATTAGTCTCTGCAAATGTATATTCTATCGTCAGCAGAGAAAAGGTGAGCTCAAAATATTTCGTCTTGGCTAGCTCTCAGTGACAAGGCTCGATCGCCATTGTTATGGCATGGCCGCCACAGCCTGTGTCGTAACATTAAAAGTAAGTCAATTTACCAATTTTATTATAGTATTACAAGATATTAATTGTTTTTTTTCAACAAAAGCTACATATTAGTCTCTGCAAATGTATATTCTGTCGTCAGCAGAGAAAAGGTGAGCTCAAAATATTTCGTCTTGGCTAGCTCTCAGTGACAAGGCTCGATCGCCATTGTTATGGCATGGCTGCCACAGCCTGTGTCGTAACATTAAAAGTAAGTCAATTTACCAATTTTATTATAGTATTACAAGATATTAATTGTTTTTTTTCAACAAAAGCTACATATTAGTCTCTGCAAATGTATATTCTATCGTCAGCAGAGAAAAGGTGAGCTCAAAATATTTCGTCTTGGCTAGCTCTCAGTGACAAGGCTCGATCGCCATTGTTATGGCATGGCCGCCACAGCCTGTGTCGTAACATTAAAAATACATTACCTGCACTGTTCAGGGTAAATCAAAACACATCTCTAAAATTTTATTAAGACAATATTAACTCACTGATTGATACATGAAATATTTTTCAATACAAAGGAATGAATCAATTTTTTCCCACCCATCTGGACTTGATCAGAGCGTGTTCACACATCATCCATGCAGCAGCCAGCAACTGGCTTAATCGTCGGCCGTGCACTAAATTAGAATGCAATTACACAATGAACTTTATTTAATTTTAGTTATACAGTATAAAATATATCCTACCTGAATGTTACTTGAAAAATTACCCGACCCGACTTAATTCGGAAATAACGGAGCTCCGTAAATAACGACTAGGGCTCAGCCCCATATAGGCTGTTAAATTGAGTGGATACTGTATGTGCACAAAAATGTTTTATTTTTCAGGAAATATACAATTTATTATGAAATATTTTCACTATATACTCTCATTCACTCAATATTTGCATGATTTTGAACCAGTATTGGACATTTAGAAGTCCTCGAGACCGTGATACTCGTCAAAACATTTGACATAGCACAATGGGACCTTACACGCTGTGCACCAAGTTAAGACCAATTTACATTTCTGTTCCCTCTTTTTTGTTGTCTTGCATACAATGCACTCACGCTGACTTACTGCACGCTTTCCAGTTGGTGGTAAATACCTTATACTGTGTCAGAAAGGCATCCTTGAAAGCGAGCCTGGGTGTGGGAGCATGGTGTAATACTGGGTTCACAATGAGCCTTTGTATGCCAGGAATTGGTTTGCCAAACTTTTCTAGTACTGTAATTGTGTCACTAAAGTAAATCTGGATGCACGGAAATTTCGTTTACCACCTGTTTTGACAAGATACATATTGTAACTATTTAGCATTGTTACATCAACAAGGTGGAAAAACATCTTCTTGGTCTACTTCACTGTTTTCCATACACACTCAATTGCCCCTACCATCATATCACATTTATCCACCAAACGCATGTTGATGTTATAGTCCAAAACACAATCTGGCTTATAAATTTTTTTGTTTTGTTGTTCTGTTCACCTTGCCACTGTCTACCATTGTACCATCGTGAATGATAGTCAACATGTTCACTTCACGTCTGTCTTTCCACCGCACTGAAAGCATTGTATCAGTTTTTTTTAGCTTGCAAACACCAACCTGCATAGCAGTGTGAAACACTGGCATTTCCCTTCATTTTGCCTTCACTGTGCCACACACTCCATTTCTATTATCAAGCAAAAACCTAGTTAGCAAGGGACTGGTATAATAGTTATGTGTATAATATGTGGCCCTTATTCAAATATGGTGCAAGCAGTGACTTCACAACACTACCTGAGAAGCCATGTTGGTCATTAGCAGGAATGTCTACATTTGTACCCGTATATATTATCATGTGCAACACAATTCCTGTTTCACAGTCACAGAGTACTGTACAAAGAATTTAAATACAAATCTGTGGCGTTTGGAGGGAATATACTGCTTGAAGGCAAGACGTCCTTTGAAAAGCACAAGGGATTCGTCAGTCACCAGCTTCTGAGCTGGTATGTAGAAATCTCTTAACTTTCCAACACATTCTGATCTTCATTATTTGCAAAATGAAGACACCTGAGAAGTATCGCAAATCTGTCTTGAGACATATATTTCCCGAACATTGGTGTTGGAACAGTATAGTCTTTGCTTCAATAATGGTCGAGTACGTGTTTGACACAATGTTTCATCAACATACACAGTGCCAAAAACACATAAACTTCACCTAATGTCATATCTTTCCATCGCTGTAATCGTGAAAAATCGGATAACGCCTCACGAATGAGATCAGCCTCATATTTGTTAGTTTTTAGAACAATATGTTCCATGGGCAGCTCATCAAAATATGTGGTAAAGTAGTCCATTTCACACATATCGTCACCTGTATCAGGGGAAAAAGTCTGTAATCTCGACATCTGAATTGTTAAAGGCAGGAATTTCTGGAACAAAATCTTTCCTGTCACTCCACGCAAATACACCTGGTGTCTTTCGAGAGGTAACAGCAGCACCATGGCGAGGAATCTGTGGACCAGGTGCTGAAGCACGTCTAGCAACTGTACGGGCGGGAAGGGACGATGACAGAAAATTACTTGACGTTGAGGGGCTTTGTTCATCAGCGTCCCCATGTGGTGCCATGCGGTGCCGCGTGGCTGGGTCAGATGCTGCTGACGCGACAAAATCTCCCTTGGCAACACCACGCACTCCACTGGCACTAGCGGCAGCGAAACTATTTTCTGATTCTAAATCACTAAAACCAGAAAATGATTCACCTTCCTCAGACTTGTTGCCCAAAACATCAAAATCTGGGAAAGTAACACATGAACTAAGTGGTGTCGAGTGCAGGCGAGGAGGCATGAGTGAGGGGCTAGGCCTAGCCCTCGTGGCACCAGCATGTTCACTCACATCATCTGTCAGTATCCACATCTGAGGGCTGTGTGTAGTCATGATTATGTCAGAGTCGTCAGTATCAGGTTCATCACCATCCGGGAACAAATTCTGATTAATTTCATCCTCAGTCAAAGGTCGCGATGCACGCTTCGCTGAGCAGGGTCGGTCGGTGGAAAGTCATGCCCTCGCCATGGTCTCTGTCGGGTAACAAGGTTTCCAAACAATGGCGGCATACGCTTGATTTTTTCCCAAGTGGTGTTTGTTTACATTCAGGGTCGACTTAACTTTAGCTGCCCCTATCCCTTGTGGGGCATTTAAAATCATGCGCTAAACCCCCAATCGTATATGTATGTATTGTGCGGTTTCGTGAAAGTTACTCCCATCGTATATGTATTTATTGCGCGGTTTAACCACCGTGCTGCGCCGAGTTTATTGTAAAATTCCCCCGGTGCGCATGAAATAAAGAGTTCCCAAAAATTAATTTTTCTTCGTAAAATGATAAATTCCTTTCCCTGAACATGTCTTATGTAAAAATAATTACCAAATTTCACTTACTTTGACTGTGGGGACGTGGACAAGGTGTGCTGTGACGTCATCAGGGCCCGGTTGCCTGTGTGTGAATCGCCCAGACACAGTCGCACGGGCCATTTAAGCACCGGGTGTTGCCACAAATATATTTTCAATTATTTATTTTATGTATTTCCAATGCGGTTTTATTTGTTTTTTATCGTATATGATGCATATTTGTGTCTTTACAATATGTATACAGTAGAACGTTCATAATGTTCCATGGAACTTCGGACAGGTGTATGGGAGCCAGAGGTGTGTGCGCCACCCATGGTTGCTCATTCAGTATTAACCCAGCCAGCAGCCCTTGGGCATTCTGGGATTTTTTCCAAGATGGCTGCCTCTCACTGGAGGTCCTAAGAGTCCATTTCGTACACAACCAACGTCGTACACATTTAGAATTGGTACCAAAAAATCAAAAAGAGTTTTCTCGGTTGGTGCAGTTTCCCTCCGATCGAGAATACTCGGTTGGTGCAGTTAAGTGGTTAAGGGTTAATTATGATTGAAACACCTGATAAAATTTACATACCATTTCTCTGCCACTGTGAGAAGGGGGATGAAATGTGGGTCTTTTATACTAATATATATATATATATATATATATAGGCTATAATATAAAATCAACAGAGCCTCCCTTAATTCCTATACTGTATTACAGTACATGCATCTTGCTTTAAATTTGAAATACAGAACAAATGTAAATTATAAAGATGAGAGATGATACACCTCAAACATGAGAGTAATCACTGTGATTGGTACAATTATTTTGAATTTACTGGACTTTAACTAACAGTGTGCGTGCATTATATTTATTAAGACAACAGGGAAGGGGGGGACACAATACAACATGAAATTATTTCTCACTCACCAGATTGACTACTGTACTCAAGTCACAGTGAGGAACTGTGGCAAACAACCTCACAACAGTGAGGTGAGTGCCCCATGAGCATACCCAACACACACCCTCTGTGTGTCCAAGCTGTCTCTGTCCTCATGGGGCGCAGGGACACTACTCTCACAAAACCGTGTATGTAAAACTTTATGCACACAGAAGTAAAAACATTTTCTAATACACAAATTCAACATACAAACACTGACAAATGCAACATAAAAATTAACCAAAATAAAACAAACTGATATTTTAACCAAGACAAAACATTTAGCTACAGTAAATGAAAAAAAGCAGGATTTTATTTATTGGTCATTACACCACACAAAGAAAGCAGTCACCAATAATATTCAGTAAAAAATCAAGAATACTGAGTATTTGAAAGATGTGGATTTCCTCAACACGCATATTACTTGTTTTTAAATGATTGTGTGGAGATTTGGAAAATACTGCAGATCAATATAAAGAACTACATAGCAGGAAGAACACCTGCTTCCTATCTTTAACTATAGTGCTGTCAAGATAAAGTATAATGATGCAAAATGGTATAATTATTAACCCTTACACCGCGCATATTACCGCAAATATTGGGGGCCTGGTAGCGAAAAATATTTGACTTATGTAAAAATAATTTAAAAATGGTAAACAAATCTCCAAGTTTTTGGCTTCAGTGTCGTGAAACTTTAATAAAAATATTTTCAGAAATTGATTTTAGATGAATTTTTAAAAAATGAGAACATTTTGTTGATAAGGAGAACAGTTCCTAATAACTGGAACTGAAGGATTATGCAGTAATAAAGACATGCAAGCACCTATCCGATGCTCAAAGAAGAACAGTAGTACAGAGGTACCTCGGTTTAAGAGTTTAATCTGTTCCTAGAGACAGCTCGTAACCCAAAAACTCGTAAACCGAAGCTAATTTCCCCATAAGAAATAATGGGAAATGAATTAATCTGTTCCCAACTACCCAAAAACCCTCACTTCAAACTAAATTTTATACTTAATTCATCGAAATCTACATTACAAAAGTATGTTCAAATTATTACTTACCCTTGCTGATGACTGCGGTTGGCGTATGGAAGATGGTGAGGAGGGGGGAGGAGGAGAGGTGTTACTATTTGGAAGGGGAGTCCCCTTCCATTATAACATCAGGCAGTGAGGACCTCTCAGGAGTGCATTCTCTGGCACGTTTTGCCTGCACACCACTAGGACGTGCTTGTGGCTTACTGCTTGCTTGTCTTACTAAGAAACTGTCTAAAGACATTTGTTTTTTCCCTATATTTTAACACTTGTCTGTAGTAAGACATCATATTGTCATTTAAAAGGGCAATGCAACGGCCTGCTACAGCTTTATCTGGGTGAGTTTTTTCAACAAAACATTGCAGTTCTTCCCCTACTTTACACATTTTCTTACTGACGAAGGGACATCCTCTACTGCATCTACTTACACCTATTTTCTTAGGTTGAACCTTACCACTGGCTTTCTTGGGACCCATTGCGAGATATATATAAACAGCTTTTATGCTCAAATGGTCAAATATCCAACAAAACACTGTAAATCCTGGTGAAGAATTCAGGCGGGATAGTCACTGGGCGCTAGGCACTGGTAAACTGAGGAGCGATCGGCGTGCTACCACGAGCTAGGTCGGCCCGTACTCGTATCAACACGCTCGAATTCTGATGCAAATTTTCTGAGCAAATCCTGCTCGTAACCCAAAAAACTCGTAACCAGGGATGCTCGTAATCCGAGGTACCACTGTAGTAAAAAGTGTCCACAAAGTGAATATACAGTTGGTGCATTTATATCATTGCTTATACTTAGTGGGCCAGCCAGAGGCTTAGGGCCCGTGCAGGAATATCCCTGCAAAAAAAAAAAAAAAAAAAACATTGCTTAGTAATATATAGTAACACAAATAATAATGAATAACTATGTTAATATGATCAATTTTGTTATATATCATATAAATACATTGTCCAATGTTAATATATTGCACAATGTTAATTTAAAGGACAAAGTTAATAGGTGTTTGGGAGCCAGGTTCGCGTGCACCACCCATGGTTGCTCACTCAGTACTAACCCAGCCAGCAGCCCTAGGACATTCTGGGAATTTTTTCCAAGATGGCTGCCTCTCACTGGAGGTCCTAAGAGTCCATTTTGTACACAACCAACCGCGCACACATTTTGAATGGGTACGAAAAAATTAAAAAGAGTTTTCTCAGTTGGTACAGTTTCCCACCGACCGACCACATCACCCACACCATTCCCCACACCATCTCCCACACCATTCCCCACACCATTCCCCACACTACCCACACCATCCCCCACACCACCCACACCAGCCACCACACCACCCTCCACACCACCCACACCATCGCCCACACCACCCACCACATCATTCCCCACACCACCCACACCCACACCATCCACACTCACACCATCCCCCACACCACCCACACCATCCTCCACACCACCCACCACACTACCCACACCATCCACACCCACACCACCCACACCATCCCCCACACCACCCACACCATCCCCCACACCACCCACCACACCACCCACCACACCACCCACCACACCATCCCCCACACCACACCACCCCCCACACCACCCACACCATCCCCCACACCACCCACACCCACACCATCCCCCACACCACCCACACCATCCCCCACACCACCCACCACACCACCCACCACACCACACCACCCAGACCATCCCCCACACCACCCACACCATCCATGGGGTGTATTGAGGCAGCAGGCTTGGAAGCGTCTCATTCAACTCGCCCGACAAAAAAAAAAAGATCCCCTAATACATCACCCTCACCACTGACAAATGCCCATTTATTATGAATTCTTCATTTGGAATAAGGAATATGATAGAGCAATGTGTTACAAGCCACTGAAATGGTAAAATTTTCTCTCTTAATTTTGTGAAAAGCATCGAGCATATTATTGAGGCAAATATGTGGCATGGAGTCAGCAATCCATAATTGCTGGGTTGACAGGTATCCTCTCACACCTCCAGGAACCCCCCCCCCCAACCCACCCCCCACCCCCCAATGACTCGAGGAGCAACACACTGGTTCCCGGCCACACACACCACCATCACACAATGCCAAGTCAGCTGCTGTTTTCTACAGGAAACAATAAAACATGTTAATGATTAATAATGTATATTAATACACAAAAATTAACATATTTTGGCATAAATATTTTACAGCTATTTTACAAACATATTTTACATTGTCAAACATAAATATTTTACATATTTTACGGGGAGCCGGTCGGCCGAGTGGACAGCACGCTGGACTTGTGATCCTGTGGTCCCGGGTTCGATCCCGGGCGTCGGCAAGAAATAATGGGCAGTTTCTTTCACCCTATGCCCCTGTTACCTAGCAGTAAAATAGGTACCTGGGTGTTAGTCAGCTGTCACGGGCTGCTTCCTGGGGGTGGAGGCCTGGTCGAGGACCGGGCCACGGGGACACTAAAGAGCCCCAAAATCATCTCAAGATAACCTCAAGATAACCAAGATAGCTAAGATTGAAGTTTTTAATACAGAATGGATGAGAGGTTTGGCAGCCATGCGTGATCAGCAACCGTCCTCCCCTCCGCCACTCTTACAAACATGACCACCCTACACTCCCTACATCATCACTACCTCCACCCCCTCCCTCACCACCAACGCCTCTCTCACCACCACCGCCTCCCTCACCACCACCACTATTACCATCACTCCCTCACCACCACCACCACTCACTCCCTCACCACCAATGCCTCCCTCACCACCACTGCCTCCCTCACCACCACCACTGCCTCCCTCACCACCACCACTGCCTCCCTCACCACCACCACTGCCTCCCTCACCACCACCACTGCCTCCCTCACCACTACCACTCCCTCCCTCACCACCAATGCCTCCCTCACCTCCACCACCACCACTGCCACCCTCACCACCACCATCACCATCACTCCCTCACCACCACCACCACCACTCTCTCCCTCACCACCAATGCCTCCCTCACCACCACTGCCTCCCTCACCACCACTGCCTCCCTCACCACCACTGCCTCCCTCACCACCACTGCCTCCCTCACCACCACCACTGCCTCCCTCACCACCATCACTCCCTCACCACCACCACTCCCTCCTTCACCACTGGGAAATCAAAATATAATTCTGTACAACTGTTTACACCTTGGTGAATCATAGTTGATGACAGTGGCTGTCATCAACTATGACAGCTCGGTCTCGGTGATCGCTTGGACGAACATTCCTCGCTTAATCGAACATTTGTATGTTCCACTGAACATTTGATACCAAATTCAATTTGTTAGGCTCTTCCAGGAATTCGATAGAGCGGAGTTCGTTAGACTGAGGAAGCACTGTACTTAGGAATTTTTAAATATCCTGGTGCTACTCTGATGCAGGTGTTGACACAAAGGGAACTCTCTTCAACTGTGTGGCAGAATTGGTGTCAAAGGGCAGCTATGTGGCAGAGTGGGCAGGTGTGTGTAGGTATGTGGGAAACAGGCAGAGAGCTGGTAGGTGTGTGGTGAGTAGACAGGCAGAATGCGGAGAGTGGGTAGGCAGCCTTCAGTGCAGGGCAGGCAGAGAATGGGTGGGCAGCAGAGCGGGTAGAAAGCAGAGTGGGCAGGCAAGCAGGTAGAGTTCAACCACATGGCAGAGTGGACTGCTGAAGGCAGACAAGCAGCAGAGTGGACCGCAGAGTAAGCAAAGCAATGTAAACAACTAAAAGGTTCACATAAAATGAAGCACCAAAGCATTCAAATAACTGCAAATGATTCACTCAATTACAAATGAATCACTCAAAATGAGTTCAAACTCCTAGTGCAAAAAAGGCCACCAAGAGTTGACACCCCAGGGCCCCACAACAGCAGAGTTAGTCCAGAGCTGATAGACCATGAACTGATGCCCCTGGTGGAGGGAGAGAATCAGGGAGCCACCAAGGTTTTACCAGAAAGAGGCATTTTATTTAATTTAACATTGGTTTTCTGGAGGTGCTTCTGACCCTTAAGCTATCTAACGAAGAGAGAAGATGGAAAACCTGGAACTTACCAGAGGGAAGTGGCAACTGCAATAATCATCAAGACCCGGTTAGACTTCTCAAACTCTCAAACCCAAAAAACAGCCCATGACTAGCGAATACACAAACACCATGGGCTTGATGGTGGACTACAGGCTGGCTAGACTTAACCATGGAACCAAGGAAACCAATGCAACTAACAGATTCAGAGTGGGTGTATGTAGGTAATGATGAATCACCATAACTGGATAAAACAAATCATCTCCAACTAGATAAATCAAGCATCAAACATCAAGGAGACCCAACTGAAAGCCAGACATCACGTTTCACCCCTGAAAAGAAGAAGAAGGCTGCAAATGAAAAACTACCCACTGGGGCTAAAAGAACATAACCCACACCACTGGAGGAGAGTACGAAGCCCTCCAATCCAACAACTATAGTTAAGAGCCAACAAAAACAGAGCCTGAAGAAAGGTAACCAGACTCAAGAGGCAACCATGGACCTAGAAGGCAAACAACACTAACACTGTATCAAGAGACCAAGACGGCACAGAAGCATGCGCTGGCCAGAGATGAAAGCAAACACAAAGCAACATGTAAAATGATGCAGAGAAAGAAGCACCACTAAACTACAACTTAGTCAGAAGATGTAAAGCAAAAAACAAACAAGACAAAAAGAACAAAACCACCAGCAGACACACAGAAGAAACATGATGAAAAACACATAGGCAAAAAAAAAAAAAAAGTGCCAGGAACCTTATACTGTCTGCAACACAGATACAGGTGGGACACCAACACACATCCATCATTGCACCATACAAATGGTGAGAACTAGTTTTGACACTTCAGACACATTATGCAATGGGGATGAGTGAACCAGCAAAGTATGTCACCAGGCTGAATTTTCCCATGGAAAAACACCCAGATTCAGACACTGGGCTAGATGAGCTGGAAACTAAGGATGAGCCAGCCACCAAAGAGCCAGAAGGATCACCTTGCCTGAGTACATCACCAACCTGGACAACACCAGGAGCAGCAACTGCACTAGGATGAAAAGACAATGGAACCCCCACCCTGACCAATCCAGCAAAAGACAACCACTGCAAGAGCCTCGTGATTGGGGGAATGAAGCCACATAAGAGAGAAACTGTTGGTTCCACGCTGATGCAAAAAGGTCCACTTTGAGGCAACTGAATGTCTCACAGAGCCAACAGAAGAACACGTCATTGATGGATCACTCCATGGAAATGGGATAGAAATTAAATAAACCATTTTAAAAACATTGGTACACCCCCATATGAATGGCACAGAGAACCAAAGCCAGAGAAGCCAGAAGCTGAGCTACACAAAAAGTTCAGCTTCAAAGGGAAAAGGACTGAAGTGACTCCACATAGTTTAGCAAAAGAACCACCAGAGAGCAGTTGAATTGAAGCTGAAGTTTGGCACCTAGAGGTAGATGAATCCCCCTGAAGGGTCTGCTACACCGACACAAACTCGCATACCAAACTGTGCACCTGATCAACAACCATTGAGGGCGATGAGTCACAATAATGTGGCTAAAGTATGTTGACCAGACCACACACTAGAAGGTGAAGGGACAATGACGTTTCGGTCTGTCCTGGACCGAATGTCCTAGACTGTCCTGGACCGAATGTCCTGGACTGTCCTGGACCGAATCAAGACAATCGACTTGAGAATGGTCCAGGACGGACCGAAACGTCGTCGTCCCTTCAACTTCTAGTGTGTGGTCTGGTCAACACCAATTAGGGCTTGGGGAACACTGATCACAAAACTCCCACCCAGAGCCAAGGTGTCTATGAACACAACAAATGCAGGGGAGAATGACACCACAAAAATGAACCCCAAAATCCTAAAGAGGAAGCAAGCAAACCAAGAGCTGGCGAAGGGCAAACGGGCCCAAACCTGATAGTCCTGGCAGCGGTGAAAGGAGGTGGAACCAATACAGTGCCTAGAGCCAAACCGTGCCCCAGGAAAAACACCATGCTTGCAAAATTCAGGCTTCTACACAGTCACCCAACCATCCGCTGACTCACCCAGCACATGGGTTAAAAACAAGATGGGTCACAAAGAGTTTTTCTTCTGCTTAGTTTGTGACTGTAAAATTTGACAAATAAAATTAAGAAATGAAACAGAGAAGATTAATGTACCAAGCTTTTATTGAAAGGCTGTTTACTCTGACCTTGAACTACCACCTCACTGCTAGATAACCATACAGGCTTAACTTATGCACTGTGCACCCCATTTCATGTGACAACTCCATAGTGTGCACAAAAAAAAATAATTATTATTTTCCTCTAATATTGTTAAAATGCTCTGTCCCATGCTCCCTTGAGCATGGGACAGCTAAAAATTTTGCTATGTAGTTTACTTTGTCATTGGTGGAGAGAGGAACTATCATGATGACATCACCGATTCATGAGCACTGATAGACGAGATGACCTGTGGAGGTTGCCCAGACCAGGCTGGCAGCAGGAGTTGCTGCGAATATGTTTAAACTTATTTACTTCAGTGTCACTGACATTTTTCACTTTTTTGTAATTATATTATGCAGTTATGTGTAATTTGATAAATTTATATAAAAAACATGCAGAACATCTATACACAAATACATTCGTGTTAATAACCCTTTAACGATTTTGTGACGACTACAGTCATCTTTTGCTCAAAACACCGGAACGTTCCAATGACGACTGTAGTTGCCAGCTGATTTTAGCTTGCCTATTTGTTATTTTATTTTTCTTTAATTGCATTTTGAAAATACCATCATAAAGTACAGCTCCTTAGCTTCAAAATGAAATCAAATTGAACAATTTACCATGCATAGTAACTTTGCAGTTTGCATTGGAAGTAAAATGTTCAAAGCAAATTTGCACTTGGCACAAACCAGTGAGACACTGGTAGTGCCCAAAATTGATAGGGGGCAAAAATGTAAATGGGTTAATATGCACACAATATTATATTCTTTTGACAATAATGCATAGTTTTTGCTATTATCACACTATATACAAATTTTAATATAATTACAGTACTACATGTTTATGCACTGCTACAAATTATTAAGCAGTTCTGGTGACTGTAAAGATCTTGTAACCATTGATCCAAGGTCAGTCTAGCCTCTCACATTTTTCACCAAGTTGTAACTACATGCATTGAGTATATTTTATTTTACAGTGGCACCTTGATTAACGAGTTTAATCCGTTCTGGCACCGAGCTCGTTATGTGGAAAACTCGTCTTAAGAAACAAATTTCCCCATTTAAAATAAAGGAAAAAAATTTAGTCCGTTCCACTCCCAAAAACATCCATACTTGTATGACATTTTTTAATGTAAATATAATACTGCACATGTAATTATAAATGTTTTGTTGTACAGTTTTCATGTTTACTTTACCTTATGATGAGTCGTTGCTGGCTTGAGGGAGACGACGGGGAGGTGGGAAGGAGGAGAGGGGTTATGGTGTGGAAGGAGAATCCACCTCTGAGTCAGGCGGCCTGTCTCTTCTTGGGAATTTCAACCCACTGGGACCGGGTTGTGGTTCACTATCACTGGCTCTTTTTTTCTCTACTTTTGCAAAGAACAAGTCTATTGACAATTGCTTTTGTCTTTGTTTTAGGATGTTCCTAAAACGAGACAGCAAATTGTCATTAAACATATTCAAACATCGGGTTGTCACTGATTTATCAGGGTGATGTTTTTCCAAGACTGCGGTCACCTTTTCAAACATTCCCAACACTTCCCTGATCTCACTTGAAGAGGCAGCAGCATCCTCCCCCTACCTCCTCCTCCCCTGATGAGAGCTCTCATGCTTCCTCTTGATTAAGCTTCTTCTGAAGTTCCAGGAGTTCCTCAGTGGTCAGTTCCTCACTGTGCTCCTCCACTAACTCCTGCACATCAGCAGCATCCAACTCCAGAGCCAAAGTTTGCCCCAGAGCAACAATATCATCCACTAGATGCACTTCCGGGGTCTTCCACAGGTGCAGATGCAGATGCAAGTGCAGGACCAAAACCTTCGAAGTCTCGCTCAGGGACACCCTCAGGCCACAGGTTACGCCATGCAGAGTTTAGGGTCCTCCGTGTTACTCCTTCCCAGGCCTTATCGATCAAATGTAAGGCACCCAGGATATTGAAGTGGTTCTTCCAGAATTCTTTGAGGGTCAGCTCTGTATTGTCTATCACATCAACACACCTCTCCAACAAGGCCTTCATGTAGAGCTTCTTAAAGTCTGCAATGACTTTCTGGTCCATAGGTTGGAGGAGTGGAGTGGTATTGGGAGGAAGAAACTTGATGGTGATGAACTGATTTTCGGGAAACAATTCTTCTTGCATCTGTGGAGGATGTGCATGAGCATTATCGAGCACAAGCAAGGCCTTGAGTGGCAACTACTTCTCGTCAAGATATTTCCTCACTGATGGGCCAAAAACATCATTGACCCATTCAGTGAAGAATATCCGCGTGACCCAGGATTTCTTATTGGACCTCCACATCACATTCAGTCGCGTCTTGTACACTTTGCATGCCTTGAACACGCGTGGATTTTCTGAGTGGTAGACTAGCAGCAGCTTGACCTTGCAATCGCCACTTGCATTGGCGCAGAGCACGAGAGTAAGCTGATCCTTCATCGGTTTGTGGCCAAGCAAAGATTGTTCCTCCTGTGTGATGTAAGTCCTCTTCGTCATTTTCTTCCAAAACAGGCCAGTCTCGTCACAATTAAAAACTTGTTGGGGCAAGAACTCCTCTCTAGCAACAAATTCCTGGAACTCTGGTACAAATTTCTCGGCAGCAGCTTTATCAGAGCGGGCAGCCTCCCCATGTCGCACAACACTGGATACCGCTTCTCTTCCTAAATTTCTCAAACCATCCACGGTTTGCCTTAAATATTTCCTCCTCTTCAGACGACACACCTGGTGTCTTCCTGACAAGGTCCACATACAACTTCTTGGCCTTTGCACAAACAAGAGCTTCAGAGACACTATCGCCATGCAATTGCCTTTCATTCATCCAGACCAGTTGTAGCTTTTCAACCTCTTCTAGGATTTTTGGATGTTTCTTGGTAACCTTGGTAACTCCTTTAGCCACCTCAAGCGTCTTAAATTGTTCCTTCCTCTTCAGAATGGTACAAATCGTTGATGAGGACCTGCCATACTCCCTGACGAGATCAGTCACATGGACACCACGCTCGTGCTTTGCTATGATTTCCTTCTTCACTTCCACGGTAATTGTCGCTTTCTTCCCCTTCCCAACACTGTCTTTAGCAAGCAGTTTCTTTGGCGACATTATGCATTACAAATTGCAGTCACAAAACCACAAAAAAAACAAAGAAAAGCGCAAATAAATCCAGAGGGATGCTTGTCGTGCGCGATACAACAACAACACTGGTTTCGGAGGCGTCCGAGAATTTGTGAGAACCCGCGAGACGCTAGGAAGCACCATGTGGCTTTGCTCGTTAATAGAGGTGAAGCTCGTCAATAGAGACAAATTTGCTGCAAATGGCTCACTCGTTACTCAAAATGCTCGTAAATAGAGCCGTTGTTAATCGAGGTGCCACTGTATTTGCATTTTTAATGTCTTTATTATGGTTATTTCAAATGCAATAATGCATTGGGTTATCAATACTGTTATTTATATCACAGAATGTGTAGGACATCAGTATGTACAGATATATTTGGTTAACATGGCATCACAATATACTATTACAACAATAAAATATACTATTTTGCTGCTATCACACTGTATTTATATGTTATATATATATAATTATCTACATATTTTTGTACCAATGCAAACCACTAAGCAGTTCTGGTGAGTGTAATAATCTCATAACCATTGATTCATGTATGGCATAGCCACGCAAACTCGCCAATTGCCATGGCATAGCAAAGTGCTGCCCAATATACTGCACATATAATTGCTAACTCTAGCCAAAACCCTTATTCTCATCATATTCCTGTTTACTAAATCCTGAATATAAATAATTTTTCACATGTTCATTTTCTAAAGGAATATGAGGTTCTAGTGCATGATGCATAGAGGCATCAAAACTGTGGCTGCCTGCCTCACCATCACCACCAGCATCAAATTTACTGAACCATTTATCTGAACCATGTACAAAATCTTTATCTCTGTCAGGGTTTTCTATGTCACTATCATCAATAAATAATTATAAATACTTATTTATTTCATCATTAAGTGATGCTGTGGGCATGAGCTGCATGGTGGTGCTGTGAGCTGCTGCTGCATGTGCTTCCCATAGTTGCTGTGTTAGTCATGAGACTCTCACACCCAGGAGGGGATGCCCACATTTCTTTCCAAGATGGCGTCTGTTTACTGGAGACAAGAGGAAATGTATGTGAGCTCCATATACCCCCCCCCCCCAGGAGTTATAACTCTTTCGCTAGACCTAAAATCAGCCCTTGTTCATGTGCGCACTATCGATGAAATAACCCTGGTCGATGTGCACAGTTGAAGGGTTAATGGAATCTTTTGACAATTCTCTGAATCATTTTTTTGTCTACACAAAAAAATTGTTCAAAATATAATTATGGAAGTAGAAATTGTTAATTGACAAAATATATACATTTTTAAATTTGAAGTCAAACAAATGTGAGTGGGAAATAAAAAATTATTACATATTATATGAGTTATTGTTTAGTGGGAAATTATAAACTGTTTAGTTTAAACTTTGCAATGATAAATGTTAAAGTTAGCTGATGCAGTACATTTTTGTTTTATTACATTCTGTACATGATGCTCACATGATTGAAAAAGGATTTTTATATTTTTATGCAAGACTGACAAATTAATACATATTCTATATGCTGTAATTTAATTTAAAAAAGCACTTATATTATGTAAAACTTAACTAAACTAATACTTGTTAAAATTTAATAGCTGTAAAAAATTATTTTTATTATTGCTAAAATGTATTTTTTGTAAAATTTATCAGTGTGGTATTATTTAATCCCTAATTAAGTGATGAATTGCTTATACATTATCTTACTCAGTAAAAAAATTGTATAATTACAACACTCTCTGAATACAGAGTGTGTTCTCTAATTACAAATTAGAGAACACACTCTCTACTATTCATAATTTTCAGCTGCAAAGATTTCAGGATTTTTTTTAGGGAATGGAGTAAATCAACCTTTGCCACTTGAATGGTAATCAGTCATATTTATACATACAGTATTTTTAATGTTCATGTATGAAAAAAATTGCTAAAATTATTTATATTTTATGTTGTGGCTTTAAGTAAGATAGGCATACTCAACAGGTGGGGCTGGACAGTGGCGGACAGTGGACTGGTGAGAAAGGAGTCAGAAGAGATCACATGAAATCACCCAACACTGCTATCAAAATGCATCAGTGTCCCTACTGCCAATACTCTACTGCAGTTATAACTCATATGAAGAGACATGTGCGCACTCACACCGGAGAGAAGCCATTTTCTTGTCCATACTGTTCATATAGTTGCACTACAAAAGAAAATTTGAAAAAACATATTCGCACTCACACAGGAGAAAAGCCTTACTTCTGCCCACACTGCCCATACCGGTCTTCAAGAACAGATTCATTAAGATCTCATTTATTCCTCCATCAAAACTAGAATGTGTCTTCTTAATTTAGGTATTATATATTTTTAATTTTGAAATATAGTAGTCTATTCTGTCCTTACACTTAGCCAAAGAGAATTTTCATTAAATTTCTATTAAAATAAAACAATAATAATTTTTGGTTTATCTTCTACAAATCATTCAGTGTGATCAAAGAGATACATAATATCTTAGCTATTCTTTTATTAAATATTACAAAATGAACTCTTCATGTAATGCATAATATTTTATTTGGAACTATATGCTCATTAAGGTAATTTGTTCAATATTATTTTATTCTTCCAGTAAAATATGTATTGTTCCCTAAGAGTGACTGCAGGAGTGAATTATTTTTTAATAATTCCACTTGGTGCTGAATGACTGTGGCTGTGAAATTTTCTGAAGCATCCGAGTGTGCCAACAGTTAGTTTGATGGTGTAAGCTTTTTCAGTCAGTAAAGTGTTAGAATGCATGCTGCGTACCTCTCCTAATTTGATCTGAGGATGCATTCACAGAGAATCACTTAAAATATTGCTAACAACCTTTTGTAAAAAAAAAACTTGTTAAAATCTGCCAATGAATTTTTGGGCATAAATGAGTTAAAATTTGTACGCACTTCATTGTAAAAGAAAAAGTTATATTGACATAAATAAATCATGAAGATTCATATTCGGAATTTTGTGACAGGAATGTGATAATAACAGTGGTTTTATAGCTAATCATAGCGAGATGTATAGAATATTGGAGGTATTGTCTTGCATCATGTGACTGCTGGTATCGTCTGCTTGTGGCTCCATGCTGTGTTTTGATTTCATCACCATACCCACCAGAACTGCTTATTAGTATGTTATGATGCATATAAATGTTGATAGTGATGTATAACATGCGTAATAACATCAGGAAGACTGGTTGATCTAAGAATATATGTCACTATATATGAGCTCCATATTTTTGAGAACAGCAAAGTTCCACACATTTAGCTATACACATTCCATATATTACACACTCCTGAATAATATTACTGCACACTGAAATAATTATGTAAAAATGTATTTGAGGCAGCCCCTGCCACACTCAGCTCTCGACCACTAGGCTGACCTTGGATTTTTACTCTGTGTATATAAACTCTCAACACACGATCTTTGTGGTTCATTATGATGCACAAACATATAGATAGTTATATACAACATGTGTATATAGTGTAATAACAGCAAAAACACTGTTTGATTGATCATAGAATATAATATACATGTCCTACCTTGAGGTTACCTTGAGGTGTTTTCGGGGCTTAGCATCCCTGCGGCCCGGTCATCGACCAGGCCTCCTACACATACGTCTCAAACATATGAGCCCCATAATTTTGAACAAAGCGATGCTCCAAACATTGAACTATATGAATTCCACAAATTAAACAATATTGAATAATATTACAGCAAATAACCTGAGAAGAAACAAATGAGAGATATTAAAATAATTGTGAAAAATTATATTCGCAGCAACTGCTGCCCCACGGAGTGGTGGGGTCGAGTGTCCCCAGGTGCTTCATTGTTCAGCGCCCATAATTTGCTCAAATTCTCAGCTCCATCACGCCTAAAGTATGTCACATACAATACTTTTTTTTTAGTTTCCTGTGATCACAGACTGTATTTTAACAATATAAGAAGAGAAAATAATTTTTTGCAAAGAATTTATTTTTGGCGCACCATGGGAATGTCATATTTTAAGGCCACGCAGCATAGTGGTTAAAGCCCAGTCTGCCCATCCTTCCTCCACTCTTACTTCAAAAGCCCATTAGTTCACCAGACCTAACAAACTCAAATCTCTTGGTAACTCAGCCAAAATCATAACCAAGTTATATTATCATTTTATTAGAACAGGATGTGGGTTATGGAGCTTAGTGACCAATTTATTCATTGATACTTTATACATAAATAAAAAAACATTAAAGCAATGTATGTATTAACCACTGTGCTATGCCAACCTAGAAAACTCGGTCGGTGGGAAACTGCGCCAATCGAGAAAACACCTTTTGAATATTTCGTATCCATTCAAAACGCGTGTGTGGTAGGTTGTATACGAAATGAACTCTAGGGACCTCCAGTGAGAAGCAGCCATCTTGGAAAAAATTTCCAGAATGCCCTAGGGCTGCTGGCTGGGTTAGTACTGAGTGAGCAACCATGGGTGGCACACTTGCCTCTGGCTCCCAAACACCTGTCTGACACAATGTTGAAAGATTGCTCTCTGTCGATTAAATTCAGACCTTATTGTTTGAAGAACATAAGGGTCATGATACTGATGAAGCTAAGCGCAATAAAGACCTAACACAAAGGTCAGATACAAGTGATACAGCACTGATAAGGACGATACAGCGAGCGTATCCAGTTGTAGCTCTGAGTGCCTCACTTGCCCACCCATGCCATCTCCAATTTTTTTCGATGATACATAGATTAATCGTTTTCTGGGTTCATTGATGATGCATCTGATACAAGTAACATAGATGAACAGTGTTAGCAGCTTCCGTGGTGGTATTTTCCATAGATATTTACAAGAATAGCTGAATCTCTTCCAGAATGGCTGAATCTCTTCCAGAATGACTGAATCTCTTCAAGAATACCTGAATCTCTTCCAGTGCAGTGAGAGACCTTACAAAGTGATCTATTCAAGACTACCTTACAAATTTATCTTTTCCTATAATCTTTTCAAGATTACCTTACGCTTCACAAGCTTGGCTACATTCCACCTACAGGTACTAAAGCCAAGGGTGTACGTGAGTGCGTTATTTGCAAGCATACATAATGAAGAAACAGGAAGCAAAAATCTATCTATACCTGGTGTAACGAGAGCAAAGTTGCGCTGTGTACCATGGACTGCTTCATTGATTATCACTCACTTTCAAAGTACTGAGTAATTACCTAAGTGTAATTACCTGAGTTTAGTTACAGGATGAGAGCTACGCTCATGGTGTCCCATTTCCTCAGAACTCTGTCATGTAACGCTTTGAAATTACTGATGGTTTTGGCCTCCACCACCTTCTCACCTAACTTGTTCTAACCGTCTACCACTCTGTTTATAAAAGTGAATTTTCTTATATTTCTCTGGCAGCTTTGTTTCGTTAGTTTAAATCTATGACCTCTTGTTCTTGAAGTTCCGGGTCTCAGGAATTCTTCCCTATTAATTTTATCGAGTCCTGTTACTCTTTTGTACATAGGGATCATATCACCTCTTTTTCTTCTACCTTCTAGTTTTTGCATGTTTAATGTCTCTAACCTCTCCTCGTACCTCTTGTCCTTCAATTCTGGGAGCCACTTAGTGGCATGTCTTTGTACCTTTTCCAGTTTGTTGATGTGCTTCTTAAAATATGGGCACCATACAACCGCTGCATATTCCAGCTTTGGTCTAACAAAAATCGTGAACAATTTCTTTAGTATTTCTCCATCCATGTATTTAAAAGAATTCTAAAGTTAGAAAGGGTAGCATAGGCTACTCGCACAATGTTCTTAATGTGGTTCTCAGGTGACAGTTTTCTATCTAGAGCCACCCCTACATCTCTTGCTTTATCAGAATTCTTTAAAGATTTCTCACATAATTTATAGGTTGTGTGGGTCCTGTGTTCTCCTATTCCACATTCCATAACAAGGCATTTATTCACATTAAATTCCATTTGCCAATGTGTAATACAGTGTGTTACTGTATAAATAGTATGTGAAACTGTACATATTGTAATTCTAGTGAATTTTGAACAAATAATATTGCAACAATAAACATTTATTGTAGACACATTACTGACACATGTATTACAGTTCCATGGAACATTATGAACATTTTACTGTATACATATTGTAAAGAACACAGATATGCATCATATACGATACAAAAAACAAATAAAACTGAATTGGAAATACATAGAACAAATAATTGAAAATATATTTGTGGCAACTCGTGGTGCTTGAATGGTCCGCACGATCGCCTCTGGGACAGCAAACATGCTCCTTTCTCCATGTTCCCACAGCCAAAGTAAGTGGAATTTTCTAGTTTTTTTACATGTACGTGTTCAGGAAAGGGAATTTATCATTTTACAAAGATCAAGAATTTTTTTGCAAACACTTGATTCTATGCACACAGGGGAGAAGTCACAATAAACTCGGCGCATCACAGTGGTTAATATCATAAAATTAGTTATTAGTGAGTATGTGTGAAAGTATGTGATATTGCATGTATACAAAAATGTGTAGTAATTTGTACAAAAGTATGCATATGTATGAAAACAACCTTTCCTCCTACAAAGAATGTCGCTTTTCGCTCGAATGCGTCACATAAGTCCAAAAAAGTTTGTACTAGAAAATGAAAGCGGCTCACAAAAGTGATGTACTGTCGCAAAAGTGATTTATTGTTTTGGGTCCTTTGGTAGGTTAGGAGAAGACACTTTAAATTGACCGTTTTCTTGATGTTGGGTAACCTTAGGAGGACGGGCTGATGAGAAAGTTTGTATGTATGTTATGGTTTGGTTTCCAGTAGTCAGGAACAAGAAACTTACTAAGCCTATTGAGGTATCCCCCCCTCCCCCTGGCTAACTATTGATGACCTTACCGAGGATGAAACCCTGCAGAGACTTACTTATTGCTAGGTGAACAAAGGCTTCAGGATAAAGGAAATACCCAATCATCTATGTGCACCCAAATATGAAAACCAGGACCCTTAATTGTGGACCAAGGACGTTGACCTGTGAATGTGTGCATGCAATTTCCTGAATGTAATCATAGGATGAAAACTATGCTCATGGTGTTGCATCTTCCCAGTAATCTTTGTCATATGACACTTTGAAAATACTGATGTTTTGTCATACACCACTTTCTCACTTAACTTGTTCCAGTCTTCTACAACTTTGCAAAAGAGAATTTTCATATCTTTTTTGTTAACTTTGTTTCCTTGCTTAATAAATGACCTCATATTCTTGAAATTTCGTATTCCAAAAATCCTCCTTGTTTCTTTGGCCAATTCTTTTTACTATTTTGTACATAGTGATCATATCACCTCTTTTCCTCCTATCTTCCAGCCTTGGGATTTAGTAACATGTCTTTATACCCTTTCAAGTTTATTTATGTGCTTGAAATATTCCAGTTTTGGTCTATGTGTTCCTGTGTGTTGTTTGTTGGTTCAGGGGGATCAATTGTCCATGGCCGGGTCTCTTAACCAGGTCTCATGGTTGGTGGCCTGGTCAACCAGGCTATTGGACACAGCTGTTTGTAGCCCGATGTATGACTCATAACCTGATTGATCAGGTATCTTTTGGAGTTGTTGATTAAGTTCTCTCTTTAACACCGTGAGAGGGTCAGCTAACAATGTCCCTTATGTGTAGAAGGAACATGTTGAACGTTTTGGGCCCATAATGCTGATAGAATTATCTCTTGGCATACCTATTGCACCTCTGCTTTTCAATGGGACTATTTTGCACTTCTTACCATACTTCCTGGTCTTATGAGGTGGTCTTATGAGGAGTTATTTCCATATGCAGATTTGGAATCAGTGTCTCTAACATTTTCCAAATATAAATTATTGTGTACTCTATCTCTCTTTCCTGTACTCTAGAAATACAGATTTAAAATGGTGTGAACAGTTTCTTTAATATTTTTTGATCCATATATTTAAATGCATTTCTGAAATTTGTTAGAATAGCATAGGCTTCTCTCACAATGCTCTTTATGTGATCCTCTGGTTACAGCTTACTATCCACAACCGGTCCTAGTGAAATTTTCAACATTTATCAAATAATTTGTAGGTTAAGTACAGCCTGTTTTTCCCTATTCCACATTCAATTATGTGACAATTATGGGTGAGGTCCTAGTATTACACCTGGGTTCATTCTAAACTCACAATCGAGAATTCTGGGTTTGAATCCCGGGTGAGACAGAAATGGTTGACTGCATTTCCTGTCACTTAACCCTTGAGCCGCTAAGGGTCATAATGGCTTCAACACCCACAGGAGCAACAAAAAATTCAAAAAAATTCTTTCGTCTTTCGTGTTTATTTGTGTTCCCTGATCATGGAAAAAGTAACAAAAAAGTCGTAGGTGGCATATTTTAGCCGCAATAGGGTAGGGAAGTCTGGCAAAAAAGGGCCGTTGACAGATCCTTTGCCAGACGAGGTCTACTCTGCCCGAGCTGTCAGGCGGCAGTTGCCACAAATATATTATTACCTAATTATTTCAATGTCTCTGATTTTTTTTTTTTTTTTTTTGGCAGTAATATTATTCAATAGTATGTATTGTGATATAGTTATAAAATAAAATGTGTGAACCATCGCTGTACTCAAAATTATGGTGTGCATATTAATGATTTAATTATTATGTTCATAAAACAATAAACAAATAGTTTTACTGTTATTACACTACATACACAGGTTATATATAAGTATCTGCATGTTTTGCTCACCATAATGAACCACTAAATTGGTATTGTGAGTCAAAATGCAATGAGAAGTGACCGCCACACACCAGCCAGCCACTCACTGCCACTCCCTCCCTCAACAACACCTCACTCGCCCTCATTCTCCTCCCACAATTCTGTTTTTGCATTTATTCACTATACACAGACGTTATATATAAGTATTTACATGTTTTGTTCACCATAACTGTACATCTAAGCTTGTATGGTGAGTAATAGAGCCGATTCAACAAGACGGTGTCTGTGTAGAGTAGAGGCAGGAAAGATTATTTTGAAGGAAGATCAATCAATAGGATGATTAGAATCCCTAATATGACAGAAGAGAGCATTGTTTGTGTTTGCAGACTTATGACTTTTTGTGTTTTTATATTCTTTTGTGTTAAGTCTGTCATTAAGTGTATGGCCAGTTTCACCAAAGTATTGGAGAGGACAAGATGAACAGGAAATAGAGTAGACACCAGAAGCATTAGAAGCAGGAGGAGGAGCAGTGTGAACTAGATTGCTACGAAGTGTGTTAATTTGTCGAAAGATGAGTTTTATGTCAAGAGGACGAAAGGTATTAGTAAAAGATTTGAATTCAGATATGAAGGGAAGGCAGAGCACAGTGCTACTAGTGTTGGAAGTAGGTTTAGGATGAAAGAAATTTTGTTTCGCTTGAGAATAGGCACAGTTGATAAAATGCAAAGGGTAACCAAGGCAAGAGAATGATTTGTAGATAAAGGCAATTTCAGAATCACCTTTCACACTATATACTCAAATGCTCTAAACTTTCTAACAAATGTGCCCTAACATAAGCTTATCCTTCCATTTATCTATCTTTCTCTTTCATTCTTTCCTTTTCTTTCCCCTTGTTTTTTCTTCCCTTAGAACCTGGGTTTCCAGACTTGTTTTTCCTATGGACTTTCTCGGATTTTACAAAAAAGTTTCCCAAACCTACTCGACTATCACTTCCAATACTCTTGGTATTGGTATTGGTCATTGATCTGGTCATCCAGATCCTTCTGCCCTGCACAGACAGCCTTCTTTGAACTTTTTGTGACATGTCCAAATCTGCATAACAGTTGGTGCATTTTTAGCGAATTCATTCACAAATGCCTGCTGCACAGTTTTGTTCGACTCTGAGCATACTTTAACACACAAAATGCCTTTTCTTTTCCAGTGAACGGCATTTCTATACAAGGGAAAAAACATTAAACATAAGAGTTTACAGTTGTTTCTACACATTATGTTAAATTTCAAGATTATTTGAATGAGAATTGGTCAAGTTATTAGATTAGAAAATTATTTTATTTTTTCTGAAACATCCTTTACTTTAAATCATTTCATGGTAGCATGATAATCATGTCTAGAGGCTTCTGACAATTAGAGTCTGCACTGTTGGGCGTTCCATATTTTTTACTTGTTTACCTCTAATCTACAACACTTAACCGTTAAACTGCGCATGGCGTTGGCGTATATATACGTCATAAGTAACATGTCCCACAGTGCACATTTTGCTGATGATGCTAAGATAATAGGAAGGATAAGAAACTTAGATGATTGTCATGCCCTTCAAGATGACCTGGACAAAATAAGTATATGGAGCAACACTTGGCAAATGGAATTTAATGTTAATAAATGCCATGTTATGGAATGTGGAATAGGAGAACATAGACCCCACACAACCTATATATATTATATGAGAAATCTTTAAAGAATTCTGATAAAGAAAGAGATCTAGGGGTGGTTCTAGATAGAAAACTATCACCTGAGGACCACATAAAGAATATTGTGCGAGGAGCCTATGCCACATTTTCTAACTTCAGAATTGCTTTTAAATACATGGATGGTGATATACTAATAAAATTGTTCACGACTTTTGTTAGGCCAAAGCTAGAATATGCAGCGGTTGTGTGGTGCCCATATCTTAAGAAGCACATCAACAAACTGGAAAAGGTGCAAAGACATGCTACTAAGTGGCTCCCAGAACTGAAGGGCAAGAGCTACGAGGAGAGGTTAGAGGCATTAAATATGCCAAAACTAGAAGACAGAAGAAAAAGAGGTGATATGATCAGTACATACAAAATAGTAACAAGAATTGATAAAATCGATAGGGAAGATTTCCTGAGACCTGGAACTTTAAGAACAAGAGGTCGTAGATTTAAACTAGCTAAACACAGATTCTGAAGAAATATAAGAAAATTCACTTTTGCAAACAGAGTGGTAGACGGTTGGAACAAGTTAGGTGAGAAGGTGGTGAAGGCCAAGACCGTCAGTAGTTTCAAAGCATTATATGACAAAGAGTGCTGGGAAGACGGGACACCACGAGCATAGCTCTCATCCTGTAACTACACTTAGGTAATTACATGGCGTATATATACACCATAGGGTGCCAGGCACGATTCAAATGGCCCGCGGCTACACGGGGTTCACATTAGCTTCCTCAGGGCTCTTGTAAACAGACGCCATTTTTTTTTTTAAATCATGGACAATATTCTCCAGTGTGAGAGGCACAGTACTGTTGGAGCAACCAAGGCTGGTGCATGCAGCATGAGTGAATAGCATTGCTGTTCAGCTTGTGACCACAGCATCGCAGAAAAATGTCAAAATAAATATATAACTGCTATTATTTAGCGATGACAATATTACAGATGACCCCCCTGACTGTGATAAAAATGACCAGGATTGTAATAATAGCAAGATTGTTGTGATAATTAGCGCTGTGGGAGGAGTGATGCTGAGGGACGGAGGGAGATAGCTTCGTTACTGACTGTGTAGCCACCTGTTATTGTCTGCATTCACCATACCAGCTCAGTGGTTCTCTATGGTGAACACAAATGTAGCTACTTATATATAATGTGTGTGTATTAGTGTAATAACAGCAAAAGGATTATGTTGGGAGGAGCCATTTGGGTGACGGAGATGACGTTGTCTGCATGATTTGTCTGGCTGTGTAGAGGGTGGCCACTATGCTCTTTGGGCACTCTACAAGCTTAGATGTACAGTTACGGTGCATACAACATGTAGATACTTATATATAATATGTGTATACTTATATATAATATGTGTATATAGTGTAATAACACTGCAAACAGTATTGTTGGGGAAGAAATTTAGTACGTGTGACCTTGAATGAGTGGGGGAGGCAGCCGCCAGCTGACTGTGAGTAAGGAAGTCTCTTGGTGCCTGAACTAACTATATCAACTTAGTTGTATAGTTATACTTATATATAACGTCTGTATATAGTGAAATAACACCACAAACGGTATTGTTGGGGAGAAATTTTAGTGCATGTAAACTTGAATGAGTGCGGGAGGCAGCCGCCAGCTGACTGTGTGAGGTAACGTCTCTTAGTGCCTGAACTAACTATATCAGCTTAGTTGTACAGTTGTGGTGAACAAAACATATACAGTACAACCTCCATTCAACATACCCCGATTCAACGAATCTCCGGTTAGTTCGTACACTTTTCAGGCCGGATTCCCGCCAAACACACACCAAAACTACGACGACGTTGGTACAATATTTGAACAATTTTTAACACCTAACCAGTTATAACAACCAATATAGCAAGTTGTAACAACGTTCTAATACATCATAAACACGTTAAGCCAAGATGTAACAACTTTATTACAAGTTGTAACAAGCGGAAAATAGAGACAGTTTCAGTTTGTGTTTCCAGGGTTTACTCACCCGGTTCGACGAACAATGGTTCGCTGAACTATTGGTTCAAAATTTAATGAACAAGCTACCTGTAGTCTACTACAACTCTAAAACAGCTTGGTTTACTGGAGATATTTTTGTAGACTGGTTCAAAAATCATTTTTGCAAAGAAGTAAGAGATTTTCAAATAAACAAGTGTGGAGTGAGACGGAATGATGTCAAGGCATTACTCTTGGATGACAATGCCCCAGCTCATGTAGGGCTCGACACATTAGCGTCACATGATGGACGCATCAAATGTAAGGCCTTACCTCCAAATACCACCTCTCTGATCCAGCCAATGGATATGGATGTTATATATGCAATGAAAAGGCTCTACAAACGAGCAATGAATAAAGAAATCATGGTGGTGTTTGAGTCAGATGAAGACAAAAGACAAGGAATCGATTCGCGAGGTCAAGGAACACTGGAACATTACAAAAAATACTCAATTAAGGAAGCCATTTACAACTGAGCTAAAGTTTGGGATGAAGTTAACACTTTAAGGTTCCACAGACTAACTATCTCGTCACTCATTTTTCTACTGAATAGGTTCCAACGACGCAGCACTGAGTCACTCATTAAAATATTTTTTAAAAATTTAAATTTTATCAGATCAATCTGGTAGTGGTTTTAAAATAAGCGCCTTTAGATTGCACACAATTTGATACCAAAATCAAAGATATAACATGAAACTTGATGTCCAAACACTTGAAATATTATAAATAGGCTTTTGGTCCAAATATTAAAATATTTGTTAAAATTCTATTTATTGTCCTATTATCTTGGGACTAGTTTTAAAATGCGTGCCTTTGTATTGCAAACAATTTGATACCAAAATGAAAGATGTAACACAAATATTTATGTCAGAACACTGGAAAGATATAAATAATTTTGTGATGATGAGCGTCCAGAATTAAAATATTTGTTAAAAATCCAGTTATTGCTCTATTATTCTGGGACTAGTTTTAAAATACTCGCCTTTTTATTGCGAACAATTTGATACCAAAATGAAAGACGTAACACGAAATTTGATGTTATCAAATTGAACGAGTTGAACATTAGGTTGCAGTGTACAAATTGGTGCTCGTTCACGGGTAACTTTAGGCTTTTCTGCGGGGAGGCACTCCAGCCTTTTGTACATTATATTCATACACATCTGTAGGGAATTTAATTGCAAACACAATGATACCAAAACGAGCGACGTAGCACGAGAATTAAGGTAAAAAAATGGAACGAGAATGCACATGTTACTGATTTTGTGTGTTTTTGCCGACTTTAGGCTTTGCTGTTGGGAGTCATGCTAGGCTTTTGGACATTATATTTATACACACCTGTAGAGAATTTAATTGCGAACACAATGATACCAAAACGAGCGACGTAGCACGAGAATTAAGGTGAGAAAGCTGGAACGAGTATACACATTTGGGTGTCACCTTGCGCTTACCCGCACGCCGAGGCACATGACCCCCGTCAACCGCGCGTTTCCACGGAACGCGAAAGTTTAAAGAGTCAACATTAAGAAATTGTTGGAAAAAACTCCTGTTGCTTGATCATGCTGATGAAGTGACTGAGGAAGAAATGGATTTTGAAGGATTTTCAAATGATATTTATCAAGAACTGCGTGCCGTTGGTGAGGTGGAGTTGACGTTGAACGATGTGGAGGAGTGGTTAGATATTGATGCAGTCGATCCACCTATTGGTCATTTAACAGATGATGAGATTATACAAAATGTTACTGGCACTGTTGACGACGACGGAGAGGAAGATGAGGATGAGAATGATAGCAGTTTACAATCTGCTACGTGTGCTGACGCATTGTTCTATGTTGAAAAACTCCTTGATATTGTTTCACAAACTGACAATCCAGAGCTACCAGGCTTTTATCAACACCTAAGGATGATGAAAGATATTTGTCTCGAGGACATGACAAAAGGAAGGAAACAAATGAAAATGAGTCAATATTTTTCACGAACTAGCAGAAAATCAACCAGCACAGCCGTACCCAGCACCATCTCAGCCGTACCCAGCACCAGCAAAGCTGATGCAAACATCTAAAAACATTGTGTGTGAAGTGAACAATTAGAACGATTGTTAAATTTAAGTGTGTATATAGTATTAAAATTAAAGTTGCCGTAATTTTAGTGTACAATAGTTTTCATAAACTGTATTGTAGTACTCAACATACAGCAGAACTATTTTTAATCAACACAGTGCTAACGGCATAATACACTGCAGTACATATTTACTGTAGAGCATTCACAAATCCACGAAACTTGATGATGGACATGACTCCAACAATAAGGTAAATAACAAATGTAATACAGTATTTTTTAGTAGAGTAGTAATATATAGGTACAGTATGTAATATGATAATGCATTTTTATTGTGTAAAAAAAAAAAAAGACACTGCTGCAAATGCCTCCTGAAGGTCACCTCTTGCAACAATTCCAACGCTCCAACGCACTGGGGTTTGTCCCATATAGTACGTTGAATCGAGGTTGTACTGTAGATACTTATATATAACGTCTGTATATAGTGTAATAACACCACAAGCGGTATTGTTGGGAGAGAAAGTTTAGTGTGTGTGACCTTGAATGAGTGAGGGAGCCGCCAGCTGACTATATGTAGCGACGACTCTTAGTACTTGAACTAACTATATTAGCTTAGTTGTACAGTTGTATTGAACAAAATATGTAGATACTTATATATAATGTCTGTATATTGTGAATAAAATATAAACATGATGGTGGGAGGAGAAAGTGGGCGAGTGAGGCATTGTTGAGGGAGTGGCAATGAGTGGCTGGCTGTGTGTGGCGGTCACTTCTCGTTGCTTTTCGACTCTCAATACCAACTTATTGGTTCGTTATGGTGACCAAAACATGCAGATACTTATATATAACCTGTGTATAGAGCGTAATAATAGCAAAACTATTTGTGAACATAATAATTCAATCACTTATATGCACATCATACTTTTGAGTATAGCGATGATTCCCACCTTTCTTAATATAAATATCACACTACACACTATTGAATAATATTACTGCAAAAAACTAAGAAAAAATCAATCAGAGACATTGAAATAATTAGGTTATAATATCTTTGTGGCAACTCTCACATGTCAGCTCGGGTGACGCTGGCCGGCTCTGACGACCACTCTGTCAACGGCTACTTTTTGCCAGACTTCCTCGGCCTATTGCGCCCAAAATATGTCACCTATGATTCCCCCCCTCCCCAGGGAACACAAATAAAAAATTTTAGAAGGCGAAATAATTTTTTTTAATTTTTTTTTCTTGTGCACAGGGGTGTAAATCTCCTCAGGACCTCTTAGCAGCTTAACCCTTAACATGCTTGGGGTTTAATATCCTGTCATCCCCACAGGCGCATGTCATTTTGAAAAAAAAAAATTATTTTTTCTTCCTAACCTGTTAATTTGTGTTCACTGATCACAGGAAAAATAATAAAAAAATCGTAAGTGGCATATATTGCTCGCTATAGGGCGGGGAAGTCTGGCAAATTATAGGCGCTGACTCAGCATGCGTCCCAGACGGTCTGTTGCTCGCCAGCTGTCATGCCGGAGTTGCCACAAAGAGATAATTACCTAATTATTTCAAAGTCTCTGATTGATTTTTCATTGTTTTTTTGCTGTAATATTATTCAATAGTGTGTAGTTTGATATATTTATATAGGAAAATGAGTGAATCATTGCTGTACTCAAAAATATGGTGTGCATATTGTTGATTCAATTATGTTCATCAATCAGTGAACAAATACTTTGTCGGTTATTACACTAAAAGCACAGGTTATATATAAGTATCTGCATGTTTTGTTCACTATAACGAACCACTAAGTAGCTATTATGAGTCAAAAAGTAATGAGGAGTGATCGTCGTGTACCAGCCAGCCACTCCCGCCCTCCCTCCAGTCATCTGACTCACCCACATTCTCCTCCCACAATACTGTTTTTTCTATAATTCACTATATACAGACGTTATATATAAGTATCTACATGTTTTGTTCACCATAACTGTACATCTAAGCTTGTATGGTGAGTAAAGGCACAAAGAGTAGGACCTCACACAGTCAGCTGATGGCTGCCGCCCTTAAGGTCAGACGCACTAATATTTCTCCTCCAACAATACTGTATGGTGTTATTACGCTATATACACACATTATATATTAATATCTACCCGTTTTATTCACCATACTTGTACAAATAAACTGGTATGGTTCCCAAAGACCATCATGGTAACCAGTAAACAACCCCGTCGTCTGCACGGTGCCGTCGTGCAGATGACGCCACCGCCCTCTCCAAAATGGTGGCTCCAAACCTTCTCTTGCTGTTTATACCCTCTATACACACGTTATATATAAGTATCAACATTTGTGTTCACCATAGCGAACCACTAAGCTGGTATGCTGAGTGCAGTCAATAAAAGGTGGCCACACACAGTCAGAAGACATCGCCACCAGCCTCCCTCCCACAGCATTACTCCTCCCTCCATGGCACACAGCACTAAATATCACCACAATCCTGCTATTATCAGAACCCTGGTCAGTTTTATCACAGTCCGGGGTCTTCAGTAATAATATCATCGCTACATAATAGCATGTACAAGTATATTTTGGCGATGCTGTGGTCACAAGCTGAACAGCAGTGCTGTTAGCTCATGCTGCGTGCGTCAGGCTTGGTTGCTCACTCAATACTGAGGCCAATAACACCCGAGAGTTTGGCCCACGATTTTATTTAAAAATGGCGTCTGTTTACAAGAGCCTTGATGAAGGTGTGGTGAACCCCGTGTATCCACGGGCCGTTTAAATCTTGCGTAGTACTCCAACACATCATATGACGTGATGCGCAGTTGACTGGAACAACGTCCAACACGTCATATGACGTGATGCGCACTTTAAGGGTTAAGGGTTAATATGGTGAAGTTCAAGTTGGCTTTTTTTGCATTGCTATAAATACACCTGCACTCAGTAAGGATAGGAAGTAGCAAGGTGAAGGACTGCACCAATAAAAAATCCCTAGGATGAGAAGCTTGTTAACACTTTTGCTGGCCCGGCAAGCGACCCACCGTGCACCTCAAGGTAGTCCAGTTGTTGAGCATTAAGTCACCACCACCCACAAATGTTTATACACTTTTTAGCTTTCTCTCCTCAATTTTTGTGTGAGGTCGTTCAATTTGGTATCAAATTGTTTGCAATACAATGCTGTAAAGGGATATTTGCATATAAGAACATATGTCTCTCTTTCCTATACCTTAGACCCGCCGCACACTGCAAGGTAGCTCGAGCGTTGCCCAAGAGCTCACCACTCCAATGTTTATTCTCCTTTTAGTTTTCTGACCTCAATTTTCGTGCTATGTTGTTCAGTTTGGTATTAAATTGTTTGCAATAGAATGCTGTAACGGGATATTTGCATATAAGGACATATGAGTTTTACCTTTCTATACTTTTGATGAAAACTCAATAACTTTCCCCTCATACGTGTTTCTTTCAATGCTTTTGTCTTGGATTGGCTCTCTTCTGGATCAGCATACATCTGGAAGTCAATTTGCAGTGTTTATAAAGCTGGTAACAACAAATACCCGAGATAAAATAACCAGAATGGGAAAACTTTTCAACTCGAAGGGAGGCCACGGCTGTCACGAGGTCACGAGAACAGTGAGCCTCCAGTGTAGGTGGGCGCCTCCATGGCAGGATCAGGATGCCACGTAGGGTATACAGAGAATGGGCAGAAACTGGCACACATTTTTAAATGAGTCCCATAGTATTCGTACAATAAATGGAATTTCTACAAATGTTTTTAATTATTTACGCCCATTTGCGTCATTGAGCATACTCCGTGTTTTTGTTTTATGCCCCAATATGCAGCATAGAGCAGCAAAAGTATTAATGCAAGGGTACCGAGTTCAAGCTTATTGGATTTTCAATTTCATAACAGAAAGATTTCATCCATCAGTGGATTGATTAGGGTGGAATTTTTTTTATTATATACAGTATTGCAAGACAGAAGAATTTATTTTGTTGACTCAAGGAAAATATATGTGACTCAATTTGTGGGGAAAAGCACAGAGTCACAAATGATTGCCAATATATATATATATATATATATATATATAGTATACTAATGCATTTACAACATTATTGTTGGTTTTCTGTGGATTTCATTAGTAAATTGATGCTATTGATTTTAAATAACTGCTTAATATAAAATATATTGAACAATATAACTGAAATCATATATGGTAATAGTTATTTATATTGTGCTTGCTTTTAATCTTAAAAATATTAGATTTATCATTAATTTGTAATAAACCTATAATTTATTTAAGATAGAGTATTTTATTTATCCTAATTTGACTTTAGTAAGCAAATATGACTAGTTATGAGAAAGAAATACATTCATGAACATCTTTCTTAGAATATATTAAGTATTTAGTGATGTATGATTGCATTACAAGTAACTAAGTAACTGTAAGTAAGATGGGAATCCTCTGCAGGTGGGGCTGGACAGTGGCAGTCAGTGGATTGGTGGACATGGAGCCAGAAGAGAACGTAAGATGACGTACACTGCCAGCAAGATCCACCAGTGCCCCTTCTGCCAATATTCCACGGGTGTTATAACAAATTTGAATAGGCATGTGCGCACGCACACTGGAGAAAAGCCATTTGCATGCCCTCATTGTTCATATACTTGTACACAGAAGGAAAATCTTAAAACACATATTCGCACCCACACTGGAGAGAAACCTTATGAATGTCCATACTGCCCTTATCGCTCCTCTCGAACAGATTCATTAAAAAATCACATGTTTTTACATCAATCATAAGAATTTCATAATTTTCATTGCTTTCACTCTGTTCTATAGTAGATATAACTACATTGTGGTAATGTTTGTAAAAGTTGGCTACATTTGTATATTTTTGTTGGCTGTTTAGCTTATTATTTTTATAATACAGTATGTATTTCTATTTGAATTTACTATCTTGAAATCTGTTCAAAGGCTATATTGTCATATTATTTTCTAGTTCTTCATTTATTATATTTAAATATGTTCTTAAAATCAAATTAATGGTAAATCTTATGAAATTATTCTCAGTGACTGGTCAGTAGGAATTCAAAGTCTATGCTCATTGTAAGTAGGCAAGACAAAAAATTTCTTTAATTTTAAGATACATTTCTTAAAATGAATTTCAAATTTATTAATTAATGTGATTTTGTTATTAATTTCTTACAACATATTACAAATTATTTTCACCAGTCCAAAATTTTAATACAAGTTGAAGATAAGATAACTATTACAGTACTTTACTTGAAAATGGAATGAAATTACTTTTAACAAGTCCTTGTTCTATTTCTATCTCATTATCTTTATCAACATTAAATTGTTTTTCACAGGCAATTAATTTATTATTATTATTATTATTATTATTATTATTATTAAGGCAATATGAAGATCACAAATAATCAGTTTGACTAAAATTGAATGGTGCTTTATTATGTCCTAGTATGTAAAACTGTATTTGCAATGGGATTATTTCAACCAATAGTGCCATGTATTAGTTTACTACACTCTAAGTTAAATTCTTATTAATCCATTTTATGCAGTTTGCAAAAATATTAATGAACTAAGACACAAGACCAAATTAAAAATGTATTTATGTTATTAGTAGTATCTAGTTTACGTAAATATTTGAACAAGTTGTTCAGCTAAAATAGTATTAAGCTACTGTAGAAAGTGCTGTAATAAATTTATAAGAAACTGCTTTCCAGTAAATCAATGAAAAGAACCTTTTATTTGCAAGAAGTTTAATATTTTCTAAATTCACCACACTTCAACTCTTCAAATATAATTACCTAAGTGTAATTATCTAAATGTAGTTACAGGATGAAAGCTACGCTTGAGATGTCCCGTCTCCCCAGCACTCTGTCATATAATGCTTTGAAATTGCTGACGGTTTGGCCTCCACCACCTTCTCACCTAACTTTTGTAAACCACTCTGTTTACAAAAGTGAATTTTCTTATATATCTTCGGCAGCTTTGTTTCATTAGTTTAAATCTATGACCTCTTGTTCTTGAAGTTCCGGGTCTCAGGAATTCTTCCCTATCAATTTTACCGATTTCTATTATTATTTTGTACGTAGTGATCATATCGCCTCATTTTCTTCTATCTTCTAGTTTTTGCATATTTAATGCCTCTAACCTCTCCTCGTAGCTCTTGTCCTTCAGTTCTGGGAGCCACTAAGTGTCATGTCTTTGCACCTTTTTTCAGTTTGTTGATGTGCTTCTTAAGATATGGGTACCATACAATTGCTGCATATTCCAGCTTTGGTCTAACAAATGTTGTGAACAATATCTTTAGTATTTTGTCATTCATGTATTTAAAAGCAATTCTAAAGTTAGAAAGTGCAGTATAGGCTCCTTGCCCAATGTTCTTAATGTGATTCTCAGGTGATAGTTTTCTATCTAGACCCACCCCTAGATCCCTTTCTTTATCAGAAAGGGCAGAATTTCTCGCATAATTTGTAGGTTGTGTGGGGTCTATGTTCTCCTATTCCACATTCCATAACAAGGCATTTATTCACATTAAATTCCATTTGGGACTTATATTCCTTTAAATTCCATTCCTGTGGGACCCCACTTGTGACATTTCTCCAGTCCAATACATTGCCTCTGATTACTGCTCTCATTTTTCTATCAGAAAATTTGTCATCTGTATTAGAGGCCTCCCTGTCACTCCTACAGTATGTTCCAGTTTCCAGAACCTCCTCTTATGTAGGACTCTGTTAAAAGACATTTAAATCATCATGCTGCGCTGTCTTTGGCACACATGCTCCCGCTGTGTGCCAAAAATAAATTCTTTGCAAAAAATTATTTTTCCTTCCAGAAATGTTAAATACCCTCCCCTGATCACATATATGTTGAATATATTGCACAAATGTACTTACTTTGGCCGCAGTGGTGTCCAGAAAATGTTGTGACGTCATAGTTCAATGGTCGTAAACTCCCGGAGACAGTCGCGCACCAGATTCAACAAGCGCGAGTTGCCACAAATATTTTTTGTTTAAATTTTTCCGAACAATTACAAATGCATTTCTTTTGTTTTTTTTTGGCTAATCCTATGTATATTGAATACGTTTACAGGCAGTACATCTGTACTGTTCCAAGAAACTGTGTTGCATGTTCAATTATTTACATTTACATCTTATTTACACACTGTACACTATCACAGACTATATACATCACTATCAACACACCTAGAACTGCATGAGTGTGTGATAATCACTGAAGCAGTCAATGGGGCACAAAGTAATTTTGCACTCAACGCACCAAGTGCAGATGGAGCTTCGCTTCTGTTCCCTATGTTGCGTGTTCTTGCAAACAACGCAGGCACATTTACCCTTTTCCCGTGTGCCTGTGCTTGGCATATAACCAAGCTTGTGTACAGCAAAGTGTTCTTTACCCCTGAGTCTGTCAGGAACTGTATGAGGCACTGTTGCTGGCACCCCTCACATCACAACACTGCCCTCCACCCCAAACTTCACAAGTAGTTGTGACACTAGAGCAACAATGAATGTACGGATTGGTGATCTCTTGCCAGATTTCACGAGATACGTGTTGAAACAGTTCAGCACTGCAATATCAACGAGGTAGAAAAACAATTTCTTTGTTCACTTCACAGAGTTTCATATGATGGCACCAACTATCATGTCACATTTATCTACTAACAGCATATTTACATTGTAGTCAATGACACAATCAGGTTTATACGTTGGCAACCTTGTTGCAACGCTCACTTTGCCACTGTCTAACATGGCACTGGTGTGAATAGTTGTCTGCATATTCACCTTGTGTCTGTCCCTCCACCACACAGATAACATTTTATCACACTTTCTCAGCTCACATTTACCCACTGCAATATCAATGCTCAATACTGGCATTTCCCTCCTGTGGGCCTTGGCAGTGCCACATACGCCAGTGTTGTGGTCAATAAATCTGACCATCTGATCAGATTTATCTGACCAGATGGTCAGATTTCCGACAAAATAGTCACATACAGTATTTCCGACAAAATAGTCACGTACAGTATTTCCGACAAAATAGTCACGTACAGTATTTCCGACAAAATTGTCACGTACAGTATTTCCGACAAAATTGTCACGTACAGTATTTCCGACAAAATAGTCACGGAACTTTCTTCTCAGTTCACAAAATATTTTCCGCACTTTCCACATTCTGTCGTGTTTGTCTTCATTAGCACAGTTCTCAAAGTGCAGGCACCTGAGAAGCAGCAGGATCCTATCACGTGACATGTACCTGTTGAACAAGGGAGTTGGAAAAAGCTGTCTTTGTCATAATAATCCTGGATTACATGTTTATCTGCATGCCTCATCATCATGCACAATGCTAAAAACACACAATTTCCTCATTAGTCGTGTCTTTCCAACATATCAATCGAAAAGCAGGTAAAATTCCAGAGACAATTACTTCCAGAGTGTATCGGTTTGTCTCTGCAAAGAGATGGTCCATGAATGGGTGATCGAAATATACCATAAACTAATCAGTTTCAGGCATATCATCACCAATATAAGGGAATAAGGGTGTCACACCAACATCGGAATCATCAAATGCTGGAATTTGTGGGACAAAATTCTCCCTGTCCTGCCACACAAGTACACCCGTGTTTTTGGTTTTGGTGCCAACACCACGGCCAGCACGAGCACCACCAGCACAGGCGCCAACACCACGGCTCCATTGTCTTGTGGTACACTGTATATGGGTATGCCAGGAGATGAGGCTGTTCTGCATAGTATAGGCCTACCACAAACACCTGATGTTGAGGATGCACCATCATCATTGTCCTCAGGCTGTGTGACACACTGGCATTTGCCTCGGCGAGGTGTTGGGGCAGAAAAACTCAGCCTAGTAACACCATAGCCACTCTCACTCGGTTCATCAACACTGCTAATATCTGAGTCTATGTCACTGAACCCAGAAAATGACTCATCACATGTAGTATCACCAAGTAGACTCTCATCAGGTGACACAGATGGTGATGGTAACCCCAGTGGTGTTGACCCAGGGAGGCGTGGGAGGCCAGACGAGGCAGGTGTACTGTACATACTCTCGATATCGTCCACCGCATTCTCCCCATCATTCGGGTCAGACCCATTTTAGGTCTTCATCTGGATTGTAATCTAAATCATCAGTAATCGGTCCATTATCAAACAATATGTCACATAATTCATCCTCTGAGAGTGGTTTTGCAGCACTGCGGCTGGCCGTGGACCGGGAGCTCGTAGATGATGCATCAGACATGGTTGATATTTTGAAACTGAGGCTCCCACGGCCGTGGGGCATGCCAGGATTTATTTTTAAAATGGCGAATGATCACTGGAGGCCTCAGGCATCCATTTCGTACCAGTCACTGCATGCCAGTTTTGAATCCTACACTATACCTATGAGCACCAGGAGGCGCTCTGTGCACCCCAATCTAGTGCCTCAAGGCGCAGTGCGGTGATTAAAGTCTAGATAAATGCAGTCAACCCAACCACCTCTTTCCTGTAAATTTTCTCTGACTATTACAGAAGCTAAGTGAATTCATTACACAGGATCTTCATGATTGAAAACCATTATATGTTTCTGTTATTGTATCATTTCTCTCCATTTGTTCTACCCATTTGGTAGAATGGGTAAAACTTTGGTTTTAATTAATTTTTCCAATATTTTGACTACTACACTGAAAAATCAATTGAAGTGGAATGCTGAGGTCAGGTGTGCATTCTCTCAGAACCTATGGTGAAACTCCATCTAAGCCATCTGCCTGTACTTAGCTTCTTGAACAGTTTTGCTACTTCATCACAGGACACCTCTGTGTGTTTTATGTTGTTCTCTGGAATTCTTATTGGGTCTGGTTACCTGAAAATTTCATTGTGCACATGCACTTTGGAACTTTCATTTAGTGTTCCATATTTCCTTTTATAGCTGAAAATGCTTGTCAGCTATAAAAGGTCTGGTTTTCTTTTACATTTGTCTTGCTATCCCTTTCTCAAAATTTCATTTGTTCTCTCTTCTCACTGCCATGTTGTTGTTTCTTGCTTCTTTGCATTTCTGGTATTTTTTAGGGTTTGGCCTCTTTCTATATTGGCTCTATTTTTGGGTTGTCTGGTCTTTGACCCCTCATGCAATTTCTTTTGAACCAATCCTATTTCCTATTGCATTTCTGTTCTGGTATAAATTTATTGTGCCTTTATCATATATTACACAAAACTTTATATACTCATTACATCTCATTTACTTCCTTACCTAACAACAAGTCTTCCCAATCAAATTCTGTAACCCTTAAGCTGCTAAGGGTTGATTGGCCTTCAACACCACCTGGCACAATATCAAAAAAATTCAATTTTTTTTTTATCTTACAAAAGTGTTCATTTGTGTTCCCTGATCACAGGAAATGGAATAAAAAAAAATGGTAGGTGACATATTTTAGCTGCAATAGGGTGGGGAAGTCTGGCAAAATTGGGACATTTACAGAGTTAGTGTCGGAGGTGGTCTGCTCCGCCCAGCTGTCAGGTGGGAGTTACCACAAGATATTATTATCAAATTATTTCAATGTCTCTGATTGATTTTTTCTCTGTTGTTTTTTGCAGTAATATTATTCAATAGTGTGTAGTGTGATGTATTTATATAATAAAATGTGTGAATCATCACTATACTCATAAGTATTATGTGCATATTAGTGATTCAATTATTATGTTCATAAAACAATAAACAAATAGTTTTGCTGTTATTACACTATAGTATATACAAAGGTTATATATAAGTATCTGTATGTTTTGTTCACCATAACAAACCACTAAGTTGGTATGGTGAGTCAAAAAGCAACAAGGGGTGGCCGCCACACCAGCCAGCCATCCACTCGCCGCCATTCTCTCACTCAACAACACCTCACTTGACAACATTGTCCTCCCACTATACTCTTTTTGCTTCTATTCACTATATACAGATGTTATATAAGTATCTACATGTTTTGTTCACCATAACTGTACAACTAAGCTGGTATGGTGAATTCAGGCAATAAGAGAGGTCGCAACACACACAGTCAGCTGACGGCTGCCTCCCCCACTGGTTCAAGGCCAGACGCACTAAAATTTCTCCCCCAAATATACTGTTTGTGGTGTTATTACACTATATAAACACATTATATATAAGTTTCTACATGTTTTGTTCATCATAACTGTACAACTAAGCTGGTATAGTGCCCAAAGAGCATAGTGGTCACCAGTACACAGAATGACATGTCATGCAGACGACACCACTTCCACACCAAAATGGCTGCTCCCAACATACTCCTATTGCTGTTATTACACTCTATACACACATTATATATTAGTATCTACATTTGTGTTCACCATAGTAAACCACTATGCTGGTATGGTGAGTCCAGACAATAAAAGGTGCCCACACACAGTCAGAAGACAACGCCACCCTCCTCCCTTCCTCAGCATTATTCCTCTTACCATATAGCACAGCACTAATTATCACATCAACCCTGCTATTATAAAAATTTGGGTCATTTTTATCACAGTCAGGGGGGTCTTCTGTTATAATGTCATCACAAAATAATACCAGTTACATATATTTTTTACATTTTTAGGTGATGCTGTGGTCACAAGCTGAACAGCAGTGCTGTTAGCTCATGCTGCATGCACCAGCCTTGGTTGCTAACTCAGTTCTGAGGCTTTTACACCCGGGAATGTTACCCACGATTTTTGTCCAAGATGGCGCCTGTTTATTATCGGCTGTGGCTGGACTGTAGCTGCCCCTATCCCTCGCAAGGCATTTAAAATTGTGCGTTAGACCCTCAATTGTATATGTATAATGTGCACGATTCCGTGACAGTTACTCCCTACACACATGTATGTTTTGCACGGTTTAAGGTTTAAAGAACTTCCTAAGTTTCCCATAGTGTCCTTTCCTGAAACCAGCCAAATGCTTTGTTATTGTGCACCAAAATGTGTATATAGTGTAATAACAGGAAACAAAATATTTAAATGCTATTAGTGACACGAATATATCTATGTACCAATATTCTAAACGTTCTATGATTCAAATAATATAATTGACAGCCCAATACATACTATGCACATTGGTAATTGTAGGCACAACGCTGCTATTTTAAAAAATATTGGTCACTAAATCCTGAAAATTACTAATGTTCCACAAGTTTATTTTGTAAAGGAACATGAGAAATTGTTTCAACATGCTTAGATGGACCAAACAATGGCAGAGTGTTTTGGCTTCCTGCTTTAGCACAATGAACATCATAAAAAGCATTGTAGTAATTGATATCTGAATATTGTACATAATTTTTATTACAGTCAGGCCCTTCTATGATACTATCATCGCAAAATAATAGCAGTTAGAAATTGTATTTATTTCATCATTTTAAAGTGATTCTGTGGTCACAAGCTGAACAGCAGTGCTGTTAGCTTGTGCTGCATGTGCCAGCCTTGGTTGCTCACTTAGTACTGGTGCCTTTACACCCAGGAACAGTGCCAACAATTTTTTTTCAAAATATCACCTGGTCACCAGAGGCCTGAGAAAGCTGATGGGAGTTCTGTGTTATCTTACGCTATACTCTAAAACATATGTATATGATTCGTGTAGTGCAGTCAGTTAGGTCAAAATCATATAATGAAATATATGATTTGCACAGTGGAAGGGTTAAATAAGTTTCATATGAAAGCATGAAGCATGTGTTTTCAGCCTACTGTGCAGTAATGGCAGTAAATGTTCAAGCTGAGCTAGGCAAGAAAATATTAAGATTATTTAAAGAAAAATACATCTTTTAAGATTTTTTCCATGCAACTGGTTGATGATTCAGTACCTGTATTAACATTTATTGGGTGTACACCTTCATGATTGCTATTAGTAAGTGTTTGTTGTCTTGAGCTGTTATATTGGATGAATATTGTTTATGGAACTGTTTCTGATTCCTATTTGTGAAAGAGGTTACTAGGTTTCTGATGTGATTTATTGGCTGTTTTAGCTTAAAGTAAGATGGGCATCCTTTACAGGTGGGGCTGGACAGTGGCAATCAGTGGAGTGTTGGAGGGGCGCCCAAGCATTCCTGGACCTGCCTAAGTAGTATCAACAAGATGTACAAGTGTCCCTACTGTGACTATTCTCCAAATGCCTTAAATAATTTGAAAAGGCATATAAATGGTCATATTGGAGAAAAGCCATTTGCATGTCCTCATTGCTCTTACAGATGTTCAAGGAAGGGGAATTTAGAATCTCATATTCGAATACACACAGGAGAAAAGCCCTACTCATGTACACTTTGCCCATACAGATCTTCTCGGATGTTCTCTTTGAAGAGTCATATAGCTACTCACCATCGATTTCAAAATGTGGGCAGTACAAATACAAGTTAATAATTTAGAAAACTGCATTGCATTTATATTTATTCTGAATGTAAGTACAGTATACTGTATATAATATATGGCAAAACTTAAAATGGTAAAATATTATACCTTCTGTTGTATTCTTGTATTCCTATATAATACAAATGTATCAAACCATTTACCAAAGTAAGATGTACATATTTTAGGTAAACATACATAATAACCAAGTTTAAATTTTCAATAATTATTATTGGCTTCTGCATTCTTTGCAAGTGCATTATCAGAATAATGTTATTTTTTGTTTAATGGAAATAAGTCACAGCAATGGTAAAGTTACTCAGTAGTGCTCAGCCAAATGTAAATGAAGAACCTACATGTATCTAAATACATACAGAATATAAATATTATTTTGAGGAAATGTGAAGTGTAAAATATGATTATTATTTGTCTACTGTATGGATTGATGGACCTGAAATAGACAAGGGTAAAAAGAACCTAAGCTACTGCATCATCTTGAGATGTATTTTATTATCTCAATAAACTTACTTGAACTTGAATATACAGTAAATGTATTTTGTGTGTGTTACTATTTTACTATATAACTTTAAATACCTGGTTAAAATAAATAATATTTGCATTTAAATATACAATATAGGTATTGCAAATTATTTGCAGTAAAATACTTCTCAATAAATGTAATTTTGTTTTTTGCTTTAGTATTTATAATTATTATAGTTTAGTATTTTTTAAGCTTAACAGTACAGTATTAAACATATTAATATTTAAATAATTTGGGAGACAAGGTAAAGTACCTGAAATTTGTATTAAGTTATTTGGGTTATAGATTAAAATGCAGTGCTTTTTATGTAAAGGTAATAATGATTATTAAAAATGTTCTCTGTTGAAACACTAGAATTATATTTTGCCTGTAACAAAATTAGTACAGGAAGCCCTTATGTTATTATAAGGTTATATTCCAAGGACGTTCATTAAATTATGAATTGATATTTTTTTTAATTGAATCAAACTTGGCACCAGTGGTGTGAAAAAAAAAAATTATTGTTATAGAATGATATATTTATACACAAAAAGTAAGGAGGCAAAAAAAAAAATCTGGTTCTTTTCTATCCTTGTGAGGGGTACCAAGTAGTCAGGTGGAGGAATCAGTGAATTCATCAGTTCTAGATATGCAATTTTGTCTCATGGAGTGGGGGTGAAAAGGCTCAAATGATTGAATCGGATGGACTTTATGTTCAATGCCTCATTCATAGCTTGCATGATTTATTTTTTGAGTACTGCACTGCACTGCTCAGCATTAAAATATGACACCCCTGTGGTATGCCGAAAATAAATTCTTTCCAAATAATTATTTTATCTTCTTATATTGTTAAAATGCAGTCTCTGATCACGGGAAACTAAAAAAAAAAAAATATTGTATGTGACATACTTTAGCCATGATGGAGCTGGGAAGTTGAGCAAATTATGGGAGCTGAGCGATGGTGCGCTCAAGGTCATTAGGCCCCACCACCTTGTGGGCCGGCAGTTGCCGTGAATATAACGTTTCACAATTATTTTGGTGTTTCTCATTCGTTTCTTCTCTGTTTTTTTGCTGTAATATTATTCAAAAGTGTGTAATTTGTGGAATTTATATAGTTCAATGTGTGGAACATCGCTATGCTCGAAATTATGGAGCTCATATATATGACATGTATATTACATTCTATGATCAATCAAACAATGTTTTTGCTGTTATTACACTATATACACAAACATTGTATATACCTATCTACATATGTATTCACCATAACGAACCACTAAGATGGTTTGGCAAGATGGTTCCGCCTCCCACCGTACTGTTATTGTTTTTAGTACACTATTTACACATGTTATATATAAGTATCTACATGATTTGTTCACCATAATTGTACAACTAAGCTGGTATGGTGAGTTCAGGCAATAAGAGGGGTCGCCACACACACACACAATCAGCTGATGGCTGCTTCCCTCACTGGTTCAAGGCCAGATGCACTAACAGTCCTCCCCAACCATACTGTTTGTGGTGTTATTACACTATATACACACACACACATTATATATAAGTATCTACATGTTTTATTCACCATAACTGTACAACAAAGCTGATATGGTGTCCAAACAGCATAGTGGCCACATGACAAATCATACAGCAGCCAGCAGACAACAGCCTCACTCACTCCCTCACCAAAATGGCTTCTCCCAACATAATCCTTTTGCTGTTATTACACTCTATACACACATTTTATATATATATATATATATATATATATATATATATATATATATATATATATATATATATATATATTAGTATATTTTGGTAGCAGTCTTTCCTGTAGACATATTTTATTAAATATGACCGAAAAAGTAAGATTAATAATTCTAACACGAATTTTCTCAATCTTTCGTACATTATGCTTCACTGTTGGAGGTAAATCAAAAATCACTTCTCCAAAATTCATTTTTATTTCTAGTCTGACGCGACACGGGCGCGTTTCGTAAAACTTATTACATTTTCAAAGACTTCACAAATACACAACTGATTAGAACTTGCGTTTCCCTGATTTTATATCTACATTTGAGTGAGGTGGGAAGGGTGATGTGGCATTACATTTGAGTGAGGTGGGAAGGATGATGTGGCATTAGAGGATATTAATAGGGTATTAAAAGTATCAACACAAGACAGAACACGAAACAATGGATATTGAATAGAAGTGTTTGTAGAAAGCCTATTGGTCCATATTTCTTGATGCTTCTATATTGGAGCGGAGTCTTGAGGTGGGTAGAATATAGTTGTGCAATAATTGGCTGTTGATTGCTGGTGTTGACTTCTTGATGTGTAGTGCCTCGCAAACGTCAAGCCGCCTGCTATCGCTGTATCTATCGATGATTTCTGTGTTGTTTACTAGGATTTCTCTGGCGATGGTTTGGTTATGGGAAGAGATTATATGTTCCTTAATGGAGCCCTGTTGTTTATGCATCGTTAAACGCCTAGAAAGAGATGTTGTTGTCTTGCCTATATACTGGGTTTTTTGGAGCTTACAGTCCCCAAGTGGGCATTTGAAGGCATAGACGACGTTAGTCTCTTTTAAAGCGTTCTGTTTCGTGTCTGGAGAGTTTCTCATGAGTAGGCTGGCCGTTTTTCTGGTTTTATAGTAAATCGTCAGTTGTATCCTCTGATTTTTGTCTGTAGGGATAACGTTTCTATTAACAATATCTTTCAGGACCCTTTCCTCTGTTTTATGAGCTGTGGAAAAGAAGTTCCTGTAAAATAGTCTAATAGGGGGTATAGGTGTTGTGTTAGTTGTCTCTTCGGAGGTTGCATGGCTTTTCACTTTCCTTCTTATGATGTCTTCGATGAAACCATTGGAGAAACCGTTATTGACTAGAACCTGCCTTACCCTACAGAGTTCTTCGTCGACTTGCTTCCATTCTGAGCTGTGGCTGAGAGCACGGTCGACGTATGCGTTAACAACACTCCTCTTGTACCTGTCAGGGCAGTCGCTGTTGGCATTTAGGCACATTCCTATGTTTGTTTCCTTTGTGTAGACTGCAGTGTGGAAACCTCCGCCCTTTTCCATGACTGTTACATCTAGAAAAGGCAGCTTCCCATCCTTTTCCGTCTCGTAAGTGAAACGCAGCACGGAACTCTGCTCAAATGCCTCCTTCAGCTCCTGCAGATGTCTGACATCAGGTACCTGTGTAAAAATGTCGTCAACATACCTGCAGTATATGGCCGGTTTCAAGTTCATGTCGACTAAGACTTTTTGCTTGATGGTACCCATGTAGAAGTTTGCAAACAGGACACCTAGGGGAGAACCCATAGCGACCCCATCTACTTGCTTATACATGTGCCCATCCGGGCTCAAGAAGGGTGCCTCTTTAGTACAAGCTTGGAGTAGTTTCCTCAGAATACTTTCTGGCATGTCAAGAGGAGCACAGGCTGGATCACGATACACTCTGTCGGCTATCATTCCGATTGTCTCGTCCACAGGTACGTTGGTAAACAGCGATTCTACGTCCAACGAGGCTCTTATCCCTGTGGCCCGTGCGCCCCGCAGTAAGTCCACAAATTCCTTTGGAGACTTCAGGCTGAAGGCGCAAGGAACATAAGGAGTCAGCAGGCCGTTGAGTCGCTTCGCCAATCTGTACGTGGGTGTGGGTATCTGGCTAATGATTGGCCGAAGTGGGTTTCCAGGCTTGTGCGTCTTGACATTTCCATACGCATATCCAGGTTTATATTCCCCAATGATCTGAGGAAACTACTCCAAGCTTGTACTAAAGAGGCACCCTTCTTGAGCCCGGATGGGCACATGTATAAGCAAGTAGATGGGGTCGCTATGGGTTCTCCCCTAGGTGTCCTGTTTGCAAACTTCTACATGGGTACCATCGAGCAAAAAGTCTTAGTCGACATGAACTTGAAACCGGCCATATACTGCAGGTATGTTGACGACATTTTTACACAGGTACCTGATGTCAGACATCTGCAGGAGCTGAAGGAGGCATTTGAGCAGAGTTCCGTGCTGCGTTTCACTTACGAGACGGAAAAGGATGGGAAGCTGCCTTTTCTAGATGTAACAGTCATGGAAAAGGGCGGAGGTTTCCACACTGCAGTCTACACAAAGGAAACAAACATAGGAATGTGCCTAAATGCCAACAGCGACTGCCCTGACAGGTACAAGAGGAGTGTTGTTAACGCATACGTCGACCGTGCTCTCAGCCACAGCTCAGAATGGAAGCAAGTCGACGAAGAACTCTGTAGGGTAAGGCAGGTTCTAGTCAATAACGGTTTCTCCAATGGTTTCATCGAAGACATCATAAGAAGGAAAGTGAAAAGCCATGCAACCTCCGAAGAGACAACTAACACAACACCTATACCCCCTATTAGACTATTTTACAGGAACTTCTTTTCCACAGCTCATAAAACAGAGGAAAGGGTCCTGAAAGATATTGTTAATAGAAACGTTATCCCTACAGACAAAAATCAGAGGATACAACTGACGATTTACTATAAAACCAGAAAAACGGCCAGCCTACTCATGAGAAACTCTCCAGACACGAAACAGAACGCTTTAAAAGAGACTAACGTCGTCTATGCCTTCAAATGCCCACTTGGGGACTGTAAGCTCCAAAAAACCCAGTATATAGGCAAGACAACAACATCTCTTTCTAGGCGTTTAACGATGCATAAACAACAGGGCTCCATTAAGGAACATATAATCTCTTCCCATAACCAAACCATCGCCAGAGAAATCCTAGTAAACAACACAGAAATCATCGATAGATACAGCGATAGCAGGCGGCTTGACGTTTGCGAGGCACTACACATCAAGAAGTCAACACCAGCAATCAACAGCCAATTATTGCACAACTATATTCTACCCACCTCAAGACTCCGCTCCAATATAGAAGCATCAAGAAATATGGACCAATAGGCTTTCTACAAACACTTCTATTCAATATCCATTGTTTCGTGTTCTGTCTTGTGTTGATACTTTTAATACCCTATTAATATCCTCTAATGCCACATCATCCTTCCCACCTCACTCAAATGTAATGCCACATCACCCTTCCCACCTCACTCAAATGTAGATATAAAATCAGGGAAACGCAAGTTCTAATCAGTTGTGTATTTGTGAAGTCTTTGAAAATGTAATAAGTTTTACGAAACGCGCCCGTGTCGCGTCAGACTAGAAATAAAAATGAATTTTGGAGAAGTGATTTTTGATTTACCTCCAACAGTGAAGCATAATGTACGAAAGATTGAGAAAATTCGTGTTAGAATTATTAATCTTACTTTTTCGGTCATATTTAATAAAATATATATATATATATATATATATATATATATATATATATATATATGCAATTGACGATCACAAAACACTGATCATTTTATGCGGAAAATCCACAGAGAAATATGAAATGAGGTGAACGTTTCGGCTTTGTTAAAGCCTTTGTCAACATCAGTCTGGTGTTGACAAAGGCTTTAACAAAGCCGAAACGTTCACCTCATTTCATATTTCTCTGTGGATTTTCCATATATATATATATATATATATATATATATATATATATATATATATATATATATATATATATATATATATATATATTATATATATATATATATATATATAATATATATATATATATATTACATTTATGTTCACCATAAATGGTGAACATAAATGTACATTTATGTGTGGTGTACTGGTGAAATGTGGTGAAATGGTGTACATTCTACATTTATGTTCACCATAGCAAACCACTAAACTGGTATGGTGATTCCAGACAATAATATGTTGCCACACACCAGCCAGCAGATGCCGCTATCTCCCTCCCTCCCTCACCAACAATACTCCTCCCACCATGTTATGCACATCGCTAATTCTCACCACAATCATGCTATTATCAGAATCCTGGTCACTAAATCATGTAAATGAATAATTTTCCACATGTTGTAAAGGAACATAAGAAGTTGTTTGAATAATTTTAGATGGACAAAATAATGGCAATGTGCTGTGGCTAGCTCTATGAACATCTTGAACAGTATTTATTCACTGATATCTGAATATTGTACACAGTCTTTATCACAGTCAGGCTCTTCTGTAATACTATCATGGCTCAATAATACCAGATACATATATATTTGGACATTTTTAGGCAATGCTGTGGTCATAAGCTGAACAGCAATACTGTTAGCGCATGCTGAGTGTGCCAGCCTTCGTTGCTCACTCAGTACTGAGGCTCTCACACCCGGGAATGTTGCCCATGATTTTTATTTAAAATGTCATCTGTTTAGGAGAGCCCTGAGGAAGCTAATGTGTATCCTGTGTAGCCGCAGCAGTTTGGAATCATACATTATACCTACGAGCGCCCTGAGGCACCTTGCGCACCACCCATCGAGCGTCTCAAGGCGCAGTGCAGTGATTAATAACATGATTTTTGAACACATATTTAACAGTGACTAAATACTGTATAAAGACCTACAATGTAATATGAACACCCATACAACATGTAAACCCATTCCTTTGCTACTATTCTAACACAGAGAGTAAGCACTGCTATAGTATAAATGGGATACAATGCACTTATCATTATTGTAAGAGACTGTCACAAGTCACACAAGCCTCCAGGGGTCTAGTAACTGAGTGGACAGCACGTGGGACTTGTAATCCTGTGGCCTGGGTTTGATTCCCAGACTGGGCAGAGACAAATGGGCAGAATTTCTTTCACCCTGATGCCCCTGTTACCTAGCAGTAAATAGGTACCTGGGAGTGAGACAGCTGTTACGGGCTGCTTCCTGGGGAGGGGGTGAAAAAAAAGAGATAGTAGTTAGTAACAGTTGATTGATTGAGAGTTGAGAGGCAGGCTGAAAGAGCAGAGCTTAACCCCCACAAGCACAACTAGGTAAATACAACTAGGTGAATACAAGCGATGACTGGACTTTCCTCCAACCCTGCCCAGGACCATGTGAGCGAGACAGCTAGCCCATCTGTGTTGAACTGCCCGGTTCCAATAATGCTTCACACACACACTACACGTGTTTTATACACATCTCAAAATAGTTCATTTATATGCCCTATAAAGTTCCAGGCTGTTTCTTAACATTTAACACTGTTGCTTCTATACATTTGCCCGTGCTGAATATACATTTTAACATGTATTTAATTTGCTGTTTACACTGTTTTGGAATTGATGCTTCTCTTCTATGACAGTGATCTGTGCATGTGCAGAACTGCCTATTGTAATGGAGGGGATAACAAATGAGAGCGTTCCAGGCTGTTTTACAACATTTAACACTGCTGTTTCTATGTGTCTCTATACCCTTCACAAGGGTCTCTTACAACACCTACACAAAATGTAAACCCACTCCTTTGCTGGTATTCTGTCTGGGAACATCATCCAGAAATTAATTCAAACACTGGCAGGAAAACCAAAATGTAATTTGGTGATAATTACAGGCTGCTAGTACACGATAACCTCATCGCATAGTAAGGAATTGAAAATAATATGTAAAAGAATTTATTCATAGGATTTGATTCAATTCATTGCATCCATATAGAGCTATTACACCTATATTAATATCCTGGGCATATAAACTGGATAATAATAACAATTATCAATATATGATGATAATCAAAGTAGCCCAGGAATCAATATGTAATGATAAATTCTCTTTTAGGATTAAAGATCCTAAAGGTAAATATTTATTTATGGCTAGTGACTTTGATCTGAGTAGAGGGGCTTTTTTCTAGCAAATACTTTTGTACATTCTTATAATACAGAAATATCATTATTAAATATTGTTAGTTTCCCCTGCATTGTTTATTCTCTGTTATTTTATTTTTGTCCAATATCTTCAGACTATTTACTTAGTTTTTCTAGGAACTCCTTTTTATGAGAGTGGTCATAAGAAAAAGGTTTCTTAAGGAGTCCAATTTCAGTAAGATTTTTTTAGTGTAGTCTCTATTCCTTATGCAATCTTCAATCCCATGGCTTATATAATCCTCCTCTTTTTTTATGAAGTAAATTTATTAGAGCTATTTATTACTATAACCCCTTCTTTTACACTTTTTAAATACATGGATGGTGAAATACTAAATAAATTGTTCACGACCTTTGTGAGACCAAAGCTGGAATATGTAGCAGTTGTATGGGTGCCCATATCTTAAGAAGCACATCAACAAACTGGAAGAAGTGTAAAGACATGCAACTAAATGGCTCTCAGAACTGAAAGAGCTATGAGGGGGCTTAGAAACATTAAATATGCCTAAACCTGAAGGTAGAAGAAAAAAATAGGTGATATGATCACTATGCACAAAATAGTTATGGAAATTGACAAAATTGATAGGAAAGAAATCCTGAGACCTGGAACTTCAAGAACAAGATATCATAGATTTAAACTAACTATACAAAGCTGCTGAAGAAATATGAGAAAATTCACTTTCGCAAACAGAGTGGTAGACAATTGGAACAAGTTAGGTGATAAGGTGGTGGAGGCCAAAACCGTCAGTAGTTTCAAAGCATTATATGACAGAGTACAGTACTGGGAATATGGGACACCACTAGTAATTACCTAAGTGTAGTTACAGGATGAGAGCTATGCTCGTGGTGTCCCATCTCTCCAGCACTCTTTGTCATATAATGCTTTGAAATTACTGACGGTTTTGGCCTCCACCACCTTCTCACCTAACTTGTTTCAACCGTCTACCACTCTGTTTACAAAAGTGAATTTTCTTATATTTCTCTTATTTCTCTGCCAGCTTTGTTTCATTAGTTTAAATCTATGACCTCTTGTTCTTGAAGTTCCGGGGTCTCAGGAATTCTTCCCTATCAATTTTATCTATAGTGTAGCTCTCATTTTGTAACTACACTTAGGTAATTACTTGCATCCTTTTTATGCACCATTAGTTAACCTCTCAATAAGTCCAAAATATCCTGTCCACAATATTTTTCATGCTCTTCACTTACATATACCTCTCTGTTATAACTTCATGCATTCCATATACACTAAATTTCATTAGTTTAACATTTAGACTTTTGGCTTTCATTCTGTATTTTGTTTTACTTCCGCTGATTAGGAATAAAACAAATACTGTACTAGACAACTGAAACTAATTTTCCACAATAATCAGGACTACCATTGACACTACAAACTGCAAGAGATGCATTCCTTGAAAATCCCATGACTATTGGATTTCTAAGTTGAGCTTAATAACATATTGGAAAAATAGGGAGTGGTTAAATTGCACCCCAAAATTAAAAAAAAAAAGTTACTTTTCATTTAATAATATATATAGGTATTAAGCAAAATAAAAATATTAATAATAATACAACTGATGTTAATAATCTCTTCTCACAATGATTCATATAATTAGAGATAGGATATTTAGTTGATCCATGGTCTTGAGTCCAATAAAATCATTTATGCTTCTTCCATAATTTTTTTGAAAAAGCATTAACCACTGTACTGTTCAGGTATAAAATATGATAAGTCCTGGTTGTGCAAAAAAAAAAAAAAATAATGCCCCCCCTTTTATAATACCCGCCCCATTTTATAATGCCCCCCCCCCACCATTTTTTATTTATACAGTATACTGTATTGTTAACCCCTAAGCTGCTCTGGGCTATTTGGCCTTCAACACCCACAGGCACAATTTTTTTTATATATAATTCTGTTAATTTATGTTCCCTGGCCACAAGAAAAAAATTAATTGTACTTACCAATGACGTAAATGAGCCAACAAGATGAGTGATGATGTCACACCCAACATGCATGCTCATGCAATGTGCATCCCAGAGGCGTCGCGCAGTCTTCAAGCAGCCAGTGTTGCCACAAATTTATTTTCGCTGCATTATTTACAGTGTCTGGGCATATTTTACCACAATTTTTTTCACTAATTGTATTACATATAATGTTACTTGATGTTGAATTATAATACAACTTGTATCCACTCAATATACACTTGCATATTAGTGTCACAATTATGCTCACACAAATGTTTTCTATTACACCATATATAATAATATTATGTATTCAGATTTGTCATCAATATATATACACACACTCACTCAATATGTACAGGTTTTTGCACCATTATTGGACATTTAGAAGTCCTGGAGACAGAGGTAGTCATTGAAGCAGTTGACAGCACAGAAAAGGACGGCACATGCTTCACACCATGTTTGCACCTGTTTACGTATCTGTGGTCTCATTTGTGTGGTTTTTACAAACTATGCAATCACATTGGCCTATTGCACGCTTTCCAATTGGTGGCAAATATTTTAGTCTGTGTACTTGAAAGGCCTCTATGTAAGTGAGCCTGGGTGTAGGAGCATGGTGCAATACTGGGTTCTGAATGAGTCTTCGTATGCCAGGAATGTCTTTGCCAAACTTTGTTAGTAACTGTCACAACTGTAAAACTAAACATACAGAAAGTTGGTTTATGACCTGTTTTCACTAGATGCAAATTGAAACTGTTCAGCAATGTTACATCAACAAGATGGATTTTTTTTGTCCACTTCAATGTTTTCCGTACACACTCGACAGTGCCTACCATCATGTCATATTTATAAACCAAGCGCATGTTGATATTATAGTTCAGAACACAATCTTTTTTATACATTGGTTGTTTTGTTGTTTGGTTCACCTTGCCACTGTGCACCATTGTACCATTGTGAACGGTTGTCAACATGTCCACTTCTCACTAGTCTTTCCACTGCACTGAGAGTATTGATAACTTTTTCTTAGCTGGCAGTCATCAACATCAATATTATTGTCAAACACCGGCATTTCCCTTCTTCTTGCCTTTACTGTGCCACACACTACAGTTCTACTTTCAAGCAAGAACCTAGTTAGCAAGGGACTTGTATAATAGTTATCTGTGTATAAAATGTAAATGGCCCAACTTCAGCCATGGTGCCATCAGTGTCTTCACCACACTACCTGAGAAACCGTGTTAGTCATTACCGGGAATGTCTACATTGCAAGCAGTATACAGAATCATGTGTAACACAAGTCTTATTTCACAGTCACAGAGAACATAGAATGTCAATCCAAATCTGATGCATTTGGAGGGAATATACTGCTTGAAGCCAACACGTTCTTTGAAAAGCACAAGGGATTCGTCAATCACCAGCTTCTGTACTGGTATATAGAAATCGCTGGTACGTAGAAATAGTGCAAAAAATACATACATTTCACCTACAGTAGTGTTTTTCCAATGCTGCAATCATGAAAATTCTGTTAACTCCTTTTCAATGAGATGAGCTGCGTGAATGTTCGTTTGGTGAACAATATGTTCCATGAGTGGCTCATCAATATATGCAGAACAAAAATCCATTTCACACATGTCCTCACCAGTATCAGGGAAAAGGTCTGCAATCCCAACATCTTTATTGTCAAAGGCAGGAATTAGTGGAACAAAATCGTCACCATCACTCCACACAAGTACACCTGGTGTCCTGCAAGACGAAACAGCGGCACTGCGGCGAGGAATCATTGCACACTGTTGACCAGGAGTTGAAGCTCGTCTACGCAAAGTATGGACGCGAACTGAAGATGAGGTATAATCACGTGAAAATGAGGGCCTTTGTTCCTCATTGTCTCCATGTGGTGTCATGCGGCAGCGCTTGACTGGGCAAGCCGCTGTTGCTGACGCGACAAAATATCGCTTGGTAACACCACTGCCACTAGCAAGAGGCGTGGTAATACTATATTCTGATTCAACTTCACTAAAACCAGAAAAAAGTCATCTTCCTCTGACTCGTCGCCCAAAATATCCTCATACTTTAAATTAGTACAAGAACTGTGTGGTCATGGGCAAATTGGTGTAGACACTGGGCGATAAGGCACTGCTGAATGTCTAGGCCTTGCCATGGGAGCAGGCTGTATCTTAATCTCTCTGTCTGTGCTATTATCATGGGACATCTGTACATACTCTCTATCGATGTCAGAGTCACCAATATCACTTTCCTCACCATCAGAAAATAATTGACTATTTATTTGATCTTGAGTCAAGGATTGCATGGTGCATGCCTGGGAGGTGTTTGGCTGTGCGCTTGCCATGATGACTGTTGGATAACTGAGGCCTCTCACACCGTGGTTGTCCAGCTGGATTTTTTTTTCAAAATTCCGGCTGTTTACCTAAGCCCCTGGGCAGTGTATGGGGGGCTCCCCTTCTACCCCGCGGCACATGTAAATCTTGCACGGTACTCCAAGACGTCATATGCAGTGGTGCGCACTTTTGCGTTAGTTACTCAACACATCATATGAAGTGTTGCGCAGGGTTAATTCTTAAGGATTAAAATGGGTCATCTGATCATGGGGAAACTAAAAAAAAAAACACACATCAGATGAAGAAATGACAATGTTTCAGTCTATTCTGGACCATTATGAAGTCATGTGTGAGTGGAGAGAGGATGGTGTTGCTTTAGATTTAGCTACTCGGAATGAAATGTCCATGTAGCACGGGCTATAGTGAGCCTATAATGGAGAGAGGAAGAAACTGGCCAATAAATAAGGAAAGAGTGAGATGAGAAGCAGGTAAGAGAAGTAGGTAATTTCTAGAAGGTACGGTGTAAGGTGAGGAGTACATAAGAGAAGAAAGGTAATTCTTAGAAGAAGGTAAGAGTAAGGCAAAAAGAAAGAATAGGGTGAAAGGTACAAATGGGATGAGTGTAATGATGAGATGAAGGAAGAATAAGATGAGGTAAGAATAAGAGGGGGTAAGAAAATTAAAAAAAGGGGTAGGCTGAAGTCAGATCACATTCGTTAAGAAGGTTGGAGCTGTAATGTATGTCCCGTGAAAGGGAAAGAGTCGACAGCAACAAAGCCAGGACTAAGGCACATGTTGGGTAGGTTGTGTATCAGAGCCGAGTCAACAATACGGCGTCTGTGAAGAGTAGAGGCAGGAAAGATTATTTTAGAAGATCAATCACTAGGATGATTAGTCCCTAACATGACAGAAGAGAGTATTGTTTGTGTCTGCAGACTTAACATTTCTTTTGTATTCCTTCAGTCTGTCATTTAGTGTAAGGCCAGGTTATACTGTTGGATTGTATTCTCCAATTGTTGGAGGGCTTATGTTGTTGATTGGATTGTATACTCTAATTGTTGGAGGATACATTACTAGTCCTTTGAGCACAAAGCAACTTTTGTGATATTACAATTTGAAAAACACATTTTTTTCTCTAAAGTTGTTTAACCCCTGGGCTGCTCCTGCAATTATACCCTGCAACACGCCCAGGCACAAGAAATAAAAAAATAAAAAATATTTTGTCATATAAGAGTGCTCATTTGTGTTCCCTGATCATGGGAAAATAATAAACAAATCCTAGGTGACATATTTTGGCTGCAATAGGGTGGGGAAGTCTGGCAAAAAAGAGGCACTGACAGAGTAAGCATCGGAGGAGGGTCAGCTTCGCCAGAGCTGTCAGGTGGGAGTTGCCACAAAGATATTATTACCTAATTATTTCAATATCTCTGATTAATTTTTTCTTAGTTTTTTTTGCAGTAATATTATTCAATAGTGTGTAGTGTGATATATTTATATAATAAAATGTGTGACCCATTGCTATACTCAAAATTATGATGTTCATATTAGTGATTCAATTATTATGTTCATAAAACAATAAACAAATAGTTTTGCGGTTATTACACTATATACACAGGTTACATATAAGTATCTGCATGTTTTGTTCACCATAACAAACCACTAAGCTGGTATGGTGAGCCAAAAAGCAATGAGGAGTGGCCACCACATCAGCCAGCCACTCACTGTCACTCTCCCTCAACACCTCACTCGCCATCATTCTCCTCCCGCCATACTGTTTTTGCTTTTATTTACTAAATACAGGCATTATATATAAGTATCTACATGTTTTGTTCACCACAACTGTACAACTAAGCTGGTATGGTGAATTCAAGCAATAAGAGACGTCGCTACACACACAGTCAGTTGGCGGCTGCTTCCCTCACTGGTAAAAGGCCAGACACACTAACATTTTTCTCCGAACAATACTGTTTGTGATGTTATTATACTATATACACACACATTATATATAAGGATCTACATGTTTTATTCACCATAACTGTACAACTAAGCTCATATGGTGCCCAAAGAGCATAGTGGCGACCCTCTACACAGCTAGACAAGTCATGCAGACACCACCTCCGTCACCCAAATGGCTCCTCCCAACATAATCCTTTTGCTGTTACGCTAATACACACGTTATATATAAGTATCTACATTTGTGTTCACCACTGAGAACCACTGAGCTTGTATAGTGAATGCAGACAGTAGCAGGTGGTCACATATAGTCAGCAGACAGCGCTATCTCTGTCCCTCTCTCAGCATTACTCCTCCCACCATACAGCACAGCACTAATTATCACAACAATCCTGCTATTATCAGAATCCTGGTTATATTTATCACAGTCAGGGGTTTTCTGTAATATTATCATCGCTAAATAATACCAGTTCCATATATTTTGACATTTTTAGGCGATGCTGTGGACACAAGCTGAACTTCAATGCTGTTAGCTCATGCTGCATGCACCAGCCTTGGTTGCTCAGTACTAATGTTCTCACACCCAGGAATGTTGCCCACGATTTTTATTTTTTTAAATGGCATCTGTTTACAAGAGCCCTGAGGAAGCTGATGTGTACCCTGTGTATCCACGGGACTTTTAAATCTTGTGTGATACTCCAACACATCAATAGCTGTGGTGCACAATTTCATGACAGTTACTCACCTCAGCTATTGATGTGTTGCACAGTTTAAGAAATAAATAATTTTGAAAGAAAGGATTAGATTATAAATATTTATGCTGTATTAAATTACTGTATATATAATTATTTGATTTTTTATAAAAAGTTACAGTAATCTGAAATTTTTAAATATACTTTGCAGCAGTTTAAAATAAATTTTATTTTTTCCTTCAGCTGGTACATACATAATATGATTAAGCTTCAGCAAATATTTTTTAAGTAAAATAATTTACTTTTAGAAATTAACAAACTATATTGCAACATTAGTTCCCCTAAGCAATATATTGCCTGTCATTAGGATTATGGAGTTAATAATGAATAATTTTATTCTTCCTTTAACTGACTGTTGTACTTTAACAGACATGCATGTTGAATATTACAGAGCTATGCCATAGAAAAATGCTCATTGTAAATATTGAAGATTAGTCTTATTGAAACAAATTTAAATATAATTGTATTGAGAGCAATGATAACCTTGAGTAAGATAGGCATCCTCAACAGGTGATCCTAGAGAGAGAGCATGTGTGGCCTGGGAGAAGAGGATGTGGGGGAGCTGGACGCGGCCACAGTACTTCCATGAAGATGCACCACTGCCCCTACTGTGACTATTCCTCAAATGTTACCACTAATTTGAAGAATCACTTGCACAGACATACTGGCGAGAAACCATATTCGTGCCCATATTGCTCATTTGGCTTTGCTACAAAAGATCGTTTAAAAACACACATTCGAACCCACACTGGAGAGAAACCTTTTGAATGTATGGTTTGTCCATACAGATCTTCAAGAAAAGACTCTTTGAAAAACCACATGTTAACTCATCTCATTTAAGTTAAAAACTAGTTTTATTTTTAATTTAATTATGACAATACTGTACCTATTTTTGTTCTATGGGCTTGATGTGTAATGCATTTGTTCTCTTTACATAATTTTTAAAATTCTATTTTTGTTAGTATATAAGATTTCATTGTCATTCACAGCAAAACAGAAGTTTTATATTGCAGATATTTGTGTGTTGTGATTTGAATTTACACTCATGTTCATTACATATAAAAACAAACAATATTTTATAATTCTTGCATCAACTTACACAGTATTGTACACATTTTGAATATGTCTTCATCAAAATAAGTATAATTACCTAAGTATAGTTACCGGCTGAGAACTATAATTGTAGTTTCTCTTCTTCCCTACAATCTTTGTCATATGACATTTTGAAACTTCTGATGGTTTTGACATCTACCATTTGCTGATAAATTATTCCAGCTGTCCATAACTCTGTCAACAAAGAAAAAATAAACTTTTGGGGAACTTTATTTTCTTAGCTTGAATCTATGCCCTCTTGTTCTTGAAATTGCAGGCTTCAAAAATACATCATTGCCAAGTGCATATGCATACAATCCATCCTCCAAAAATTGTAGTTCCAATAGCTATTATGGATGAAATGGTCAAAATATGAGAAGTTGAAAAAATTAACACTCCAAAGTTCATTTTACAGTTTTATTATGGCCTTGTGCTAAGAGATGAATTTCAGTCACACCTAGGCATCATTATCAAAGGCAGAGTACACACACCATCCTCCTTAGTTTCTGAAACTAAGTGGCTGAAGGTACCAGTATGTAGTAATGGAGCTCCAGTAAGTCACTTTTTGTATTATTTTTCATGAAGTCTGGAAAAAATAAAGCTAAAACTAAACTTAATTATTCCTAGGCCTAGTATAGCACATATGTACTATACTAGATTTCAGATGGCATATATTAAACCTAGGATGGTTAGGGTAGATAAAGTTAGGTCTACTTTCCAGTGGTCCATCACAACATTATGTACTTTTTACCATATCGTTACTCAAAGTACTTTAATTTTAGGAGGATGGATTGGAGTACAAGTGGTTACAATTTAAAAGCAGGCCAATATCTAACCAGGATGAGATGCAACACTTCACTGTGGGCCAATAGGCCCACAGCTTACCAGTCTCTTATTTTTATATTAATTAAAACATGGTGTTAAGTTTTAGTCTTAAGTTTTTTCCCACATCTTGCCCAAAATGCTGTGCATATTAGTGGTTTTAGGCATAGTAGGTACTAGCTCTATCTAGAAATCCAACATTATGTTTGTAATTCATCTTGTATACATGTACTTTTACCTGAATAAATATTTATTTATTTATTTATTATTTATATATTTCAATGATGGTTGGGGCAGAATGTTGAATGTTTGGTCATGTTCTCAAAGATGGCAGAATGTTGAATGTTTGGTCGTGTTCTCAAAGATGGCAGAATGTAACCTGGTGTTAGCTGGCTGTTGACAGTTGGCTGGGTTTGTTTGATGTGTAATACCTCAACAATATCTAGTTTTCTATAGTAACTGTATCTGTCGATTTTTTTGTTATTGGTTGTCTGGATATCTCTGGTGATTATCTGGTTATATGTAGAGACTATATATTCCTTTACAAAATAAACTTGTGATCAATTATTCATTTACAGGATTTAGTGACCAGTATTGTGATAACAGCAGGATTATGGTGATAATTAGCACTGTGCATAGTATTGTGGGAGGAGAAATTGTGGTGAGGGAGCGAGGGAGAGAATCGAGGTAGCCTCGCTGTGTGTGGGGCAGCCACTCTTGTTTTGCTCATCATATTAGCTTAGTGGTTCGCTATGGTGAACACATATGTACATTGGTATATACAATGTGTGTATATACCCATGTACATATGTGCGTAGTATTGTGGTGAGGGAGCAAGGGAGAGAATCGAGGTAGCCTCACTGTGTGTGTGGCAGCCACTCTTGTTTTGCTCATCATACTAGCTTAGTGGTTCGCTATGGTGAACACATTTGTACATGGGTATATACAATGTGTGTGTATATAGTGTAATAACAGCAACAGGAGTATGTTGGGAGGAGCTATTTTGGTGAGGGAGGTGATGTAATCGTAGCATAGTCTGCTGGCTGCTGTGTGATTTCTCATGCAGTGTATGGTGGCCACTGTAAAGTTTGGACACAATACCGGCTTACTTGCATAGTTCTGGTGAATAAAACATGTAGATAGGTATACATAACATGTGTAAATAGTGTAATAAAAACAATAACAGTACGGTCGGAGGAGCAATGTTGGCGAGTAAGATGTTGGAGGAGTGAGGGAGACTGGCTGGTTTAGCAGCTGACACACGTGGAATTCTGAGTGTGTTGATGGTGAATGTATATAGTGTGTGATAGTGTATAGTGCGTAAATAGATTGTATATATACATAAATTAGCATGATGCATGGGAAATATGTGCAACATGTGCGTACACATGGTCATGCACGTAACAGTGTTTTCCGACAGTACGGATGTTCTACTGCCATAACATAGTGTACGGGTTCATTATACTTAGGATTGACACAAATAAACAAATAAAATGTATTTGGAACTGTGCGCAAAAAATTAACAAAAATATGCTTGTGGCAATTTGCGAATCTTGAGCTGGGAGCGCTAGTGGCTCTGGGGGCATATACCACGGGCGACCAGGGATTGATGACGTCACGCGCGAATTTACGGACCCGATAGCAGCCAGAGTAAGTACAATTTCGACTTTTTGTTAACATATCCATACTCAGAAAAGGATTTTTGACACTTTAAAAAAAAAAAAAGAATTTTTTTCAGAGAATTTATTTCCTGCGCTCTGTTGGGGTGTCATATTTGGAAGCTGAGCAGTTGAGGGGTTAAATTAGCTTCTAGAATACTGTTGATTAACATTAGTGCCATGCCAACATTTAAATAATTAACAAATACAGTAATATTTTTTTTATTTAAGCATGTTATTAATAATAGTATAATACAATCCCATTACTTTATAATGATACACAATAAATAAAAGCTATAAAAAAATAAAAGATGAAGGAAAGAAATATTTGGAATAATCTTGTATCATTATTATTAATGTAACAGAAAGTATGGGTATTCAGTCAAGTAAATTTATTGACCAAAAAGGATAAATTTTATATTTTTGTACCACTCGTAAATTAATAATTTCATGTTTTTTGAAGGTCTACTTTTTCAAGATGTTATCAAAATTTATGATAACACTGCTCTTGTCATGTTTTTTTTTTTCAACCTTCATTATACTGTGATGTAAATGAAAGAAAAAATATATATTTTTTAATTTTAATGATAAAAGAATATATATGAAGAGTAAGCTGAGCATTCCCAACAGGTGGGGCTGGACAGTGCTCAACAGAAGGCTGGAGGAAGAGGAGTCACAAGAACTGGAAATAACCCCAATACCTGCAAGATTTATCAGTGTCCAAATTGTACCTACTCCACTTATGCAACTACCAGCATGAGAAATCATATTCGCACTCATACTGGAGAAAGACCATTTTTATGCCCACATTGTACATTCAGCTCAGCAACAAAAGACAATCTCCACAAACATATTCGTACACATACAGGTGAAAAACCCTATGTGTGTACCATTTGCTCCTACCGCTCCTCCAGGAAAGATACTCTTAAGGCTCATATGGCGACTCATCGATATTAATACTTAAACAAAATTAGTGCTGAGCAAAAAATGCAGAGCAGTGCAGCGGTTAACCCTTAGACTGCACAATACATATACAGATGATTTGAGTAACATTACCGATACCACGCAATACATTAATAGCTGTTTTAGTGTCTAGCGCTTTAATTTAAACGCCCTGCTTGCGATAAGGGCAGCTATAGTGCAGCCACGACCGATAGTTGACAGACGCCACCTAGAAAAAAAATCGTGGTCAACATTTCTGGGTGTGAGAGCTTCAGTACTGAGCAAGCCACCAAGTCTGGCACATGCAGCATGAGCTCACAGCACCGCTGTTCAGCTTGTGCCCACAGCATTGCCTAAAAATGTAAAAATATATATGTACATGCTATTATTTAGCGATGATAGTATTACAGAAGACCCTTGACTATGATAAAACTGACCAGGATTCTGATAATAGCAGGATTGTGGTGATATTTAGCGCTGTGCTCCATGGTGGGAGGAGTAATGCTGAGGGAGGGAGGGAGGGTGGTGGTTCCATCTTCTGACTGTGTGTGTGGCCACCTTTTATTGACTGGACTTACCATACCAGCTTAGTGGTTCACTATGGTGAACACAAATGTAGATACTTATATATAAAGTGTGTATAGAGTTTAATAACAGCAATAGGAGTATGTTGGGAGCCGCCATATTGGTGAGGCAGGTGCATCGTCTGCTTGGCATGTCATGTTGTTTACTGGTGGCCACTATGGTCTTTGGGCACCATACCAGCTTATTTGTACAGGTATGGTGAATAAAACATGTAGATACTTATATATAATATACTTATATACACTATATATGTGTACATAGTGTAATAACACCACAAACAGTATTGTTGGATGAGAAATATTAGTGCGTCTGGCCTTGAACCAGTGACGGCAGCAGCCACCAGATTAGTGTGTGTAGCTACATCTCTTATTGCTTGAACTCACCATACAAGCTTAGATGTACAGTTATGGTGAACAAAACATGTAGATACTTATATTTAACATCTGTGTATAGTGAATAAAAGCAAAGACAGTATGGTTGGAGGAGTATGTTGGCGAGTGAGGAGGTGAGTGAGGGAGTGGTGGGAGTGGCTGACTGGCTGGTGAGTGAAGGCCACTCTTCATTGCTTTTTGACTCACAATACCAACTTAGTGGTTCGTTATGGTGAACAAAACATGCAGATACGTATATAGAGCATGTGTATATGGTGTAATAACAGCAAAACTATTTCTTTATTGTTTTATGAACATAATAATTGAATCACTAATATGAACCCAATAATTTTGAGTACAGTGATGGGTCACACATTTTATTATATAAATATATCACAATACACACTATTGAATAATATTACTGCAAAAAAAAAAAAAGAAAAAATCAATCAGAGACATTGAAATAATTAGGTAATAATATCTTTGTGGCAAACCCCGCCTGACAGCTGGGGCGGAGCTGACCTCATCTGGCGCCTGTTCTGTCAACGCCTCTTTTTTGCCAGACTTCCCCACCCTGTTGCGGCCAAAATATGCCGCCTACGACTTTTTTTTATTTTTCCGTGATCAGGGAACATAAATGAACACTTTTATAAGACGAAAGAATTTGTTGGATTTTTTTTTGTTGCACCTGTTGTTGTTGAAGGCAAAAAGGCCCTTAGTGGTGTGAGGGTTAAAATACAACACACCTGTGGTGCGCCAAAAATAAATTCTTTCCAAAAAATTATTTTCTCTTCTTATATTGTTAAAATGCAGTCTCTGATCATGGGAAATTAAAAAAAATATTGTATGTGACATACTTTGTCCGCAATAGAGCTGGGAAGGTGAGCATATTATAGGCGCTGAACGATGGAGTGCTCAAGGTCGCTAGGCCCCGCCACCCCGTGGGGCGACAGTTGCCATGAATATAATGTTTCACAATTATTTTGATATTTCTCATTCGTTTGTTCTCTGGTTTTATGTTGTAATATTATACAAAAGTGTGTTATTTGTGGAATTTATATAGTTCAATGTGTGGAACATCGCTATGCACAAAATTATGAGCTTATATATGTGACATGTATATTATATTCTCTGATCAATCAAACAGTGTTTTAGCTGTTATTACATTATTTACACACATATTGTATATACCTATCTACATATGTGTTCACCATAGCAAACCACTACATTGGTATGGTGAGCCCAAAAACCAAGAGTGGGCTGCCTCACCCAGCCAGCCCTCCCTCACTCCTTCAATACCTACCTCACTAACATTCCTCCTCCCACAATACTGTTTATGGTGTTATTACACTATATACACACATTATATATAAGTATTTACATGTTTTATTCACCATAACTATAGAACTAAGCTAGTATGGTGTCCAAATAGCATAGTGGCCACTGCATGACAAGTCACACAGCAGGCAACAACCTCACTCACTCACTTCCTCACCTAAATGGCTCCTCCCAACATAAGCCTTTTGCTGTTAATACACTCTATACACACGTTATACATAAGTATCTACATTTGTGTTCACCATAGCAAACCACTAAGCTGGTATTGTGATTCCAGACAATAAAATGTTGCCACAAACCAGCCAGCAGACAACACTATTTCCCTCCCTCCCTCCTTACCTTGAGGTTACCTTGAGGTGCTTCCAGGGCTTAGCGTCCCCGCGGCCCAGTCGTCGACCAGGCCTCCTGGTTGCCGGACTGATCAACCAGGCTGTTGGACGCGGCTGCTCGCAGCCTGACATGAGTCACAGCCTGGTTGATCAGGTATCCTTTGGAGGTGCTTATCCAGCTCTCTCTTGAACACTGTGAGGGGTCGGCCAGTTATGCCCCTTATGTGTAGTGGAAGGTCTTTATCACAGTCAAGCTCTTCTGTAATACTATCATGGCTAAATAATACCAGATACATATATATTTCAAAAATTTTAGGCGATGCTGTGGTCAAAAGTTGAACAGCAATGCTGTTAGCTCATGCTGTGTGCACCAGCCTTGGTTGCTCACTCAGTACTGAGACTCTCACACCCGGGAATTTTGCCAATGATTTTTATTTAAAATGTCATCTGTTTAGGAGAGCTGTGAGGAAGCTAATGGGAACCCCCATGTAGCCGTGGGAGTTTTGAATGATACGCTATTCTTATAAGATCCCTGAGGCACGTTGTGCACCACCCTTTGAGAGCCTCAAGGCATGTTGTGCAGTGCAGTGGTTAAAATACGCAGTTTTGAATAATATTTCAGGAAAAAGATAGAAAAAACCAATGACAGATATTTAAATAATTATGAAAAATATATTCGTGGCAACTGGAGCCTCACAGTGTGACTGGGGCGAGCATCTTCGAGTACCTCACCACTCAGCACCCATAAATTGCTCAACTTCTCAGCTCCCTCACGGCTAAGGTATGTCACATACAATATCTTTTTTTTTTCTTTCCCGTGATCAGAGAACACATTTTAATAATAAAAGAAGAAAAAATTGGTGGAAATACTTTATTTTCTGCACACCACAGCTTTGTCATATCTTAAGCAGTGCAATACTGGGGTTAAAGAAATTATTCATGACCTTTGTAAGAGCAAAGTTAGAATACACAGCCATCTTATGGTGCTCATATCTCAAGAAGCACATCAACAAATTGGACAAGATGCAAAGACATGCAACAAAATGGCTTCAGGAACTGAAGCCATTTTGAGATGGAAAGAGCAGATAAGCATTGGAGGTGAGGAATCTGGGGTGAGAGGGATGGACATCACCTTGACCACTACCTTTACATTACCAGACTAAATGTAGATTACATTTACACTACCAGACATTAGAAATGTGTGTAACAATAAATCCCTTACTGAGTTAGGAAAACAGAGTCAAATATAGATCCTGTTCTTTCAAAATTTCCCCACTTTATACCTGCCTGATAATGTAACTTTAAGGGTTGGCAAATGTTAATCATCTTGTTTAATAGGCTGTTCACTTGAGACAGTTAAGCAAGTTCCAGCTGTGTTAGGGTACAAGTGGCAAGATGAACACACTAGTGAGCTTTGTTCATATTGGGGGGTGCTATACATGCTTCTTTGGCAGTATGTTCACTCACAGGATGAGTGGTGCTGCCTAATAAACTCGCCCTTCAGGGCAAAATTTAAAATTTAATTTTTAAAATTTTAAATTTTGTGTCATAAAATTCACTCAAATGGAAATGTATTCTTACTGTTAATTACAATCTTCACCATTATGATTACTCCAGTATGACATTTTGCTAATATACAAAGTCAAATTGTAGTACAGATAATTGACAAAAACATTTCTTGCTGGTCAGCTGATTGCTGCTGCTTCATCAACCCATGAAGAAGCATATATCGTTCACATGTTTGTCCTCAATTTCCACTGCAGTGGAAATGTATTCCAACATTTCATTATAATTTGTAGCATTATGATTGCTGCAATAACAAATCTTGTAAATAAAAAGGGGGTAAATTCTAGTGATGATAAGGCCATAATTGACAATATCATCTCTCAATTGACTCGTGTCTTAAGCATTTATATATTTGTATGTGTGCTGTAGTTTCAATTTATTACTGACTGACACTAAAACTGTACCTGTACAATAGTTTTTGGTATCAAAATTATATATGCAATCCATATTGAAACCAAACAAGCAAAATGATAGACTTTTCTCACCAAGCTTGTAAGGGAGGAGGAAGGTAAGGATCCTCCCTACACCACCACCACCATGTGCGACATGCCATGGGGCGTCAGCTGATGCCAGGAGACCGGCTTTTACCACATGTTTATCATCAAATTTCATTCAAATGGAAATGTATTCCAACTATTAATCTTCTGCATGTTGAATACTCTAGTAAGACATCTTGCTAATAAAAAAATGGCAAATTGTACTGCATATAATTACACAAACATCGTTGACCAAGCCAACCAACCAGCAACAGTGTTTGAACATGTGTAGTGGCGGCTTAATAATATTCACTTTTGGCTCTTCTGTGCATATTTGTTTTAAATATTTATTTAGGTTTCATTACAAGTTTTTTAAGCACTATATAATTTTTTACACCTTGATTAGGTGGATCATGAATGATGATAACATATTCACCTCCTGCAACTCAGGCTTGGCGACGACTTGAACGAACAATCCTCAATCAGACATTTGTATGTTCCACTGAACAATTTGTACCAAATGCAATTTGTTCTGACCATCCAGAAATTTGTTAGAGTGGGGTTAGTTTGAGGATGTATATATCCAAGTATTTTCTGTATGAAATGCTGTTATTATATGCATTTTTTTTCAATAATACAGTATTATAGACATGTTTCAATTATTTGGAAATATTACATCCTAGCAAAATCAAGTCTGTCACTCAACCAATGGAGCCCATTGGGTTTACATCATCTGTATAAAAAACTAGGCTATAATAACTCAAATCGGCAACTGACGATAACTGTAAAGGCCTAGAACAGGTGGGGGCCCTTTTAAAAGTGTGATTAAATTGGCATTAATTTTCTAAAATGATCTCTTGAGTACCAATGGAGAAAAATATACTTGAAAGCATTCATAAAAAGCTTTGTTTAGTAGACCAATAACTGTGTATGCATGACAACAAAATAGTTACACGTATTAAGTTAGTCGTGCCTGCCACTGGTTCTCCACCGCCAGCCTAGGAGATCAACATATTATGAAGTGATTTTTAAGGATAAGGAAATTTGGCATGTTAGGCAACTCTGCCTCTTAGGTAATTATCTAAGTGTAGTTACAGGTTGAGAGCAATTCTCATGGTGTTCCATCTTCCCAGCACTCTTTGTCATAGAATGCTTTGAAACTGCTGTACTACAGTTTTGGCCTCAACCACCTTCTCACCTAACTTGTTTCCGCAGGCTACCACTCTGTTTGCATAAGTGAATTTTCTTATATTTCTTCGGCAGCTTTGTTTAGCCTCTTATTCTTGAAGTTTCTTCAAAAAAGTTATCCTTCAGCAGCTTCTTATTCTTTAAGTTTCAGGTTTCAGGAATTCTCTCCTGTCAATTTTGTCAATTGATTACTATTATGTATGTACAGAGAGCCACTTGGTTTGCGAACTTAAGTTATCCGAAAGTTCCAGTTTCTTAATTGAAGTTGGGGTATCATGCTTCATGAACTAAGTTCGGGTAGTGAAAAAGTGGTCCGCCAGGCCTTGCACCGGCCCAAGGGTGGTGGGAGGGTGGGTGGAGATAGCCTAATTTGCCCACTGACAGTGTCGGGCACCACCACTTTGGAACTTTCTACCCTGTGACATCAGATTCACAGCCCCGTTGTTCCCATTGTTTTGATTTGTCACAAGGCTGGAATGCAGTCCATCTAATTACCCAAAGCTACCTAAATTTACTCAAAGCTACCCAAAGCTTTCTAGCATTACATAAGTAATGAAGAAATATGATATATTTACTCACTAATTGTTGGTGTTGAATGTGGAACATGAAAAAACATATTTTTACTCTGAAATAATATAAATTTATAACAAAATTAGACGAAACTAAGTGGCACATTCAACACCAACATTATAATGAACAAATATATATTTATTCATTACTAACATAATGCTAGGAAGCTTTGTGTAGCTTTGAGTAAGTTTGGGTAGTTTTGGGTAATTAGATGGACCTGCTGGAATGTTTATTCCGTGACTTTGTTGGACATATCTGCACAATCAAGGAACATATACACACCATGTTGGCTCCGAATGCATGTATTGTGTCAGTGATGGCAGACTGGTGGGTGGATGGGTGGGCAGAGTGGGCAGGTAGGCTTGGGGAAATGGGATGGCAGGCAGGCAGGGTTAGCAGATGGGTGGGCAGAATGGGGTGGGTGGGTGGATGGATGGGGGAGCTTGGGTGGGAGGCAGTGAGAAAGGAAGTGAGAGAGGGGGAGAATTAGTGAGAGAGGGAGGAAGGCAGTGAGGGAGGGGGAGGTAGTGAGGGAGGGTGAGGTAGTGAGAGAGGGAGGGAGGCTAGAAGGTAGGCAGGGAGGGAGGTAGGAAGGGAGGAAAGTAGAGAGGGAGGGACGACAGCATGGAGGGAGGGAAGGGCAGGCAGGGAGGGAGGGAGGGAGGGAAGGGCAGGCAGGGAGGGAGGGAGGGAGGGAAGGGTAGGCATGCAGGAAGGGAGGGAGGGAGACCAGTCCGTCTAATTACCCAAAGCTACCCAAATTTACTCAAAACTACCCAAAGCTTCCTAGCATTACATAAGTAATGAACAAATATGATATATTTACTCACTATATTGTTGGTGTTGAATGTAGAACATGAAAAAACATTATTTTACTCTGAATATAAATTTATAACGAAATTAAACGAAACTAAATGGCATGAGAGGCCATAGGAAGTTGACGATCCAAGCGACAATGTTGTGGAGCGACTTGTCCAAAATGAACAAATTATTCAAGAAATATTGTTGCCTAGAGGTTATATTAAGTTATGTTTGGATAGGTTAGGTTATGTTTGGGTAAGTTGGTTAGGTTAGGTAGGTACAGGAGGCTCATATGCCAGCAAACATTGTTGCTTGGACCGTCGACTTGCTTTGGCATCACCAGTTTCTTCTTTTCATATAATTTTGTTATAAAATGATATTTTTTCAGACTAAAAATATGTTTTTCATGTTCTACATTCAGCACCAACATTATAATGAATAAATATATCATATAATATTCATTACTAACGTAATGCTAGGAAGCTTTGTATAACTTTGAGTAAGTTTGGGTAGCTTTGGGTAATTAGATGGACCCGGCAGGGAGGGAGGGAGGCAGGCAGGCAGGCAGGCAGGCAGGCAGGCAGGCAGGCAGGCAGGCAGGCAGGCAGGGGAGGGAGACAGGCAGGCAGGTAAGCAGGCAGGGAGGGAGGGATGCAGGCAGGCAGGGAGGGAGGGAGGGAGGCAGGTAGGCAGGCAGGGAGGGAGGGATGCAGGCAGGCAGGGAGGGAGGAAGGGAGGGAGGAAGGCAGGCAGGCAGGCAGGCAGGCAGGCAGGCAGGCAGGGGAGGGAGACAGGCAGGCAGGCAGGCAGGGGAGGGAGACAGGCAGGCAGGGAGGGAGGGATGCAGGCAGGGAGGGAGGCAGGAGGCAGGCAGGGAGGGAGGGAGGGAGGGAGGGAGGGAGGGAGGGAGGGAGGGAGGGAGGGAAGGAGGAGGGAGGGAGAGAGGCAGGGAGGGAGGGAGGGAGGGAAGGAGGAGGGAGGGAGGGAGAGAGGGAGGGAGGGAGGGAGGGAGGGAAGGAGGAGGGAGGGAGAGAGGCAGGGAGGGAGGGAGGGAGGGAAGGAGGAGGGAGGGAGAGAGGCAGGGAGGGAGGGACGGAGGGAGGGAAGGAGGAGGGAGGAAGAGAGGCAGGGAGGGAGGGAGGGAGGGAGGTAGGCAGGTAGGCAAGCAGGCAGGCAGGCAGGCAGGCAGGCAGGCAGGCAGGCAGGCAGGCAGGCAGGCAGGCAGACAGGCAGGCAGGCAGGCAGGCAGGCAGGCAGGCAGGCAGGGATGGAGGGAGCTGTCCATCTAATTACCCAAAGGTACCCAAATTTACTCAATGTTACCCAAAGCTTCCTAGCATTACGTAAGTAATGAAGAAAAATGATATATTTACTCACTATATTTCCAATGCACTGCTAATATTTTGTCACATTTTCTATGTTCACAATCACTACACCAATGTTATTTTCAAAAACTGGCATTTCTTTCCTATTTGTCTCTACAGTGTCACACACTCCCGTGTTATGTTCAAGCAAGAACTTTGTTAGCAAGAGACTCGTATAATAATTATCAGTGTACAGAATGTGTCCCTTGTTCAGCAGTGGTCCCATTAGCGTCTTCACTACACTGCCAGAAAACCCAAGAGGATCCTCTGTGGGTACGTCTACGTCTGTACCAGAATATAATATATCGATCACCATTCCGGTTTCACAGTCGCACAGTACAAAAAATTTGAAGCCAAAACGGTGCCGTTTCGATGGGATGTAATGTTTGAAGAGAAGATGTCCCTTGAAAAGAACTAGGGATTCATCAATGGCAACATTCTGTCCAAGTACAAAGTAATCATGAAATTTCCCTCTGAAACATCTGTATCTGTTTCACTTCCACTGGACCCCTTGTGTTATGTCTCTATCAACCCCTGGGTCATCAATATAGTATTCCACTTCATCTTCAAACAATAAACTGTTTATCTCCCCTGGAGAAAGCAGTTTTGCAACAACGCGTCCCACAGGTGACTGGGAGCTGGAGGCGCGTGTGTCGGCCATGGTTGCTCGATCAAAACTGGGGCTACCCTCGGTTCTGGGGCATTCTGGGCTTTTTTTTTTCAAAATGACCGCCGCTCACTAATGGCCTTAGGCATCTATCTCGTACACAACCAACCGCGCGCGCGTTTCGAATGGGTACCAAGAGATCAAAAAGAGTTTTCTCGGTTGGCGCAGTTTTCCACCGACCGAGAATACTCGGCTGGCACAGTTACGTGGCTAATTAAACAAATACATTTTTTACTTATGACTTATGGACAGTTGAACTACATGACCTTGAAGCAGAGAGAGAGTGTATGGGATATGGGTGGGGGAGGTGTGGTGTGTCGGTGGTTGAGGAGGGACGGGCTCACTCCGATAAGCCTATCACACTCGACCCCGTTAGCCAATTTGTTTCTTAAATTCTGGATGTACATTATCATATATATTTTTGGTTACAAATTTTGTTTAGTAATATTATTAGGATAATAAAAAGTTATGAAAATACTTGTTTCACGAATGCTTTATTGTATTAGATGGAGCTTCTCCAGGCTATCTCTGGTTAGCAACTTACTGAGCTAGCCATCTGAGGGTGGGAGACGAGCAGTAGTGAGGGTGGGAGGGAGAGCAGCAGTGAGGGTTGTGGGAGAGAGCAGCAGTGAGGGTATGGGGGAGAGCAGCAGTGAGGGTGTGGGGGAGAGCAGCAGTGAGGGTGTGGGGGAGAGCAGCAGTAAGGGTGTGGGGGAGAGCAGCAGTGAGGGTGTGGGGGAGAGTAGCAGTCAGGGTTGTGGGGGAGAGCAGCAGTGAGGGTGTGGGGGAGAGCAGCAGTGAGGGTGTGGGGGAGAGCAGCAGTGAGGGTGTGGGGGAGAGCAGCAGTGAGGGTGTGGGGGAGAGCAGCAGTGAGGGTGTGGGGGAGAGCAGCAGTGAGGGTGGGTGGAAGAGCAGCAGTGAGGGTGGGTGGAAGAGCAGCAGTGAGGGTGGGTGGAAGAGCAGCAGTGAGGGTGGGTGGAAGAGCAGCAGTGAGGGTGGGTGGAAGAGCAGCAGTGAGGGTGGGTGGAAGAGCAGCAGTGAGGGTGGGTGGAAGAGCAGCAGTGAGGGTGGGTGGAAGAGCAGCAGTGAGGGTGGGTGGAAGAGCAGCAGTGAGGGTAGGTGGAAGAGCAGCAGTGAGGGTAGGTGGAAGAGCAGCAGTGAGGGTGGGTGGAAGAGTAGCAGTGAGGGTGGGTGGAAGAGCAGCAGTGAGGGTGGGTGGAAGAGCAGCAGTGAGGGTGGGTGGAAGAGCAGCAGTGAGGGTGGGTGGAAGAGCAGCAGTGAGGGTAGGTGGAAGAGCAGCAGTGAGGGTAGGTGGAAGAGCAGCAGTGAGGGTGGGTGGAAGAGCAGCAGTGAGGGTGGGTGGAAGAGCAGCAGTGAGGGTGGGTGGAAGAGCAGCAGTGAGGGTAGGTGGAAGAGCAGCAGTGAGGGTGGGTGGAAGAGCAGCAGTGAGGGTGGGAGGGAGAAGTGGATCAGGACTTCTCTTATTGGTGAGTACAAATAAAATGCTGTCACATTTCTGCTATGAACCTGTTGATTGTTTTCCCCTAGACTTATTTTTTTTTTCTCTCTCTCTCTCTCTCTCCCCCTTTTTCCTACATTTCTTGTTTACGAATCTACACAGTAACCAATGGGTCTCATCCCCGAGGGGTTTGTAAAGCATGTGGTCCTCTGTAATGATCATATCTTCCCCCTTTTTTTCTATCTTCTAGCTTTGGCATATTTAATGCTTCTAACCTCTCCTCACAGCTCTTGTCCTTTAGTTCCAGGAGCCATTTAATTGCATGTCTTTGCACCTTTTCCAGTTTGCTGATGTGCTTCTTAAGATATGGGCACCATACAACAGCTGCATATTCCAGTTTTGGTCTAACAAAAGTCATGAACAATTTCTTTAGTATTTCACCATCCATGTATTTAAAAGCAATTCTGAAATTGGAAGGTATGACATAGACAATGCATATATGTATTATATGTAATCAATAAAATTATACAATTATGTAAAACAAATATTATAAACAGTCCTACCCAGGACTCAAACTTACAGTACAGATTGTTGTCAGTTCATCACTTCAACCACTGCCAATGACTGCACAAAAGAATTGGTAATTGGAAATCCATTAATGATTCATCCAAGTATCGGGATGGTTTTACATCTCACCAGTTTCACCCAGTTCCTGAGCACTCATGACTTGGAGCAGAAGTGATTTTTTACACATGCTTTGAACTGTGAATAAAATCACATGTTAAATCAATATCTATAATATTTACATGAATTGCCAAAAATAGTTACAGAGAACTACCATGAATATTGTGTATATATATATATATATATATATATATATATATATATATATATATATATATATATATATATATATATATATATATATATATATATATATATATATATATTTTATTAAATATGACCGAAAAAGTAAGATTAATAATTCTAACACGAATTTTCTCAATCTTTCGTACATTATGCTTCACTGTTGGAGGTAAATCAAAAATCACTTCTCCAAAATTCATTTTTATTTCTAGTCTGACGCGACACGGGCGCGTTTCGTAAAACTTATTACATTTTCAAAGACTTCACAAATACACAACTGATTAGAACTTGCGTTTCCCTGATTTTATATCTACATTTGAGTGAGGTGGGAAGGGTGATGTGGCATTACATTTGAGTGAGGTGGGAAGGATGATGTGGCATTAGAGGATATTAATAGGGTATTAAAATCCTCTAATAAATCCTCTATTAATATCCTCTAATGCCACATCATCCTTCCCACCTCACTCAAATGTAATGCCACATCACCCTTCCCACCTCACTCAAATGTAGATATAAAATCAGGGAAACGCAAGTTCTAATCAGTTGTGTATTTGTGAAGTCTTTGAAAATGTAATAAGTTTTACGAAACGCGCCCGTGTCGCGTCAGACTAGAAATAAAAATGAATTTTGGAGAAGTGATTTTTGATTTACCTCCAACAGTGAAGCATAATGTACGAAATATTGAGAAAATTCGTGTTAGAATTATTAATCTTACTTTTTCGGTCATATTTAATAAAATATGTCTACAGGAAAGACTGCTACCAAAATATACTAATATATATATATATATATATATATATATATATATATATATATATATATATATTTATATATATATATATATATATATATATATATATATATATATATATATATATATATATATATATATATATATATAACATGATTGCACAGTATGTCAGACCAACATCACAAGTTATCTAACTGTTATTAAGAGTGAAATATTATGAAATAACTATGCAAAATTTTGTTTTTCATTTTAATTTCAAATTCAAATAGATTTAGACAGTATGTTCAAATTTTATTCTTAATTTTCTTTGTGTTATTGATCTTTCGTTGACATTGTGAGTAAGCTGGGCGTTCCCAACAGGTGGGGCTGGACAGGCTTGACCAGAGGATTGACCTGAGAAGATCAACAGGACCTGGGATGGGAATCACCCTCTACAAGACGCATCAATGTCCATATTGCCAATACAACACAAAATTTACTTCAAGTCTTAGGAATCATATGCGTACTCACACTGGAGAGAAGCCATATTCTTGTTCTTATTGCTCATTTTCTTCTGCTACAAAGGATCGTTTGAAAACACATATTCGAACTCACACTGGAGAAAAACCGTATTCATGTTCTTACTGTCCTCATCGTTCGTCTCGTAAAGACTCGTTAAAAACTCATATGTTAACTCACCAGCTTTAAAATTATCCCTTTTGCTTCATACAGTACTTTTTGTTATTATATATACAGTAGTATAACACTGTTTTAGTATTTGAAAATACTTAAACAGTATTACACTATATCACATGCTGCTAGAATTGCAAAGATTAATGAAATACCGTATATAAAAAATCCTTGAAACTTTATTTTAAGCTTATGTACAGTATATACAGTACTATATTAACTTTAATATTTTAAAATTAAAAGTTAATAACGTGCAACAATTACTACTTTTTTATAAGTCAAAGAGAAACAGATATTTACAGCAGCACTATTGTTATTACTGTATTATTATTATTATTATTATTATTATTATTATTATTATTATTATTATTGTGTTTATTTCTACTTCTTTTACTTCTCATTATTTGTAATAATAATAATGAGAAAATCAGTAAGAGACATGAGACTCCTACTGATTGATACATTGATGATATATCAATGCTATTTCTCATTGATATATCCTGTTAATGTGATTTCTTTTTGCAGCAGCAATAAAAATAATAATAATAATTATAATAATTATTATTATTATTATTATTATTATTATTAATATTATTACTATTATTGAGCAAATCCATAAGGCTTCGACGGATTTGCTTATTGATGCTATCACGATAGTATAATTACTCTCTGAATATTATTATTATTATTATTATTATTATTATTATTATTATTATTATTATTAAGTTATCAAATTTTTTAATTATTATTATTACTCTGTAATATAAGTAGACAAATTAGTGCATTATTTTATTATTATTATTATTATTATTATTATTATTATTATTATTATTATTATTATTATTATTTGACCAATAATTTTATTATAACTTAATATAAATTTCATTGTGGGGATAGGAAACCTGGACCTAGGCTTATTAAGGTCTGAATAGGTCAATAATTAACCTTTCCATTGATGGAACCCACAACAACTGCCCAACTCCCTGGTAACCTATTTTACTGCTAAGTGAATAGATTCAACAGGTGAAAAGAAACATCCCCCAACCATTTCGATCCTACTTGAGGCTTGAACCCGGGACCCTCAATTGTGAGCTGAGGATGTATACCACTTTGCTTGTGACTGACTTGGCCATTTGTGATACCATAACACTGAGCGACTGTTTTCAACAAACTTGTACATTATTTGCAGATGTAGGGTACTGCTTGCAAGCTCATGCCCTTACATTTATTATAGATTTGTATTCAAAAGTATTGAAAATAGAAAAAACATTTTCTTTTATATTGGCCAAATCTGTAGTCAACATTCCACAGATTAATATTTAACAATAATAATTTGGCATTTAATAATAATAATAATAATTCATTGTGTCAGAGCACAGGCAGCCCACTGTATGAATGTATGCATATATATATATATATATATATATATATATATATATATATATATATATATATTGGTGTATACTGGCAGCAGGTTTTCTTTTAAACATGTCTCATTGAATATGACCGTATATTCAGTATTTACTATCTTCTGGTTTAGGGCTTCTATCCCTCTAACTATTTTCCTAGCATCAGGGCTTAGCTGAAAGAGGAGTTCTCCAAAACTCTTTTTCGTTATTTCAAAGTGAAGAAAAAAGTGAATTACTATAGAATGTATTACACTTATTTATACAATTTGCACGTTTCAAACTTCCATGGTTCATTCTCAAGTGAAATGAAATTACAGGACTCGTTGATTTATTCCCGTACAGGGTCAGGTGATAAAGGTAAAAACAAGGGGGATACATAGGGGATAAATGGGGGACGAAGTACATAAGAACATAAGAATAAAGGTAACTGCAAAAGGCCCATTGGCCTATACGAGGCAGCTCCTATTATACAAAGATTAATCAGTTGTAATTGGCCTGTTATTTTGAACAGTGTCTTCTGTGTTGGCATCGTTATGTTCTGGACTTGTCCTTACTCTCATGGTGGGTAGAGTAAATAGTTCCGTGATTTGGGTGTTCATGGTAGGTTGTTCTATTCTTATGTGAATTGCTTCAAGAATTTGTAATCTTCTTGCATCTTGGGTTTTGTCTATTATACAGGTATTTTTGTTCAACATTTCTCTTGTTAGGGTAATGTCATGGGCTTGTCTCATGTGATTCCTGGGGGCACCGGATTGAAGATGACATGTCAAATGCCTCGTCAGCTTGGTCGACGTCATACCTATGTACTTAGATTGAAGGTTACATCCTTCGTGGGGGCAAGTGACATGTATACAACGCTTGACTGCTGTAGAGGGTTCTCCGTCGGCTTTGGCCTGTTTTTTATAAGGAGTTCGGAAGTCTTCATGGTTTTGTAGAATATGATCAGGGATCATACTGGATGACATTGGATCTTGGATGACAAATTCAACACGTTGTTTGGATTTATACCCGTACAGAAGACATTGAAGACGTACGTACAGAAGACACTATTCAACATAATAGGCCAATTACACCTGATTAATGATTAATCTTTGGGATAGGAGCTGCCTCGTATGGGCCAATACGAGTAACTTCTGCAGTTACCTTTATTCTTATGTTCTTATGTGCTTCGTCCCCCATTTATCCCCTATGTATCCCCCTTGTTTTTACCTTTATCACCTGACCCCGTACGGGTATAAATCAATGAGTCCTGTAATTTCTTTTCACTTGAGAATGAACCACGGAGGTTCGAAACGTTGTGCAAATTGTATAAATAAGTGTAATACATTCTATAGTAATTCACTTTTTTTCTTCACCTTGAAATAACGAAAATGAGTTTTGGTGAACTCTTCTTTCAGCTAAGCCCTGATGCTAGGAAAATAGTTTGAGGGATAGAAGCCCTAAACCAGAAGATAGTAAATACTGAATATGACAGACATATATATATATATACAGTGGCACCTCGACTTACGATTGCCCCTACTTATGATAATTTCGAGTTACGATGTAAATTTCATCGAAAAATGTGACTCGACATCCGATGGTGTCGTCGACTAACGATATTTGTTGGTACACGTTCGGGTCAACCAAGCGCGTGGTTCCCGGTCATGCGGTCCGACCTGCCTCAGTTTACTACAGCTGCCAGGTTAGTGATGATCGCGCCTATAAGAAATTCTGCGTTCGTAGTGATTTTTTGGATTCTGAACATTAAAGTAATTATTATATATCACGCCATGAGTCCCAGGAGAGTCGGTGGTAAGGCTCAACATATGAAAACCCATGTAAGGATAACCGTAGAGCAGAAACAAGAGTACAGAATGTCTCTTCCTCAACAATTAAGAAAATGTGTGCAGCATGGGAAGAATTGCAAACCTTTGCTGAAATGACTCGCCCAAATCACGCTGCAGTAGGTCGTTGCCTTAACCTATTCAATGACACTGTGATGCATCATTACAGACAAATGTTAAAACGAAGGGAAAAACAAATGTCTCTTGACAAATTTGTAGTGAGACAAACAAGTACTGAACCACAACCAGGTCCTAGTGGTATTCAGGCAAAACGTAAGAGAGAGAGTACCCCCAGAGAAAACATCACTGCCTGATGTGATAATGGAAGGGGACTCCCCTTCCAAACAGTAACAACTCTCCTCCTCCCCCCTCATTACCATCTTCCATACGCCATCAAGAGCCCCTCCATACAGGTAAGATAAACTTAGGTACTGTATAGTAGTTAGAAAAAAACATTGTATTCAGTATAAAATGTATTTGTATGTTAGTATTTTGGAGGGTAGGGAACGGATTAATTCAATTCCCTTTATTTCTCATGGGAAAAATCGCTTCAACTTATGATATTTCGACTTACGATCTGTCTCTAGGAACGGATTAGCATCGTAAGTCGAGGCCCCATTGTATATATATATATATATATATATATATATATATATATATATATATATATATATATATATATATATATATATATAATATATATATATATATATATATATATATATATATATATATATATATATATATATATATATATATATATATATATATATATATATATATATATATATATATATATATACAACTTTAGAACACTTTCCCACCAGGAGACTCGAACCCTAGCCAGCACAGAAGCCTTCCATATATATATGGAAGCCATATATATATATATATATATATATGTTGTTGAATTTGACCAAAAGGGTAAGATTAATGATTCTAACACGAATCTTCTAAATATTTCTTACGTTTTTCTTCACTGTTGGGGCTAATTGAAAAATTAACTCTCCAAAGTTCATTTTCTCATTTTTTATTTATGGTCTGACGCCTAAAAGCATTTCGTGAGGACTTCTCACATTTTCAAAGACAGGTTTACACATATCATTTCATGCTTATATTCATTTTGGGTGAGGAGATATGACAAATGTTTTTGGGTGAGGTGACAAAAATCAATGGGTATGAATTGCATATGAGAACATAAGAATGAAAGTAACTACAGAAAGCCTATTGGCCCATATTTTCTCTTGCTGCTTCTATGTTGGTTCAGAGTCTTGAAATGGGTAGAATATAGTTGTGTGTTAATTGCCTGTTGATTGCTGGTGTTAACTTTTTCATGTGTAGGGCCTCACTGATGTCAAGTTTCCTGATATCGCTGTATCTATCAATGATTCCTGTGTTGCTTGTTAAGATTTCTCTGGTGATGGTCTGGTTGTGAGAGGAGATTATATGTTTCTTGATGGAGCCCTGTTGTTTGTGCATTGTTAATCTTGCGTTGACAGAGCAAGCACCAGAGGAGGTCTGCTCTGCCCCAGCTGTCAGGCGGGAGTTGCCACAAAGCTATTATTACCTAATTATTTCAATGTCTCTGATTGATTTTTTCTTAGTTTTTTTGCAGTAATATTATTCAATAGTGTGTAGTGTGATAAATTTATATAATAAAGGGGGTGAATCATCGCTATACTCAAAAGTATGGTGTGCATGTTAGTGATTCAATTACAGTGGTACCTCGCATAGCGAATTTAATCCGTTCCATGTTCGTCATGTGAAACGGACGTCATACAAAACGAGTGTCCCCCATGTAACCAGTGTGGTGCACTGTGTTTATTGTGAAATATCCCCAGTGTGCATGACATCAAATGTTCCCCAAAATATAATTTTTCTTTGTAAAATGATAAATAACCGTCCCTGAACATGTCTATGTAAAAATAATTACCAAATTCCACTTACTTTGGCTGTGAGGGCGTGGACAAGGTGCGCTGTGATGTCATCAGGGGCTGGTCGCCCGTGTGTGAAACTCCCAGACACGGTCGCGCAGGCCATTCAAGCACCGCGTGTTGCCACAAATATATTTTCAAATATTTTTTCTATGCATTTCCAATGTGGTTTTATTTGTTTCTTTTATAGTATATGATGCATATTTGTGACCTTTACAATACAGTAGAATGTTCATAATTTTCCATGAAACTGTGATACATGTGTCAGTAATGTGTCCACAATAAATGTTTATTGTCACAATATTACGTGGTAAAAATTCACTAAAATTACAATATGTACAGTTTCACACACTATTTACACAGTAACACACTGTATTACACACTCAGTACTTTGGAGGTGCGTAATAGTCAATGAAGTAGTCCATGGTACACAGCGCGACTTTGCTCTCCTTGCACCAGCTACAGATAGATTTTCGTTTCCTGTTTCATCGTTCTGTGTGCTTGCACATAACGCACTCGCGTGCACCCTTGGCTTTAGTACTTGTAGGTGGTATGTAGCCAAGCTTGTAAAGCATAAAGTAGTATTGAAACGATTATAGGAAAAGCTCAATTTGTAAGGTAGTCTTGAAAAGATCGCTTTGTAAGGTCCCACACAGGAAGAGATTGAGCTAGCCTCAAAGAGTGTCCATCAGTCAGGAAGAGATTCATGTATTCTTGAAAATATCAATGAACACCACCACCATGGAAGCCGCTAGCACTTCATCTATGCTACTTGTATCAGATGCATCATCACTGAACGCAGAAAACGATTCATCTATGTATCATCTATATACATTAGAGATGGCAAGGGTGGGGCTCAGAGCTACACCTGGATACGCTCGCTGTATCATCCTCATAGGTGCTGTATCACTGGCATCCGACCGTTGTGTTAAGCCCTTATTGCGCCTAGCTTCACCAATGTTATGACCCTTATGTTCTTCAAACAATAAGGTCTGAATTGCACCGACTGAGCACAGTCTTTCAACACCGTGTGGGACAGGTGTTTGAGAGCCAGAGGCGCATGTGCCACAAATGGTTGCTCACGCAGTACTAACCCAGCCAACAGCCCTTGTCTTTCATATTCGTTATAGCAAAAGGTTCGTTCAGTGTTTGTTGGGTAGGCTGCTCCATTATGACAATCTTTCTTTGTTTCAAATGTGTTCCATTTGTTTTGTATTTGTCACTTACGTCTCAATAATGGAGCAGCCTACCCGACAAACACTGAACGAACCTTTATGACATTTGTCCATTTTTCAAATTGTTTCAACAGTTCTTTTATTTTTTTTTTTTTTTTTTTTTTTTTTTTTAAGAAACATGGAGCAGCCAACCTGTAGACCACCGAACGAACCTTTTTGACATTTGTACTGGTTTTCAAAATTCTTCATTTTTTTTATTATTTACGTTTTTTGTATGTAAGAAACATGGAGCAGCCTACCTGCCGACCACCGAACGAACCTTTTGCTATTAGACAAATGAAAAATAAATATTGAACACATTTGAAGAAAGGAAAATGTCATAATGGTTTATTCAGTGTATATAAGGTAGGCTTCTCCATTATTGAGACGTAAATGACAAATACAAAACAAATGGAACACATTTGAAACAAAGAAAGATTGTTAAAATGGAGCAGCCTACCTGCCGAACACCGAACGAACCTTTTTGACATTTGTTGTATATCAGACATTTCATTTCTTTTTTCCTACAAAAACGTCAATGCTTTGCAACATCTCAGCAGTCACCCTTTTATATCCCAGCATCATTAGCATCTTTAAACAAGAACAACATAATTTATGTGCATCGTCGGAGGCGTCTAAGAATGTGCAAGAAGCAGCGCGACCCCACCATGTGGTGTTGACGTTACTCAAACCAGCGTTCGTCATATGGGACAATTTGACGCTGATCGGGCCGTTCGTTACCCAAAATATTCGTCTTTTGGGGCAATCGTTATGCGAGGTACCACTGTATTATGTTTATAAAACAATAAACAACTAATCTTGCTGTTATTACACTCTATACACAGGTTATTTATAAGTATCTGCATGTTTTGTTCACCATAACGAACCACTAAGTTGGTATTATGAGTCAAAAAGAAACGAGGAGTGACCGCCACACACCAGCCAGCCACTTTCTGCCACTCCCTCCCTCAACATCTCCCTTGCCCGCATTCTCCTCCCACCATACTGTTTTTTTTATTTGATTCACTGTATTCAGACGTTATATATAAGTACTGTATCTACATGTTTTGTTCACCACAATTGTACAACTAAGCTGATATAGTTAGTTCAGGCACTAAGAGACATCGCTGCACACACAATCAGCTGGCGGCTGTCTCCCTTCTCTCACTCATTCAAGGTCAGATGCACTAAAATTTCTCCCTCAACAATACTGTTTGTAGTGTTATTACACTATATACACACACATTACATATAAGTATCTACATGTTGTAGGGTGCCCAAAGAGAATAGTGGCCACCCTCTACACAGCTAGACAAGTCATGCAGACGACGCCACCTCCATCACCCAAATGGCTCCTCCCGACATAATCCTTTTGCTGTTATTACACTAATACACACATTATATATATCTACATTTGTGTTCACCATAGAGAGCCAGTGAGCTGGTATGGTGAATACAGACAATAACAGGTGGCCACACAGACACTGTCAGTAAACGACGCTATCTCCCTCCCTCCCTCCCTCAGCATTATTCCCGCCACACAGCGCCAATTATCACAACAATCCTGCTATTATCACAATCCTGATAACTTTGATCACAGTCAGGGGTCATCTATAATACTCTCATCGCTAAATAATAGCAGTTATATATTTATTTTGACATTTTTAGGCAATGCTGTGGTCACAAGCTGAACAGCAGTGTTGTTAGCTCATGCTGCGTGCGCCAGCCAGTTGCTCCCACAGTACTGTGGCTCTCACACCGGAGAATATTACCCATTATTTTTTTTTAAACATGGCGTCTGTTTACAAGAGCCCTGAGGAAGCTGATGTGAACCCCTTGTAGACACAGGCCATTTGAATTGTGCCGGGCACCCAATGTCGTATATATACTCCATGCACACAGTGGGACATGTTACTCAGGGCATATATATATATATATATATATATATATATATATGTCATGTGCATTTTAAGGATTAACCAATGTTTTATCCATTCTAGTATTGTACCATTTATTCCATGTGCCTGTAATTTCCTTGCTAGTCTTTCATATGGTACCTGATCAAAGGCTTTAGCAAAGTATACTTCATTTGCTGGTAGTCCTTTATCTGAATACCTGCTTACTATTTCCAGAAATGTGAGGTTTGTATGGCAGGATCTATTTTTAACAAACCCACATTACATTGAATTTACAAGATTGTTTGCTGTGAGATGGTGAATGATTCCCTCCCTTAGGATTCTCTTCACGAACTTGCAGATGTGTGATATCAAGCTGATTGGACAGTAGTTTTCTGCTGAGCTTTTTCTGCCTTTTTTGAAAATAGGGGTAATATTTGCATATTTATGATCTAGGGGAACTATCCCTTGGTTCAGAGATTTTATGAAAAGGAGTTTAAGGGGTAGGCATAGTGCATCTGCCAGTTCCTTTACAACTTTGGATAGAATTCAATCCACTCCTGGAACTTTTGAGACTTTTAATTTGTCAGTGCTCTTCCTGATTATGTCATGTTATGGGTATACAGTAATCCTTAATTCATTATCTTCACCTCCTTCAAACTTTTGTGGGGGTAATGAAATGTCATCTAATCTTTTTAGTGTAAACACTAATGAAAAGTACTCATTCAGACTTTTTGCTGCCCTTTTATCATCCAGTATAACTTGGTTAGTCTAATTTTTTTTATTAAGAGTCCTACCAAGTCCTTTGTTTTGGTTTTACTTCTTATATAGGTATAGAACAACTTTGGATATTTCTTTATGTTTTGGGCAAGTTTTTTTTCATAGTTTCTTTTGGCTGATCTGACTTCCTGGGCGGTTGAATTTAATACCCTTCTATACATCTTCTAAACATACTATGATGTTCATCGTGGATTTATACGTTCTCCAACAGTTTTACTTAGTTATCAAAGTTCTATTTACTACCTGTGTCATCCATTTAGTTCCCTTTCTTTTCTTTCTTCTTTATGCACATGTCTTTGAATGAGTTCAGTAGTGACGTTATTGAAATTTTCCCATGATGCTTCCTTGCCATGGTCACCTATCAGCTCCCTCAAGGAGGTGTTTTGCAATTCCTCTCCTATTCCTTGATAGTCTCCTTGAGGCCTCCATGCTTGGAAACAATAATCCAAGTAGAAGCACACCAAAGATTTATACAGCTGAATGACTGTCTTCTTTTCCTTAAAGTCGAAGGAATGCTTAATTATTACTAGTGTTTGGTTAGCTTTTTTTTTTACTTCCACTTCCACTTGGTGTGCAACTTTCTGTGAATGATGGATTCTGACTTTAAAATCCTTTTCATCATCAATCTGCTGCAAGGTAATGTTGTTAATTTGCTAGTTGTGATGTGTGTTTTTATGCCCCACATGCAAGGTTTTGCATTTTTTGTATTAAAAAGAATTTGTCTTTTTATAATGAGGATAGAAAGTCCTAATCATGGACCCTTTACGTGCATTTCTATAATTGTAATTCATCTTAGAATATTGTGATCACATGAAGGGGGAAAGCTTTTTGTCTACCTTTTTCATATGAAATGTATTTAATGCAACTCTACCACTGGCATTTAATCAATCAGCAATTATTTACCTCTTTGCATGATAACTAAAAATATATTGAAAAGTAAGATGTTTATACATAAAAATAAGAAACATATATAGACAGTGATGACTGTTATGTTGGCATAGGTAACTGCATTCATTGTCATTTATTGATGGGAGAGCAGAAGATGAAGTTCATTTGACTCAAAATTATACTGTAACCTTTCATGACTGCTGGGAGACACCACTGAGCTACTGAAACCATATGAGCAACATTGCAATTCAAACATGAATGCAAACTGTAGATTTATATTTGATGATGAAACCATTGCATTAGACAGTTAACACCACACAGAACCTACAAATTATGTAAAAAAGCATTACAAAATTCAGATATAGAAAGAGATCTAGGAGGTGGTGCGAGATAGAAAACTGTCACCTGATTACCACATAAAGAACACTATGCGAGGAGCATTTGCTAGGCTTTTCAATTTCAGAATTGCTATTAAATACATGGATGGTGGAATACTAAAGAAATTGTTGACAACCTTTATGAGACCAAAGATATGTTGCCCATATCTTGACCCTTAAACCGCGCAATACATACATACGATAAGAGTAACTTTCCTAAAACCGCGTAATACATACATATACGATTAAGGGGATTAGCTCACGATTTTAAATTTCCCGCGAGGGATAGGGGTAGTCCAGCCACAGCCGATAGTAAACAGACGCCACCTAGAAAAAAATTGTGGGTAACATGTACAGGTGCGAGAGCCTTAGTTTTGAGTGAGCCACCAAGGCTGGTGCACGCAGCATGAGCTCACAGCACTGCTGTTCAGCTTGTGACCACAGCATCGTCGAAAAATGTCAAAATATATATGTACATGCTGTTATTTATTTCAAATGCAGTTTTATTTGTATTATTTGTATTTCCAATGCAGTTTTATTTGTTTTTTATCGTATATGATGCATATTTGTATCCTTTACAATATGTACACAGTACAACGTTCATAATGTTCCATGGAACTGTGATAAATATGTCAGTAATGTGTCCATAATAAATGTTTAGTCGTAATATTACTTGTTAAAAATTCACTAAAATTACAATATATACAGTTTCACACACTATTTACACAGTAACACACTGTATTACACACTCAGTACTTTGGAAGTGAGTAATAATCAACAAAGTAGTCCATGGTACACAGCGCGACTTCGCTGTCATTGCACCAGGTACAGATAAATTTTCGCTTCCTGTTTCTTCGTTCTGTGTGCTTGCACATAACGCACTCACGTACACCCTTGGCATTAGTACTTGTAGGTGGTATGTAGCCAAGCTTGTAAAACGTAAGGTAGTCTTGAAATGATTACAGGAAAAGATCAATTTGTAAGGTAGTTGTGAAAAGATCGCTTTGTAAGGTCTCACACAGGAAGAGATTCAGCCAACCTCAAAGAGTGTCCGTCAGTCTGTAAGAGATTCAGCCAGCCTCAAAGAGTGTCCATCAGTCTGGAAGAGATTCAGCTATTCTTGAAAATATCTATGGAAAACACCACCATGGAAGCTGCTAATACTGTTCATCTATGCTATTTGTATCAGATGCATCATCACTGAACGCAGAAAGCCATTCATCTAAGTATCATCTAAATAAATTGGAGATAGCATAGCATAGGTGGGCAAGGATGGCGCTCAGAGCTACAATTGGATACGCTCGCTGTATTGTCCTCATAGGTGCTGTATCACTTGCATCCGACCTTTGTGTTAGGTCCTTATAGCGCCTAGCTTCACCAATATTATGACCCTTATGTTCTTCAAACAATAAGATTTGAATTTCACCGACAGAGCGCAATCTTTCAACACTTCGTCGGAAAGGTGTTTAGGAGCCAGAGGAACGTGCGCCAACCATGGTTGCTCACTCAGTACTAACCCAGCCAGCAGCCCTAGGGCATTCTGGGAATTTTTTCCAAGATGGCTGCCTCTCACTGGAGGTCCTAAGAGTCCATTTTGTACACAACCAACCTTGCTCACATTTGGAATGGGTACGAAAAAATCAAAAAGAGTTTTCTCAGTTGGCGCAGTTTCCCACTGACCGAGAATACTCGGTTGGTGCAGTAATGTGGTTAATCAGGGAGTTCCCATTTTAGTTTATTTTTCTTACTAACTTTTCTTTGTGTGCAAGTTTAAATTTTCCCCCTTACATCTGTACATATCATCTGTGGGGCCAATCTGTATATTTTTTAATTTATTGGCCCAAAAAATTGCTCTTAGCACTTTCGCGTTCCACAGACTGACTATCTCGTCACTCATTTTTCTACTGAATGGGTTCCAACGACGCAATACTGAGTCACTCATTACAATATTTTTTAAAAATTTAAATTTTATCAGATCAATCTGGTAGTGGTTTTAAAATAAGCGCCTTTAGATTGCACACAATTTGATATTAAAATCAAAGATATAACATGAAACTTGATGTCCAAACACTTGAAATATTATAAATAGGCCAATGGTCCGAATATTAAAATATTTGTTAAAATTCTATTTATTGTTCTATTATCTTGGGACTTGTTTTAAAATGTGCGCCTTTTTATTGCAAACAATTTGATACCAAAATGAAAGATGTAACCCAAATATTTATGTCAGAACACTGGAAAGATATAAATAAATTTGTGATGATGAGCGTCCAGAATTAAAATATTTGTTAAAAATTCAGTTATTGCTCTATTATTCTGGGACTAGTTTTAAAATAATCGCCATTTTATTGCGAACAATTTGATACCAAAATGAGCGACGTAGCACGAAATTTGATGTTATCAAATTGAACGAGTTGAACATTAGGTTGCAATGTACAAAATGGTGCTCGTTCACGGGCAACTTTAGGCTTTTCTGCGGGGAGGCACTCCAGCCTTTTGTACAGTTTATTCATACACATCTGTAGGGAATTTAATTGCGAACACAATGATACCAAAACGAGCGACGTAGCACGAGAATTAAGGTAAAAAAATGGAACGAGAATGCACATGTTACTAATTTTGTGCGTTTTTGCCGACTTTACGCTTTGCTGTTGGGAGTCACGCTAGGCTTTTGGACATTATATTTATACACACCTGTAGAGAATTTAATTGCGAACACAATGATACCAAAACGAGCGACGTAGCACGAGAATGAAGGCGAGAAAGCTAGAACGAGTATACACATTTGGGTGTCACCGCGCGCTTACCCGCACGGAGGGGCTACCTACCCCCTGTCAACCGCGAGTTTCCACGGAGCGCGAAAGTGTTAATTAGTGTACATAATTATAGACATCATATTTGTTCATAATTTGATACATAAATAAGAAAAAAGTTAAAATATTATATAAATTTGTTTTTATTATACTATATACTGTGCACTTTATATATCCAAACAAAATACAATTTATTTACCTGTCATTATTTTTTTGTTTTAGGCCTGCATAGGTATTATAATGTTCATGTTCTCAATAAAGTTTGGGAATTTAAAAGTGTTTTATTATTTTTCATTGTAAGAATACTCCAGAAATTGGTTTAAATTTTTGTATGGTGTGCCTCAATTAATTGTATATCTGTTGTGTAATAAATGTAATTAAATAAAAAACTTATTCTAATTACACTTTAGATAACAAATTAAACTGTTTGTAGATCGCCGCATGAGATGAGCAGATAAAGTAATAATGTATACCTGTTCAAAATACCAAATCCAGTATTTAGATAAACATTTATAATTCCAAATTTTAATGGAGGCTAGTTTCCATACCCTTATCACATTAACTGTTGATTAAGATGGGCGTCCTCTACAGGTGAGGCTGAACACTGACGCTCATACGACTGGCCGGAGAGGGACAGCAGCACCAGGAAAGATCGTTCCTTCATCCAGCAAGATATTGAAGTGTCCCTACTGTAATTATATCACCAATGTAAATACAAATCTGAAGAAACATGCACGCACTCACACTGGGGAGAAGCCCTATGCCTGTCCATATTGCCCATTTAGAGCATCTCAAACAGAAAATCTTAAAAGACATATTCGTACTCATACAGGAGAGAAACCATATGCTTGTAATTACTGTTCTTATCGTTCTACTGAGAAGAGCAGCTTGAAGAATCACATATGGGTTCACCATTCATCAGGTAATTGTCAGAATTTTCATGATTAAAAATACAAATAGTATATCTCCTGGTAAGAAAACTTACCATAATTTGGGCAGCATCTTTCTCTTCATTTCAATGTGCTTTGTATTAACTAAAGAAGATTTGTTTTTATTATTTAACAATTAATGCAAATATTTGTTAAATATTTACTGTACTATACACTATTTTATACCAAGCAACATTAAATTATATATATTATGCTAAGATACTTATTTGTACAAATACTGTCCAGGAATACACTGCCTGTCCTGTTTATGTACACTTAGTTTAGTTAAAATTGGATCACCTAGTTGATTAATCTTTGTGCTGCATGGCTTTTCTTGTGACAATCTGGTGGTGCATCAACATTGAAGTGCTCCCCAACAAATTTGTTTACTTTGGATGTTGTTAAAATGCCTTAACAAAATTAAAATCCCATTTTATTGTTAAAATGTAAAAATAAATTTTAAAGCCACTTTGGTTGTACTGTAGTGACTTAGAGAATATGCGGTATGACTTCACCAGAATGTGATCACCATGCAGGAAGCTCCCGGAGGCAGTCACGTGGGTGATTTAAGACTTGCGAGTTGCCACAAATATATTTTCGTTCATTTCTTTTCAATGCATTTTCATTGGTTTCTAATTCATTTTTTATTGTATCTGATGTATATGTGTGTGTGCTTTACAATATGTTCACAGTACAACATTCACAATGTTCCAAGGAATTGTGATACACGTGTCACTAATGTGTCCACAAAAAATGTTTATCACAATATTACTTATTCAATATTAAAATTATTTACATTATGTACACTCTTATACACTATTTACACAGTCACACATTGTATTACATACTCAGTACTTCGGAAGTGAGTGATAATCAAAGAAGCAATCCATGGGACACAGTGTGACTTTGCACTCGCTGCACCAGGTGTACACAGATTTTTGCTTCTTGTTTCTTCATTCTGCATGCTTGCAAACAATGCACTCATGTACACCTTTGGCTTTAGTTCCTGTAGCTGGTATGTAGCCACGCTTGTGAAGTGTACGGTAGTCTTGGAAAGATCTAGGAAAAGATCAATGACAAAATTCTACCCCAGGTACAAATCGCACAATTTTTCTCAGATGTCACTGAACACACTTCGCACTTTCCAAAGTACATAATGCAAATCAACATTTGCAATATTTTCAGAGTGTAAGCACTGTAGAAATATTAGGAACCTGTCTCATGACATGTACTTGTTGAACACTGGGCTTGGAACAGTGCTATCTTTGTTCAAATAATCCTGTATTACGTGTTTCACGGAATGTTTCATAAGCAGACAGAGCTAAGAACACATGCAATTCAACCACAGTGGTGTCCTTCCAACATATCATTTGTGAAGCAGCCAATAAGTTACACTGCATACCTGTTGGTTTTATCAACAAGATATTGCATGAACAGCTCATCATAATAAGCCATAAAATATTCACTTTCACTCATATCTTCACTTGTGTATGGAAAATTGGGTGCAACACCAACATCATTATCATCCAATTGTGATTTGTGTGTTACAAAATTATCACAGTCCTCCCTCACAAATTCACCCATACTGGCACCACCACCACCACCACCACCACCACCACCACGGGCCAAGTAACACCACCATGGAAGCTGCTAACATTTGATTCATCTATGTTACAGTATTTATATATCAGAAGTAGCATTATTGAACCCAGAAAATGATTCATCTATGGTATCATTTTCTTCAAAATTTGGAGATGACACAGGTGGTGATAATAATGGCAAGGGCGATGACCTGGGAGTCTGCAGCACACCTGGCGCTCACCCTCTATTGGATTCGCTTGCTGTATCGTCCTCATCCATGCTGTATCACTTGTATCCGACACTTGTGTTAGGTCTTTATCATGCCTTGCTTCTCAATATCCTCATCCTCTTCAAATATGATCTGAATTTCACCATCAGAGAGTGATCTTTCGACTCCTGTCCGAGAGGGAAGTGGAAGCCAGAGGCACCTGCACCAGCCTTTATTCCTCACTCAGAAATGAGCCAACCCACCGCCTGGGGGCGTGCTGGTAATTTTGTTCAAGATAGCTGTTGCTCACTGGAGGTCTCAGGCATCCATTTCATACCTAACCTACCGTGCGCGTGTTTTGAATCGTATGATCTCCTAACATCGCTTACGAGTCGGATGGTACACCGCCATACCCCATATATTGTTGGGTGGTGCAGCAGCACAGTGGCTAATTCAACTTGCATTTTGTTTCTGTGGTTTACTGGTTGTTAAGACAATAACCAAAATTGTCTCTTAAAAACTCTGTTTTCCCTTGGCAGGATTGAGTGAGGGATTGTACACATACATGTGTCATTATATTATTTTAATATAATAAATTCTTGTAGCTTTCTGTTGAATTTTTTAAATTGGTGCTAGCAATGTTCATAAATAAATGATATAATAGCAACAAAATCACTTAGTTATAATACTTGTTTGTAGAATTGTGTGTATGTGTCTATACCTTTGGTCCAGCCAACTATGAATACCTGTCATACTTTAAATGATGTGTTTTAAATGTTATTTATGAAAATGATGTTCTATCATCCTTATTAAACTGTTCATGAATATTTATAGAGTTTCTAGTAGCTTTGTACTTAAGCTGCCACTCTGTGAAGTACAATACAATACTTACTATTATCTTGTCTGTATTTGAAATATTGCCCACTTCTTTTAAGTATCAGTTTGAAAATTTATTCCATTTATTTTCTCACATTCTTGTATAATCTTGTATTTGTTGTAATCATTTATGAAGTTATTGTATATTTTCTTATTTTCCTCTATCTACCAATTTGGTCATTTTCAATATCTTCAATCTTTATAGAGTACAGCAGTTTATAATTTTGTTATTCTGAGTTCCAATTAACATGTTCCTTTTACAATTAACCCTTTATTGTTCTGATGGAGCTGAAATGTACCATCCATACTTCAACAGTAAACATTTCTATGGCACTAAACAAAAAAAAAGTTATTCATCTTGAAATTACTGATTTTTTTTTTTTTTTAACCCTTAGACAGTGACAATGGAGAAATGGTCATTCCCACCTATGTCTCCACCTTCTCACCTAAATTGTTCCAACCGTCTACCATTCTGTTTGCGAAAGTGAATTGTTTTTATTTCTTCGGCTGCTTTGGTTAGTCAGTTTAAATCTATGACCTTGTTCTTGAAGTTCTGGATCTCAGGAATTCTTCCTTATCAGTTTTATCAATTCCCGTTACTATTTTGTATATTTGTGATCATATTGCCTCTTTTCTTCTATCTTCTAATTTTGGCATATTTAATGTCTCTAACCTCACCTCGTAGCTCTTGTCCTTCAGTTTGGGGTGCCATTTAGTTGCATGTCTTTACACCTTTTCCAGTTTGTTGATGTGCTTCTTAAAGATATGGGCACCATACAACCTCTCCATATTCCAGCTTTGGTCTAACAAAAGCCGTGAACAATTTCTTTAGTATTTCGCCATCCATGTATTTAAAAGCAACTCTGAAATTAGAAAGTGTAGCACAGGCTCCTCACATAATGTTCTTTATATGATCCTCAGGCGATAGTTTTCTATCTAGAACCACCACTAAATCTCTTTCTTTATCAGAATTCTTTAAAGATTTTTCACATAATTTATAGGTTGTGTGGGGTCTATGTTCTCCTATTCCACATTCCATAACATGGCATTTATTCACATTAAATTCCATTTACCAAGTGGTGCTCCATATACTTATTTTGTACAGGTGTTCTTGAAGGGCATGACAATCATTTAAGTTTCTTAATTTCCCTATTATCTTAGCATCATCAGCAAACATCTTCATATAATTATGTATTTCATCTGGTAGATCATTTATGTAGACAATGAACATTACCGGTGCAAGAACCGAACCCTGTGGTACTCTACTCGTGACATTTCTCCAGTTCGATACATTGCCTCCGATTACTGGCCTTATTTTTCTGTCAGAAAATTTTTCATCCATGTAAGAAGCCTAAATATGTGGGGGTTTGGGATGTAGGTGAGTGTGGGATGTAGTGGGTGGGTGTTGTGTAAGGGGGTGGGTGTGAAGGGGGGGGTATGTGACATCTTCCATTCCTGAAAATGTCACATTGCTCATAAAACATTTAACAATAAAATGGAAATGATTATGAATAAATAAATAAATAAATAATTTATACAGTGGCACCTCGACTTACGACTGCCCCTGCTTACAAATTTTTTGAGTTATGACCCCAATTTCGTCAAAAAATGCGACTCGACTAGCGACTGTGTTGATACACGAATGGGTCGATCTAGCTCGTGGTTCCTGGTGGTATGAGCGACCCTGTCTCAGTTTACCAGAGCTGCCCACTTAATGATGATCGTGATTGTAAAGAATTTAATTGTTTTTGTGCTTTTTTGTTTTTTGAACATAAAAGTAATTATTATATATCATGCTAAGGGTCCCAAGAAAGTCAGTGGTAAGGTTCATCCTAAGAAAAATAGTTGTGAGTGGAGGCAGTAGAGAATGTCCCTTCCTCATTAAAAAAATGTGTGAAGTATGGGAAGACTTGCAAAGTATTGTTGAAAAAACTCACCCAGATAAAGCTGTAGCAGGCCGTTGCATTGCCCTCTTTAAATGACAATGTGATGTCACACTACAGACAAGTGTTAAAATGTAGAAAAAACAAATGTCTTTAGACAGATTCTTAGTAAGACAAGCAAGCAGAGAGCCACAACCAGGTCCTAGTGGTATTCCTGCAAAATATAGAAGAGAGAGAGTATCCCAGAGGAGTCATCACTGCCTGATGTTATAATAGAAAGGGAACCCCCCCCAACTCCCTCCTTGAATGGGTCCCAAGCCAATATGCAACTGAAAACTCCACACCCCAGAAGGATTCGAACCCAGATAATAAAGAGCACTATGCACCTTGGCGTACACGGTACCTTAATCCTTACACTGCTACAGCCTGGGCTGTAAATGGGGCTATAAGCTTGGGCTGTATGAAAATATATTTGAATTATATGAAAATTAATATTAAATGTTAAACAAATCTCCAACTTATTGGCTTTAGCGTCATGAAAGTTTCATCCCAATATTTTCAGAAATGGGTTTTAGACAATTTTTTGTTTAAAGTAGAACTCTTTGTTGATAAAGAGAACAGCTCCTATTAACTGGAACTGAGGGATAATGCAGTAATAAGGAGATGTAAGCACCTGTCCGATGCACGAAGAAGAATAGTAGTTAGAAGTTGCCCACAAAGTGGATATGCAGCTGGTGCCTTTATAGCATTGCTGAGTAGTACATAATAACACAAATAATAATGAGTATGTTATTATGCTCTATTTTGTTATATATCATACAAATACACTGTCCAATATTAATACCTGTTACTTTCACCAATGTCCACAATTTTTTATTTTTTTTTTATTTTATTTTTTTATTTTTTTTTATTATTATCTGATTTTGTTGTAACCTCTACATCCCGGAGAACGCATACCCTTCTATAACTGTGTAAAGATATAATTAACTTGGTCAACAAATAAATCAGTCGTAACTGGCAAAACTTGGGACTTTGAATTTTTTTTGGCTGATTTTTTCACAGATTTCAAACTTAATTTTCCTTGTATCTTTAGATTGTTTTGATGATTAGGGACCAGATTAGGGCTTTTTGACTTATATAAAGTATCCCTTAAATACATCCTCTAAATCATTATAATTATAATTATTATCCCTATATTTTTTTTTTTTTTTTTGGGGGGGGGGGGTATTTTTTTCTTGACTTCATTTCAACCCAAATTGACTTACAACTGTCCCATATTCGAGTACGAATATCAAACAATGTTTATTAAAACATACTTTTTTTTTTGCAGGGATATTCCTGCACGGGCCCTAAGCCTCTGACTGGCCCACTAAGTGTTGCTCGTATCTGTTTTACTTGGGCGAAGTATGAGTATTTATGACTCATATGGTCACTTCAATAAGATTTTGTCCCACGTGTTTAACAACTTCTTCTGCTCTGTTGAATCTAAGTTGAAATCTTAATGGGTTTGTAACTCTGCACTGTGTTAGATAATGTTCCAGTGGTCTGTCGGGCATTTCTCCACAGTGCTGACATTAGGTACAAGTAAATAAATGAATTAGAACTTCCTTATACATTGTCAATAACTTCAACTTCAATTATTTCTAAAACTAGAGTTTCAACATAGAGTCAGCTTCAAAAAATCCATTTTCTGACCGCTTCTCATCATTTTTGCATGTAGTGTGCGCCGCAGTCTGTTCTACAATCCTATTAGAATGGATTTTTTATAAACTCTAAACTTTTGAGTTATAAATTTTGTTGTCTGAATTTGGTGCATAGTTCAAGTTCCATATTGATGATTTTTTTAGAGTAAACTAAACTGAAAATCTATATTCTAAATTTATTAAAATAAATATCATGTACTATTCTGAGAGCATAATAACACTTAATGAACAATTGGTGATATTTAATATTTTTGCAGCTGATCTGAAAATCTGAAATTTTCAATATTATATTTTATAATTATTTTTAATTTTCTTATTTCTCAAGTTACGCTGATGGTCATTTAGACAAAGTTGGAGTGTTTGCCTAGTAGATTATGTACAAAAAAATTGAAAGCGTTAGAGCAAATTTAAAAAAATTAACTTATGGAACCATCGGGCCAGGTCGTATATATACGCCATGCGCAGTTTAAGGGTTAACCACTAGACCACACTGACTGTACAAAAATCATGGTAGTCGTGATATTCCGTTTCATATTGGCTTGGGACCCATTCAAGCTTTTTCATATTTGTGTTGCTCATGTGGCCCCACCAAGTGAGGCGATTCGATGAAATATCTATGCCCAAGTTGACCACCGAGTGCTGTCGGATCTTGGATAAACAGTCTCACGATTACCAAGATTTTTGTTCAGTCAGTGTGGTCAAGTGGTTAAGGTACCAGGTATGCCAAGGTGCATAGCGCTCCTGCTTGCCTGGGTTCGAATCATTCTGGGGTGTAATTACCTAAGTGTAATTACCTAAGTGTAGTTACAGGATGAGAGCTACGCTCGTGGTGTCCCGTCTTCCCAGCACTCTTTGTCATATAACGCTTTGAAACTACTGACGGTCTTGGCCTCCACCACCTTCTCACTTAACTTGTTCCAACCGTCTACCACTCTATTTGCGAAGGTGAATTTTCTTATATTTCTTCGGCATCTGTGTTTAGCTAGTTTAAATCTATGACCTCTTGTTCTTGAAATTCCAGGTCTCAGGAAGTCTTCCCTGTCGATTTTATCAATTCCTGTTACTATTTTGTATGTAGTGATCATATCACCTCTTTTTCTTCTGTCTTCTAGTTTTGGCATATTTAATGCTTCTAACCTCTCCTCGTAGCTCTTGCCCTTCAGTTCTGGGAGCCACTTAGTAGCATGTCTTTGCACCTTTTCCAGTTTGTTGATGTGCTTCTTAAGATATGGGCACCACACAACAGCTGCATATTCTAGCTTTGGCCTAACAAAAGTCATGAACAATTTCTTTAGTATATCGCCATCCATGTATTTAAATGCAATTCTGAAGTTAGAAAGCATAGCATAGGCTCCTTGCACAATATTCTTTATGTGGTCCTCAGGTGATAGTTTTCTATCTAGAACCACTCCTAGATCTCTTTCTTTATCAGAATTCTTTAAAGATTTCTCACATAATATATAGGTTGTGTGGGGTCTATGTTCTCCTATTCCACATTCCATAACATGACATTTATTAACATTAAATTCCATTTGCCAAGTGGTGCTCCATATACTTATTTTGTCCAGGTCTTCTTGAAGGGCATGACAGTCATCTAAATTTCTTATCCTTCCTATTATCTTAGCATCATCAGCAAACATGTTCATATAATTCTGTATACCAACTGGTAGATCATTTATGTACACAATAAACATCACTGGTGCAAGAACTGAACCCTGTGGTACTCCACTTGTGACATTTCTCCATTCCGATACATTGCCTCTGATTACTGCCCTCATTTTTCTATCAGTCAGAAAATTTTTCATCCATGATAGAAGCTTACCTGTCACCCCTCCAATATTTTCCAGTTTCCAGAACAACCTCTTATGTGGAACTCTGTCGAAAGCCTTTTTTAGGTCCAGATAGATGCAGTCAACCCAACCATCTCTTTCCTTTCTCTGTGGCTCGATCATAGAAACTGAGTAAATTCGATACACAGGATCTTCCAGATCGAAAACCATACTGTCTGTCTGATATTATATCATTTCTCTCTAGGTGTTCTACCCATTTAGTTTTGATTAGTTTTTCCAATACTTTCACTATTACACTTGTCAATGATACAGGTCTATAATTGAGGGGGTCTTCCCTGCTGCCACTTTTGTAGATTGGAACTATGTTAGCCTGTTTCCACCCGTCTGCTACGATTCCTGTACACAGGGATGCCTGAAAGATCAGGTGAAGTGGAATGCTGAGCTCAGATGCACATTCTCTCAGAACCCATGGTGAAACGCCATCTGGGCCAGCTGCTTTGTTCTTACCGAGCTCCTTGAGCATTTTTTCCACTTCGTCTCTAGACACCTCTATGTGTTCTATGTTGTTCTCTGGAATTCTTATTGTATCTGGTTCCCTAAAGATTTCATTTTGTACAAACACACTTTGGAACTTTTCGTTTAGTGTTTCACACATTTCCTTTTCATCTTCCGTGAATCTATTTCCCATTTTCAACCTCTGAATATTATCCTTTACCTGCAATTTGTTGTTTATGAATTTATAGAATAGACCTGGTTCTGTTTTACATTTGTCCGCAATCCCTTTTTCAAAATTTCTTTCTGCCTCTCTCCTCACTGCCGTGTAGTTGTTTCTCGCATCTTTGTATCGCTGGTATGTTTGGGGGTTCGGCCTCTTCCTGTATTGATTCCATTTTTGTGTCTTTCGGTCTCTAGCCCTCTCGCAATTTTTATTGAACCAATCCTGTTTCCTAGTTCTGCATCTCTGTTTTGGTATAAATTTTTTTGTGCCTTTATCATATATTTCACAAAACTTGCCATACATCTCATTCACTTCCTTGCCTAGCATCAAGTCTGTCCAATTATACTCACTAAAAAAATTTCTAAGTTCACCATAATGTCCTCTCCTGAAGTCTGGTTTTTTAACTGCTTCAACCTCCTTATTTTCTTCCAGCTTATAACGCATTGCATACTTTATTCCCAAAAAGACATGGTCACTTTTACCCAAGGGAGGAAGGTACTGAATGTCAAATATCTCTTCCTCCTTCCTGGTAAATATCAAATCTAGCATGGAGGGAACGTCCCCTTCCCTCATCCTCGTAGCTTGTTTAACATGTTGATACAAGAATGTTTCCAGGATGAGGTCTACAAATTTACAGGTCCAAAAATCTTCTGTTTTAGCTTCATATGCTTCCCAGTCTATGGATTTCAAGTTGAAGTCACCGACTATCAAGAGTCGTGATCTATCGTTATCCGCTCTCGCTATAATCTCTCTCATTATTGTTATAAGACCTTCACGTTTACTATCTAGCTCCTCCTTTGACCATGTGCTGCTTGGCGGTGGACTATATGCATTTATCATCATTAGTTTATCATCCTCATAGCAGATCTCTAGTGCTATTATGTCAACTTCTTGTGGATTGGTGTGGTGTGGTGGTTTTCAGTTGCATATTGGCTTGGGACCCATTCAAGCTTGTTCGCATTTATGTTTCTCACGTGGCCTGACTTCCTTCGTGGTGTGTGTAAATCATGTGATGAAAAAGTGACAGTGTCAGACCATGAGGGAAGAATTGAAACAGGAATTTCCTTAAGTACTTCCACGCGTGGGTCTATTGGCCCATATGATGCAGCTCCTATTTATATCCACCCAAACCCATTCATATATTTGTCATTGTACCTCACTTCACATCACCTCTCTCTCTCTCTCTCCTGTCTATATATGTCCAATCTATGAACTTGTAAATCATTCCTTCTGAAGATGTATTATTAAATACGAAAGTACTTAAGGAAATTCCTGTTTCAATTCTTCCTTCGTGGTCTGACACTGTCATATATATATATATATATAAGCTAAACATACGTTTCATAATCATATCCCCAATGCGAAACCAGAAATTATTAACTCATTGGTGGTACCTTATGCAATGGGACTAGAGAAACTTTCCCCAGTTTTTAAGAACCTTAATATCAATTTGGTGTTCACTACTAATATGATCAAGTCCAATTTAATAAAAACTCCCCTGGTACAGCAGGTTGTGTGTATTCGATTCCCTGTAATGATTGTGAGTCTGTGTACCTTGGACAAACTAAATCCTTACAATTACGAATGTCCCCACATGCTTATAGTATAAGAACTGCCCAAACGTCTAATGCTTTGTATCTACACACAAGTTTGTGTGATCACACTATTAATTGGGATGGGGCGAAAAACATTACCAATTACAATGGCTTTGTGGAATGGAATTTAATTGAGTCTGCCCTAATCAGTCAGTGTCCAAATCTTTTCAATGTTAGTATTGGTATGTATAAACTTGACCCAGTTTTCAGTTACAATATTGCACAACAGTTTAAGAAAAAACTCTGATAGGGAGAGTTACAATGGCTCATAACAATATTATATTCATATATTATGTGTGTGTTCAATGAGGATTTTTCTTTAATCTTTTATTCTTACCGCTTAATCCTTCTGACCATTCTAAGCTAATCTATACCTGTTTCTGGTTAATTCTTTCCAAGGGGATGGGTGGTCAGGTACCAATGGTAGCCTCCACTCTCCCTTTGTGATATCTCATAGTCTGGTGTTGACAACGGCCTTGATCGACTGAAATGTTCATCTTCTTTTTCCATTTCTCTATGGATTTTCCGCATACAAATGATCAGTGTTTTATGATCGTCAATTGCATATATATATATTATATATGTATATATATATATATATGTATATATATATATATATATATATATATATATATATATATATATATATATATATATATATATATATATATATATATATATATATATATATATATATATATATATTTTTTTTTTTTTTTTTTTTTTAAAGGGTACCACCTCTGGTGCCAATGTGGGGACCCATAGCCTCGGAGAAGAAAATAAAAAGTATTCAGAGGAGACCTTGTGGTCTCTCACTGAACACTAATATTATCTTCTCCTACCACCCCCATTCTTTTGTATGTACACATATATATTTGCTTTATTTGAACCTTGTTACAAAAAAGGAGTTACATATAGGTTACAAAGATGGTTATCATAGGTTGTCGAGTTCCTCCAGCTCCTCAGATGGCGGGCAGGAACCCTGGATGCAGTGCGCATTTCCCCTCTGTATCGCCACGCTGAGGCGCTGGAAAAGAAAGCTGGCAGCTCTAGGGTCCCTTGTTGTTTCAATGAGCCTAGAACCCAGTTCCTTCAAAAAACTGGAAAGAAACTAACTATATATATATATATATATATATATATATATATATATATATATATATTTATTTCACATGTTATATAGTAGGTCATATATTCCTTGCATCAGAGTTAATGCATTAATTTACATATGATATATTAGTATTATATTGTACAGGTATTCACAATTCAGTTCAGAAGTTCTTTTATCAATATTTTGCAGCTGCAAAAGTTAATTTTTTTTACTCAAGATGAATTTCATATTTTCTTATTCATAAAGATCTTTTCTTTAACAATCATAAATAAGATAGGAATTCCCTACAGGTGGGGCTGGACAGTGATGACCAAACGATTTGGAGTGGAGCCAAAGGAGCTGAGAGGATCATTACTCTTGGTGCCAAGAATCACCAGTGTCCCTACTGTCCCTACAATACGAATTTTACAACACACCTACAAAATCATGTTCGAACACATACAGGAGAGAAACCATTTTTGTGCCCATATTGTCCCTTCCGATTTGCACAGAAAGGAAGTTTACGATCTCATTTGCTGACTCACACAGGGGAAAAACCATATGCATGTCCCCATTGTTCTTACCGTTCATCACGAAATAATGCATTAAAAGCACATATTTGGGCTCATCATATGTAGATCTTTATTTTTTCAAAATCTTTTACTCTTACAATAATGAATTTAGTTATTTAATTTGTTTAAATGGTGTAAGGATTAGGCATTAAAATGCTCATGACTAAAAAAAACTTGATTTAGAGAATAAGGTGAAAAAGTAACTTATTTACTTTTATAGATTTTTTTTGCCTAATAGAAATTTTTCAAATCTAATATACAAAATGCTAGTGCTTTTAAAGAGGAGAAAACAGTGGAGTGGCGAGATCAGTTAGCTTAATCCCTGGGCTTTGCAGCTATTGGTAGAAAAAACACCCCCCCCCCCCCCTGGTTCAGAAGAAAAAAATGGGACAATGAAGTCTGGAAAATAATGGTGTAGGCAGTTTACAACTGGGCGGGTCTGCTCCAGTGAAGCCGTGTGGCGAGAGTTGCCACAAAGATATTACTTAATTATTTCAATGTTTCTGATTGGTTCTTTCTCTGTTTTTTTCTTGTTTTTTTGCAGTAATATTAAAGCAGTAAAGTAACTTGCAGTAAAACTGCAAGTAATATAATCTTATGCACATGGATGTCATTTATGATTTGTATACAGCAGAATGTGTGTAATGTTGCTAATAAGTACCTTGTATACATGTGTCACTAGTGTGTTCATTAAAATAATTTAATTTCACAATATTACTTGTTCAATATTCACTTTATAAACACTAGTTACACTGTCACACTATACTACACACTCAGAACTTCACAAGTGAATGATAATCACTGAAGCACTCAATGGCACACAAGGCAACTTTGCCTTCTGTGCACCAAGTACATACTGATTTTCTCTTCTTCTGTCTTCTTTGTGAGTACTTGCAGACAACCCACTCACATATATCATTTACAAGTCTTCCTGTACTTAGTATGTAACCAATCTTGAGTAGTGCAAAGTAATCTTTGCAATCCAGTCAGTTGGGAGCAGCATGAGGCATTGTTGGCATGAAAACCTTCATCACAACATTTTTTCCTGACCCAACTTAACAAGTAACTGCGAAAACCGAGCAAGACTAAAGTTACGAATTGGTGGTTTCTTATCTGGTTTCACCAAATACATGTTGAAGCAGTTCAACACAGTTATGTTCAGAAGGTGAAAAAACAATTTCCTGGTGCACTTTACAGTTTTTTGAACACATTCCACAGTGCCTATCATCATGTCACATTTCTCCACCAATCTCATTTATATTGTAGTTCATGACACAATTTAGACACAATTTAGCTTACATAATTTACCATGTGTTGCAAGGTTTTGTTTGCCATTATCTACCATGTCACCAGTATGAATTGTTGTCAACATATTCACTTTGCATGTGTGATGTGTGATTCACTTTATCAATGCGTCTTTCCAACACATTGATAAAATTGTTGTCACTTTTTTTCTGCTGACATTCACCTACTGAATTACCTGCTGCAAACACTGGCATTTCTCTCCTATGTGACTTTACTGTATCACGGACTCCAGTTTTATGTTCAAGCAGGAACATAGTTAGCATGGGGCTTGCATACTGTATATATATTTGTACTAGTTTGTATATAAAATGTGTCTTTTGTTCAGCAGTGATTACATCAGCATATTTATCACACTGCCTGAAAACCTGTGAGGATCATGACTGGGCATGCCCACTTCATTACAGAAATATAATATAATATGTCACCATTCAGGTTCCGCAGTTACAGAGCACACAAAATTTCAATCTAAATCTGCCCCATTTCAATGGGGGGTGCAGATTCAATGCAGGTCCACTTGAAAGCAAGATGCCCCTTGAAAAGAACAATCGATTCGTCAATCACTAAATTCTTGCCTGGTACAAAGAATATTCTTAACATTCCTCTTAGAACACTGAATGCGTTACTCACTTTTCAGTTTATCATTTGCAACCATGTTATCATTATTTTAAAAATGAAGGCACCTTATAAGTAGAGGAAACCTGTTATGAAACAAATATTTCCCCCAAAACTGAGGTTGAAATGCTATCTTAGTTCCAATACATCTGTATGACATGTTTTTCTGACTGTTTCATCATCACACACAATGCAAAAAATACACACATTTCAGATACAGTGTTGTCTTTTAAATGTAGGAAACATGAAGCTGGTAATAAGCTGTCTGTAATTAGTTTCACTGCACAGTAATTGGTTTTCCTCAAAAATATGTTTCATGAATGGCTCATCAAAATATGCCATAAAATACTCACTTTCACTCATATCATCAGAAGTATATGGGAAAATGTCTGTGACACTTACATCCGTATCATCAAATATAGGTATTTCTGGTACAAAAGTGTCACACTCTCTACACATGAGTACTACTGTGCTACTTATGGTGGTGCTAACACCCTGGCCACCACCATGGGTGCCAACATGGCTCCATCTTTGTATGATAAAACTCTTATGATAAAACTCTATTTTCCACTTAGTCTCGAGACGAAGTGGAAAATTACTCACAGAGTTAGGAAGAAGTAAAGCAGTTGGACCAAATGGAGTTTCACCTTGGGTTCTGAGAGAATGTGCACCTGAGCTGAGCATTCCACTTCAATTGATATTCCAGACATCTTTGTTTACAAGAATCTTAGTGAATATATAGAAAAAGGCAAACATAGTTCCACTCTAAAAAAATGGTAGCAGAGAAGACCCTCTAAATTACAGACCTGTATCACTGAGAAGTATGGTAGTTAAAACATTGGAATTTTTGTTTATAAACCAAATGGATAGAATACCTAAAAAGAATTTATATAATAACAGACAAACAGTACGCTTTTCAAGCAGGTAGATACTGTGTACCAAACTTACTTACTCTATTATATAGAACCACAGATATTTTAGAGAAAGATATAGTTGGGTTGACTGTGTTTATCTAGACCTAAAAAACCAGCATTGAATGTACTGAAACGCCATATTCTGGGTGAGACTCGGAGGCTCCCAGGTGCTATACCAGGCAGATGTGTATATATTAGACCATGGCAACAGTCAATTGAAGGAGTTCTAAGCCTACCAGGGACCAGAGCCAGAACCTGGCCCCCCTCAAGAGACGCACGAGGAGCAATGACCTAAAGGCACCCCGAGTAATTGGAAGCAGTCTTTGTCTGCTTTCTACCAGGTCCAGCACCCAGAAAGGTAGGAATCTCAAAACAACCTACTGCTGATCAAAAATTGCAAACCGAAAGCCGAACTAGCAAACAGAACTCCCCAATTAAAAACAAGGAAACAAACATGACATCACCACAACCACCGTGCATCCGTCTGTGCAACCCCCCCCCCCTCCCTGGGAGGGGGATGGGGGGGTTCCCAGACCTCCACGCCGGCAACTCTCCTCAGCTCAGAGGCTGAGTATCAAAAATGCGACAAACCGCCGACCAGAGGGAGGGAGGGAGGGATGCCGGGGAGCCTCCAGGTCTCACCCAGAAAATGGCGTTTCATTACATTCAATGCTGGTTTTCTGAGGGGAGCCCCTTAGGCTCCCCGGAGCTACCTAACCAAAGATATAAAGAAAAGGGACTCACCCGGGAGGCGGTCATCTCTTGCTCCTTAACTCAAAGTCGAGACAACAGGCTGCAACCTGCGACCCTAGGCTATAAACGCCCGAGAAGGACTAGGAACATTAACAAGGTAACGTGCAGCCAGGGCCCTGTTCGACCTCCAATAGCCTCATGCCCAAAAGATAGGTCAGGACATTACCAAAACAGCATCCGAATGCTGAATTTACGAACAGCGTGGGCACGGGGAAAGACCGCAGGCTGGCTGGACTGAATAATCCTGCGGACAACCTGGGAGACCCACGCCCTGGAATAGGGAAGAAGGGAAAACTGGGTCAACCCAAAGCGCGCCCTCTGCCAAAGAGGCTGTAACGCGCAAATAATGATGAAGAGCCACAAACAGACACAAAACATGATGCACCCCCGGCCAAACCAACCAAGTATCAACAACCCAAGGACCCCTCCTGAAAGCAGCAGACTCATTCTTCGTCAGAAAAGAAGGAGACGGTTGCAAACGAAGAAAAGACCACCAGGACTGAAAGAGCATAAAACTCTCCGACCCGACTCCCAGAGGCCAACGTTAATGTAATCCATTAATGTAACCATTAATGGTTACATTAATCCATTAATGTACATCGATCCATTAATGTAACATTACTTGTATGTATGTACCCTTCCTGAATAAACATATTTATATTTATTTATTTTATTTAACGTCATCAAGAAAAAAGAGCTTTAGAAAACAGTCCTAAACCAAGGGGGCCATCCCAAACTGAGGAGAAGAGAGCACCCGGTGCAACTACCAGGACAGCTCAGGCGGCGCATGAGCAGGCTGGAGGTGAACAATGCCCGAGAAAGCTTGTGGAATGGAGCAGAGGTGACATCCACCCCAAATGCAAGCTGCAGCGGCTCTGCCAGCACCACTGGAAATGAGGCGACAGTATCTGGCATAAGAAGATGGTTCTGAAACATCCAAGAGAGAAAGGACAAAACCGACCAGAAATCGAAGACAACCTACGAAGAGACAAGTACAGAAAAGACCGCCAGGAAATTTCATACTGCTGTTGAGACGAAACTTGCAGGTGGGACACCAACTAAGCCACCTACTCACAATACAAGTAGTGATAAACCCACGTCAAAAAGACCAGACGCGAGAACCAGAGAAGATCGAACCATCCACGTACTGAAATGGTCCAATCTGCTGAAAGAAGTGGAGCCATGGGAAGACCCTTGGGTTCGGATATCAAGCAAGAGGCGCCTGAAACTAGGGCTGGGCCAGCCACCAAAGAGCCAACAGGACCACTCATCCCTTGTAAGTCTCTCTAAGCTAACCAGCACCCGGAGCAACAACCAAACCGGTGGGAAGAGGTACAGGTAACCCCAACTCGACCAGTCCAGCCGAAAGGCATCGACCCCGACGGCCACGCAGTCTGGGAAGGGCGCCACATACACTGGAAAACACCTCGACCAAGTCGATGCGAAGAGGTCCACCTCTAGGTGCCCATACGTCCGGCAGAGCCAACTGAATGAGTCTGTGTCGACCATCTAGTCCATGGATAGGGGAACGAACCGAGACAGGCCATCCGCCAGTACGTTTGACACCCCCTGAAAGTGAACCCCCAAGAGAGCCAAACCCCGAGAACTCAGCAAATGAGTCACCTGAAGCGACCAGCCCCAAAAAGCCAAGGACCGCATCGAACCCCCACGGTTCAGACAATGAACCACCAAGTAGCAGTCCGAATGGAGCCGGATCATTGCTCCACGACCAACATGAACCTTCTGAAGCGAATGTCACACCACCGCGAACTCCTGTGCCGTGCTGTGAGCCCAACGGAAGGACGAACCCCACTGACTCTGGCTGGCCTGGTGAGCACTGGTCACAAAACCCCAGCTGAGAGATGAGGCATCCGTGAACACATCGAGCGAAGGCTCGGGGAGGCATCAGGGCATAGAACCCCCCCCAAAAAAAACTCAGAGGAAGCCGGTGATGCAGCAGCTGACGCAAGGCTCCCGGGATCCGAACACAGCGATCACAAGAGCGGCAGAAGGGACATTTCCGAAGAACCAGAGCATCCGCCGAAGCCAGATCCGACCCGACAGGTAGATCAGCACGGCCAAGTTCAGGCTCCCGCACCGCCGCTCAAACAACTGACATATGACCTGGGTGCCCTCCAAAAACAGTCATAAGCGGGACCGCAGCCTCAACAATGCCACCAGAGGGAGAGACAAGGAAGCGGTCCGAGAGTCCTACACAAGACTCAGCCCAGTCCGAACATGAAAGGGAACCAATTGGGACTTCCAGTACACCAAGAACACGAACCCAGCGAGCTGGTAAGGAACCAAATCCCTGGTGAGCAGACACGTGGATTGGCTGGGAGTCCACACCAGCCAATTGTTGAGGTAAGCCAGAATCAACAGTGTCACCATGACCCGGTTAAGGCACGTGGACACGAGTGGTGCCAGATCCAACTGGAAGGAAGGCAAAGAAAGCGGTGTCACTCCATGATAAAACCGAGCCAGTCCCTGAACACCGGATGAATCGGGACGTGCTAATATGCATTCCGAGGTCCAGAGACACCATCCAGGCGCCAAAAGCAGCCGGACCTGAAACAGAGTGGTCATCTGAAAGGAGGGGCAAAAGACCCATGGGATCATACAGGACAAGTCCAGTATGAATTGCAGATCTGCCCAGTCCCATTTCGGAACTGAAGACAGGCAGGAAACCCACTCCAGGATGACCTGATAGATCACAGGGGAAGAGGCCCGCCCTGCAAGCCCCAATCCCCCCAAAGGAGAAGGAAAGAAGCAACACCACCACAGGCCGGAGGAAAAGGACCCGAATTGCCCACAGCTCATGGGATCAGGCGAGAACAAACAGCGTGAGCCTCCCCCCATCACCCCGCCAACAGGGCAAACCATGAAAAGACCAACAACCCCTACGAGAACCCGATTGAAACTCAGAGCAATCACTGAGCCAACGACTCCGCAGGAGGGCCAGTCCCGAAGCTGGCACTATTGGCTTACGACGACCGAAGGAACCCTGAGACCCGGTGCGACCCTTCCGGGCAGGACCTCCACGGCCCCCCCCCCCCATCCCTGGAGAAGCTACAAGTCCGATATAGGCTGTCAACTAGACGAAGCCGCCTGCAGAAATGCATCACTGCAGACCCTGCAAACAGCAATGGACAAAACGGGGATGAAAAACAAAGAGCCAGGGGCCCATAACGATTCCCAAAAATAGGACGAGCACCGCCTGTCAGCTTGCAAGACGAGAAGCGAAGAACAGACACCGCGTATAACTTCAACAAGGCCGCCAGCGCCTGAGCTGCTGAAGCAAGCACACTGGACACTGGCCCGGATCCCAGCTCCTCCACACCCACCACAAGCCAGTCCGAAGACAGCACCCGCAGGGAAAAGAAGTGCAAGACTGAAGCCAAGTGCCCACGGGCGCCCAAATCCTCGGCCACCAGGGATGCCAAAAAGGAGGGAACCTGCACATGAAGCTGCACCTGGCCAACATCATAAGAAAGAACGGGGGCGAACAAGCACACATTGAGGTGCTCCAACTCACCCCCCCCTCCCAGGAAACCTGAACGACCATATTCAACTTTTGCCATTCAAGTGCGCAGTCTGACAAGACGAATGCCGAGCCCCCAACGAAAGAAAAGGCAGTCTGCCAGCCAGGAAGACTCTGGCACCTTGCAATGCACCCATTAAGGAAAAAGAGGAGCCACACTCAAAAGAAGAAGGCTTCAATATCAAGGTATAATCCGGGTCTCACAGGAGGCAAGCCGCCCGTAAGCTTTCCAGGTGGGATGCGGGAAGCCAAAAATCTCCAGAAGAAGGGACCCAAAGAACTCAAGGGAACTTGGAACCGAACCCGGGGAGGAGTCGAACTTGTAATAAAATTGTACAGGGAGGGGATAGGAAAACCTCTCTCCCTGTACCAACAAGTCCTGCGCCAAGGATACCAGACACCCAAGCAGGGACAATTGGGTTCCCCGAAGACAACTCCTCCCCAGCCCCGGAATCCTCCACGTCAGGACCCGGGGCCGAGCCATCATCCAAACCCACTGCCTCTTGATAAAAAGCAGAGTCCAACGGAAAACAGGGATGAAGGGGGCCCGCTGGCATGGCTCAAAAGCTCCAGCAGAAGGACCAGGCTCGAATGTCTCCACTGCCGATCCGGTAGGGGTAATCCCAGAAGCTGCACGAGTCTCACTATCAGTATAATTCAGCGTGGCAGCTGCAGGGCATCCAGAAAGGCAACCAACCTAGCATGTTGCTGCAACCTAAACCTCGCATGCAATGCGAGGTTTAGGTTGCTGCCTGCCTGCACCCGAATATCTGCCTGCACCCGAATATCAGTCTCAGTGGACTGGGTGAATGGAGTACAAGCAAAGAACACCACTCGCAGGACTCCGGGTCAAAGGTGTCACTGACCCTAACAGGCAGCAAGGCGGAGGCAGACGGTGAGTGTCACCCTGAGACAAGGGGACAGAGCAACCTTCAAACTTGCACAAGGCGAGGTGGGACTCAGAGGTCTCCTACATCGGACCACTGAGCCCCAAAGGGAGTTTCCAGTGAAATTAGGCTGACTGCTAAGGAAAGTCCAGGCGAGGTAATGCTAACCGGTTATCCCAGAGCTACCAAGCAAACAACTAAAAGCTGAACCTCTGCAATGTGTGCAAGCCCGGGGACCTAGTGGAGGGCCACTAAAATTCTACAAGGGGTCCTACCGCCACACCAGGCAGACCCCCGCCAGGCAAAACAAAACAAAAACAAAAGAAAAAGCCCACAAAAGCACGTCTCCAGGTGAACAGAATCGGTCACTATACATATATCAGACAGCTGCACAATACCTTGCACCCCAGCCAGCGACAAAACTACCTCCTACCCAAGGGCAAACAGGCGTAAGAACCTCCCCAGCTGAACCCCCAGGGGCGGGCAATCACCGAGCAGCGACAGAACCACATGGAGGTAGCTGCTCCTGAACGGCTCATGGAAGATAACCCTGAGGCCGCAAAGGCAGTACTTACAGGGCACCTAGGAAAGGTAGCCCTAGGTGCATGCAACCCCAGTACTCTTGTGTTACTTCTAGCTCACACGCCACCAAAACAGAGCAACAACACAGCACTACAGCACTGCGCAAAGAGTGGAGCCAGAGCGATCGACCGTCACCAACGCAACAGCCTCTTGAACTGAGGAGAGTTGCCAGCATGGAGGTCTGGGACCCTCCGTCCCCCTCCCGGGGAGTGGGGGGGTTGCGCAGACGGATGCACAGCGGTTGTGGTGACGTCATGTTTGTTTCCTTCTTTTTAATTGGGGAGTTCTGTTTGCTAGTTCGGCTTTTGGTTTGCAATTTTTGACCAACAGTAGTTTGTTTTGAGATTCCTACCTTTCTGGGTGCCTGACCTGGTAGATGGTAGGTAAAGACTGCTTACGATTACACGGGGGTGTCTTTAAGTCATTGCTCCTTGTGCCTCTCTTGAGGGGGCCAGGTTCTGGCTTTGGTCCCCGGTAGGCTTAGAACTCCTTCGATTGACTGTTACCATAGTCTAATATATACACACATCAGCCCGGTATAGTTCGAAGGAGCCGAAGGGGCTCTCCACAGAAAAAGCCTTTAACAGAGTCCCACACAAGAGGCTGTTTGGAAATTGGAACATACTGGAGAAGTAACAGGGATGCATCTAACAAGGATGAAAAGAGTTCTGACAGAAAAATCAGGGCAGTAATCAGAGGCAATGTATCAGACTGGAGAAATGTCACTAGTGAAATACCACAGGGTTCAGTCCTTGCACCAGTGATGTTCATTGTCTATGTAAATGATTTACCAGAAGAAACACAGAATTATATGAACATGTTTGCTGATGATGCTAAGATACTGGGGAAGATAAGAAACTTAGACAGTTGCCATGCTCTTCAAGAAGACATGGACAAAATAAGTGTATGGAGCAACACTTGGCAAATGGAATTTAATGTCAATAAATGCCATGTTATGGAATGTGGAATGGTTTATGCTACACTGCTTAGTTATATGATTTATATATACAGGGTAATTAAATATTTTCATTGTTTTAATAAAATTCAAATCAATAAATCGGTTTAATAAAATTCAAATCAAAGTCAATTCAAATCACTGTACATCTAATCTGATGGTTGAAAATAGGACATATGCTGTAGTAAGAACTGGTGAGCCTCATTTTATACAAAGTATGAGATTCTGAAAAATCTCTGGCAAATCAAGTTCATGTAAATCAAAGTAAACTTTATATGGAAAAAAATATTTGATTACATTTCATTCCTCCAAAAGTTCAATTTTTTACTTCTCCTAATCAAACAGCTGAGCATTATAGCTAAATACACATGTCAATATCCAGCAATAAATAGTGCTGAATATATCAAAGCAAAAAAGTCCTTGGGAGATGCCATGATGAAAGAATATCATAAAGAAATCTTTCTTATACTTCTTAAGAAGAAATATAATAGTCTTTCCTTATGAAGACTACTCAATAGCCCAGTTGATAGAGCTTCAGCATCACACATGTGGGGGTTCCACAGTTCGAGTCTCCTAAGAGTCCAGTCATATGAAAAGAAATACAGTATAATGAAAGAGTTCATTAAACACAAGATCAGTGTGAGGAGTCATGAGGTTAAAGTATGGCATTTACCTTGAGATGGTTACCTTAAGATGGTTTTGGGGCTTTGCGTCCCCGCAGCTCGGTCCTCGACCAGGTGGCAATCACCAAATAACATATCACTTGAGTAAATCTCCTGCATCAACTAACATATGGGTGAACCAACCCTTGTGCAGTTAAAATTTTGGTATTAAAGGCAAAATTGCTCAGATATGAATTTGCAGTATCTGAACTCGTGCACAGCTAGGGCTGTCTACACCTTATTTCAGTATTATAATAACTAAAAATATTCATGATCACTGGCACAACTATTTTACCAGTGACAGTATCCATTATTAACACACTGATTTTAATATAATGCAGTGTGTCAATGACTTATTTAAATTCTTTACATCTGTACATAACTGATTTATAAGTAACAATTGCACCATACTGTACTAATAATTTCTTTTCCTATCTAAAGAGGGCATTTTATTCATATATCTTTTAATGTATTATGAAAATAGGTAAAGAAAAATGTTTTATTTAGATATTTATATTCGAGAGAATGAATCTTTATTAATATTACTTCTAAAATATGTTTTGTATTTTCTGCAATTTTAGTATAATAAAGATATTTCACTCAAATGCATTTTTATACTTTTAAAAACATATCTGATATACAGTACTTTAACCCCTACACTGCACACCTGTTACATAAGCCTCTCTTGAGGTGGGCATAACAAAAATTCTTCTGGAAAAATTATGTTTTCATTGAACATTGTTAATCAGGATCCAGAAGGCACAAAAATCCAAGTAAAAGGTTTCTATCTCTTGTGGTTTAGCTGTAGTGGCTCGAAGAAGTTGCATTTTTTCAGTGAAAATGAGGTGAGATGCCACACAGGAATTACTTTGTCAATTTATTTTAATTCTTCTCTATTTATTTATTTTTTGTTCTAAACAATTGTACGATCTGTCAATGGTAGTGTTAATTATGTATAACTTTGAAAGTGTACCTATGTACATATGTGTATAAATATATGCACACTATGTATTTATTCATATCTATATACATATACTGTACTGTACATGTATTGTCACGTTTTGCCCCCTTTAGTCTTCCTTATGTAGAGAGGATTATTCCTGCGGGTCTTCCCCCCCCCCTTGTACCTCGGCGCCACTGCTCGTCCTGGGGCCACCCCAATCTACCAAGGACTGGCCTTGAATTGCACCCCTGGCGAGTGGGGAAATCCAGCCTTACCTCCGTTACTCTCAGTTGGATTTGCCCGCCGTGACACTGGGAAGATATACAGGTAAATCCTTATCTCTTCGTCCAAGGTTGCCAGCTGGGTGTTTATATTCGTGTCCCAGCAACACTACTCAGTGGTTTTACTTGTTACCGCAGCCCAAGGATGTAATCTCAGATGCAAAGCAGTGTAACATAAATGGTTTACTCAAATAGCCCTAGAGATGGGAGGCTCATTCAAACACAATGTTAAAATAAATAAGTTTACTGAAGAAAACTACACTGGATCTGCATAGTGGTTAATATATGTGGAACTGTCAGACAGCGGCAACACTCTCAGCTGGACGATTTAAGAGCTCGCTCCTGGCCTCTTGAACCCAGCCACTTCCTCCAGCTGCCCAAAAGTCACTGCATCCACATATATATTTATACATCAACTCATGCCTGCATGAGTAACCTGGCTCCTAGCCTAACTCTCTACCACACTGGTAGTAATAATAAAGACAATGTTCACGATATGAAAGATACCTTAGCTCACCTAGATCAAGGGGTAATGAGGGGGGGAAATTTATCTACCTTAATTCTTTCTGCTACGAAGCTGACCTATCCTCTGGCGAGGGTCCCCAGTCCTGGTGTTTGGTCCTCCATTGATCAGGTCACACACACAAGGTCCTCAGTTGGCTCGTAGATGTGCGTCCTCGCTGTACCCACACTCTGCAGGCAGGTCCTCCTCCTCCTCCTCTTGAGGTACTGGAGACAGGTCCCTGAGCACGTCGTCTTCTTCCTCCCTTCGCTGGAACTGTGGACAAAACTTGCAATCGGGACCAGCGTCCCCTCTTCAAAACTCCAGTGGACTTGGCCCAGCCACAGCAGCTCGCCTGATGCATTTGAACGTGGCCAGCTAGGCATCCCAGACGTCCCAGCCAATGTTAGTCTCTGTCACAGACTATCAGTAAAATAGCTCTTGGCGCTCTAACACCAGCCAAGCCTTGATTCCATGTACTCTACAGGGGTCAGATGACCTCCCATGATGTCTGCAGTATCAATGCGGCTGTTTGGGTCCACTGGTTGGGGCTTCCTAGCCTCTAAATCGGGAGCTCACTCGAACGCGGCCACTCTCTATGACGGGCCGTGATGTACTGAGCCTGCAGGGGCGCCTGCTGCCCGGAGCCCTCCGCCTCGTGACGTCACACCGCCCGAGGGCTCCTCCTCATTGGTCCATGATGCCACGTGACCCTACCTGGCCAATCAACAGCTGACAGGCGTCACGCTCCTTTGGCGGGAAGCGGAGCGCCTCGGCGCCATTTTGTAACTCAAAAGGGCGTAAACCACTTGTATAACCAAACTAAAACGGCAAATTCACTGCCAACACGATAACGTTCCATACTTTCATATATATCAAAATGTTCCCTGAACATCAGAGAACGGTCAGGTTGCAGAGATATGACTCTTGAAGCTTGGTTGTACTTGGTTGTAACAATGATTCTTCGTGGGGGTCGTATTCCAGGGACCTGCCCGAAACGCTACGCGTACTAGTGGCTGTACAAGAATGTAACAACTCTTGTATATATCTCAAAAAAAAAAAAAAAAAAAGCTGGGACAGGAAAGATATGGGGTGGGACACCGTCACAGTATGCATATTTATAAGCCTGAATCTTATAACTGCACATAACACACAGTTTGCCTGTAAATATATATACATAGTCATTGCTTATCTGCTGTTGTTTAAAGTTCAATGGCTCCAAGTATGGCCAAACAGCACATTCAGACACTGGATGGTGATGTACCAGACATGGTCCTCATCTTCCTACTAAGGGCCTAGAAGGAAAGAGAGGGACTCTGGATTATTTTTCAATATGGGGGATGGTTACTAGAGGCCTGAGAAAGCAAATATATGTGTACGAATATGGATTGTGAAAGCAAAGCCTATCGATCCTTTTGACTTCAGGAGTTTTAAGCAAGAAGTGTCAGAAAAATTACCACAGGGATAACTGGCTTGCGGCGGCCAAGCATTCATAGCAACGTCGCCTTTTGATCCTTTGATGTCAGCTCTTCCTATCATTGTGAAGCAGAATTCACCAAGTGTTGGATTGCTCACCCATCAATAGGGAGCATGAGCTGGGTTTAGACTGTCGTAAGACAGGTTAGTTTTACTCTACCGTTAAACTGTGTCATTGTGACAGTAGTCCTGCTCAGTGAGAGAGGAATGGCAGCTGTAGACAAATGGTTCTGTTCTTGGTCAACCGGCCAGTGTAGTGAGGCTACATCTGTGAGATTATGTCTGAAAGCCTCTAAGGCATAATTCCGGCTGTAGAAGCAATTATATCATGTATGGCTGGCATTGGGATGGTCAAAGACTGGAATCTAAAGGAGAGACACCCGTTCCATTCTGGACTTCCTTCTCTCTCTCAGGAGGAGGAAGGCGAGGGGTAGGGCATGGAATGGACCCATGTAAGGGAAATCCGAAGGGAGTCGTGCCAAACAGTGGGAGTGCGAATCATTCATATATAACTTAGGTACGGGTCAGGGTGTTGTAGGTAGCAGAGCAGCATCATCACTGCGATCCACTATGACTTCTCCCTCTAGGGCTGGAGGTTTCGTCATGCCCTCTGATGCTGACAACCTTCCGATGAGAGCCTTGAAGCTGCCGCTGCAGCATCATCAAAATTTTTAGTGGATCTGAAAACCAGATGTCTTGTTCTCTGAAAATTTAATTTTGCACAAACACACTTTGGAACTGTTTGTTTAACTTTCATGTTGCATGGCTTTTATTGTGACATTCTGGCGGTGTGCGGAAAATAAAGTGTTCCCCCCAAATTTTGTTTCTTTGTAAATTGTTAAAATCCCTTCCCTGAAGGACATGTAAAAATAAATATAAAAAACTAATTACTTTGGCTGTGGTGACGTGAAAAAAATTCAATGTGACGTCATCGAGATGTGTTCGCTTGTGCATGAAGCTCCCAGAGACTCAAGACTTGCGAGTTACTACAAATATATTTTCATTTATGTTTTAAATGCATTTTTAACCCTTTCGAATTACTTTTTTATCGTATGTGATGCACATTTGTTTCCTTTACAATATGTATACAGTAGAACATTCATAATGTTTCAAGGAACTATAATACATGTGTCACTAATGTGTCCACAAAAAATGTTTATTGTTGCAATATTACTTGTTCAATATTCAATTTATTTATACTATGTACACTTTCACATATTATTTACACAGTCATACACTGTATTACATACTCAGTACTTTGGAAGTGAGTCCATGGTACACAGCGAGACTTAGCACTCGATACACCAGGTACACACAGATTTTTACTTCCTGTTTCTTCATTCTGTGTGCTTCCATACAATGCACTCATGTACACTTTTGGCTATAGTTCCTGTAGGTGGTATGTAGCCAAGCTTTTGAAGTGTAAGGTAGTCTTTAAAAGATCTAGAAAAAGATCAATGACAAAATTCTGTCTGGTACAAAGTAATCGCAAAATTTTTGTCTGATATCACTTCACACTTTCCAAAGTTGATAATTTTTATCAACATTTGCAATATTTTCAAAGTGTAAGCACTGTAGAAATATTAGAAATCTGTCTCATGATATGTACTTGTTGAACACTGGGCATGGAACAGCGCTATTTTTGTTCCAATAATCCTGTATTGTGTGTTTCATGGAATGTCTCAAACAGACAAAGAGCTAAGAACACATACAATTCAGCCACAGTGGTGTCTTTCCATCATGTTATATGTGAAGAAGGTAATAAGCCACCTGCAATAAATTGCAGTTGCAATGCATATCTGTTAGTTTCATCAACAAGATGTTGCATGAATGGCTCCTCAAAATAAGCCATAAAATATTTACTTTCACTCATACCTTCACCTGTATATGGAAAAGTGAGTGCAACACCAACATCAGTATCATCAAATTGTGGTTTGTGTGGTACAAAATTATTTCAGTCCTCCCTTGCAAATTTACCCTTGCTCGTTGTACTGGCATCACCACCACTGGTATAGTAACACCACCATGAAGTCACTAACACTCACTTCATCTATGCTACTTGTATCAGAAGCAGCATCACTGAGCCCAGAAAATGATTCATCTATAGTACAGTGCTATCTCAGTTTTCGTATTTAATCCGTTCCCAGAGATGGAACGAAAACTTTAAAATACAAAAACCGAAACAAATTTTCCCATAAGAAATAATGTAAATTGAATTAATTCGTTCCACACACCCAAAAATATAAACTTAAAAATGCATTTTATACACAATACTACTCATATGTGTCATACACAAAACAATCAGGTATAAATATAAACCATAAATAAAATAAGTGAACATTTAACTGCACTTTACCTTTACTGAGGACTCTTGTTGGCGTATGGGGGACAGTGAGGAGGAGGGAGGAGAGAGGAACGGTGTTGGTGTATGGGGAGGATGAGGAGGAGGGGGAGGGGCGAGGTGGTGAGACCATTCCCTGTTCGTCTTGAATGCTTTTATATCTGCATCATTGGTTCCAGATTTTCCGTTCACACATTTCACTACATCTGTTATGTGGCAGTCAGTCAGAACCAGTCAGTTACAGTCACAACATGTCAGTCAAGCATTCAGTCAAGACCAGTCACAGGCAGTCAAAATTAAAGACAGTCAAGCATTCACAGTTGTGATAGTAATGGTTAGGCATTTATGGTCAGTCATGCATTCACAGTCAATCACCCATTCACAGTCAATCAACATTCACAGTCAATCAGGCATTCACAGTTAATCAGCCATTCACAATCAATCAGGCATTCACAGTCAATCAGGCATTCACAGTCAATCAGGAATTCACAGTCAATCAGGCATTCACAGTCAATCAGGTATTCATAATCGATCAGGCATTCACAGTCAATCAGCCATTCACAATCAATCAGGCTTTCACAGTCAATCAGGCTCTCACAGTTGCAACCAGTCAGTTAGTAAGCAATAAGAGTTAAATGACAGGCGCTCAGGGAGTCTGCCTACCAATCCATCAGCTGGTAGCAAAAAAGTTCACTGTCTTAAACTGCTCTGGGCTATATGGCCTTCAACATCCACAGGTACAAAAACAGGAACAAAAAATAAATAAAAAATATTTCATCTTATAATCTTGTTCATTTGTGTTCCCTGAACATGGGAGAAATAATAAATAAATCATAGGTGGCATATTTTGGCCACAATAGGGTGGGGGAAGGTCTGGCAAAAATGAGGCGTTGACAGAGTAGGTGCCAGACGAGGTCTGCTCTGCCCCAGCTGTCAGGCGGGAGTTGCCGCAAAGATATTATTACCTAATTATTTCAATGTCTCTGATTGATTTTGTCTTAGTTTTTTGCAGTAATGTTATTCAATAGTGTGTAGTGTGATATATTTATATAATAAAATGTGTGAATCATCACTGTACTCAAAATTATGGTGTGCATATTATTGATTCAATTATTGTGCTCATAAAACAATAAACAAATACTTTGTCAGTTATTACACTATATACACACAGGTTATATATACGTATCTGCATGTTTTGTTCACCATAACGAACCACTAAGTTGATATTGCAGTGAGGTGTGGCCACCACATCTGCCAGTCAGCCTCTCACCGCCACTCCCTCAATGACTCATCACTCGCCCACATTCTCCTACCCACCATACTGGTCTTGCTTTTATTCACTATATACAGACGTTATATATAAGTATCTACATGTTTTGTTCATCATAACTGTTCATCTAAGCTGGTATAGTGCCCAAAGAGCATAGTGGTCACCCCTACCCAGCATGATAAATCATGCAGATGTCGCCACCTCCCTCACCAAAATGGCTTCTCCCCACACTCCTTTTGCTGTTGTTATACTATATATACACATTATATGTAAGTATCTACATTTGTGTTCACAATCGAACCACTAATTTGGTATGCTGAGTGGCAGTGGCAGTGGCAGCCAGTGGTAGCCCGTAACTGGCTGTCACTCCCTCCCTCCTTCACCTCACCTGACTCGCCACCGTTCTCCTCCCACCATACTTTTTTTGCTTTTATTCACTATATACAGATGTTATATATAAGTATCTGCATGTTTTGTTCACCATAACAAACAACTAAGGTGGTATAGTGAGTCCAGACAGTAAAAGGTGGTCACACACAGTCAGCAGACAACGCTACCTCCCTCCCCACCAAGATTACTCCTCCCACTACAGCACTAATTATCACCACAATCCTACTATTATCAGAACCCTGGACATTTTTATTACAGTCAGGGGTCTTCTGTAATACTATCATCGCTAAATAATAGCATGTACATATATATTATGGCATTTTTAGGCAATTCTGTAGTCACAAGCTAAACAGCAATGCTGTAAGCTAATGCTGTGTGCGCCAGCCTTGGTGGCTCACTCAGTACTGAGGACCTCACACCTGGGAATGTGGCCCACGATTTTTTTTAAAATGGCATCTGTTTACAAGAACCTTGATGAAGGTGAAGTGAACCCCGTGTATCCACGGGCCTTTTAAATCTTGCGTAGTACTCCAACACATCATATGATGTGATGCTCAACTTATAGCAAGGATGAGTGAGCTATGTTTGTGTTTTAATTTAATTTTTTATTCCTTGTATGTTTAAGATTAATTTATTAATTTATATTTGAAGCTAGATATTTATTTATTTGATGATACAGTGTAGGATTTGATAACTTGAATTTACTTTCTTTATTTTTATTTTTAATATAAGGGGTTTTGAACAAACCTTGAACTCAAGATCTGAACAATTATATACGGTAGCAGCTAATTAGATAAACGAATAAAGCACTGTACCTGTTTTTTTCAAAATTAAAAGCACTGTAGAGGAAGAATAAAAAAATTATCTACCTGACAGTGAAAACTGTGCATTTCTTTTCATAATTACTAAGAAATTTAGCATATATTTTTGTTTATTGAATTTATGAACTTTAGCAAAAACACTGGCATAAAAAATGGATTAGGCTACTTGCTATTTATAAATACTCTACTATATATTCTTATTAAAAATCTATTTGGTATTTATAAATACTCTACTATATATTCTTATTAAAAATCTACTTTGTATTTATAAATACTATATATTTTATAACAAATTTGTACTCATATTCTTAAAAAAATTACTCTTAAAATTTTAAGAGTTTATACTGCACTATGTGAAATAGAAATGTCAAATAAAATGCATGGATGGTTCAACAAATATAGAAAAGTAAAATAAAATACTGTAATTCATTTTTAAAGATGCAAATCTGAAGCCATTTATTTTTATATTTTTGTTTGAAATTTTGTATAAACAGTATTCTCTAAATTAAGATTTTTGTATCTGTATGTAAAGCTCAATTAATAATTCAGTTTAATTAAGGAGAAAGAAGAAATTTAACACAGTAGTTATTATCAGTTTAAAAGTTAAGCATGCATACGCAAATATTTTAGTAGTGAAAGGTACATAGGGGAAGCCTAAAATTGTCAGGATGTGTTAATTGTCAATATAACATGAGTAAGATGGGCATTCCCTACAGGTGGGGCTGGAGAGTGATGGTCAAAGGACTGGCTGGAGTGGATCCACAGGAGCTGGGAAGGGTACTGTCATCAGATACAAGAATCACCAATGCCAGTATTGTTCCTACACAACTAATTTTACAACTAATCTGCTGAACCATGAGCGTACTCATACTGGAGAGAAACCATATTCATGTTCATATTGTCCTCTTAGCTTTGCTCAAAAAGGAAGTCTCCGTTCTCATATTCTGACTCACACAGGAGAGAAACCTTTTGCATGCCCATACTGTACTTACCGATCTTCAAGGAAGACCACACTGAAAGCACATGTGTGTACCCATCATTCTTAAGCCATTAATAATTTTTTTATGTGAAATTGTAATCCTGTAAATAGTCATGTAGGTGTTCTCAAGTAATTGCATAATGATCATTAGCTTGATGTAAAGTGCACTTTAATTTTTATATAATCCTGTAGATTTAATTTTAAAGTGAAGCAGTATAACCCTAGCCTTTTACACTTACAATCAATAATCATGAATCATCTTTTCTAATAACAAATATTAGTAAATTAAAAAAGATTACCTTTACGGTAATGTGAAGATCATTAAATGATGGCTCCTTCAAAGTTTGAATTAATATATCACAAACTAATGAACATAAGCCTGATTGGAAATAGCATTATTCAGAGATTGGCCAAGCTTAGGGAGTAGAACTCCCAATACCCTCTCCAGGTACAGATACTAATTTTCCAAATTCATGTTATGCTGAGCAAAAAATATGATTTTTTTTTTAATTTAATTTGTCTATCAAATAACTAGAATTTGACCCATACAGCTTACGTTGCTTTGTAAAATTTGATATTGCCTTATTTGTGCACAAGTCATCTGAATGATTAAATAATTTATATGATATGGATGATAATTATCAAAGAAATGTAAGCACAGTGTTTAATCAAAGTTGTCTATTTTGTTGAGTAATTAAATAATGCAATACAGTACTTTTATTATTATATGTAAAATGGATTAATAATTTTGACTGCACTATTTGCAGTAACAGAAGAGAGAAGCTGATGTCTTCATGATCAGCATAGTTAAATTGTCAGATTACTTTATCGATAGTGGTTGTACAGTATACATTTGAAAATAAATTTCTTACTTAATTAGTTATACTATACCCAAATTTATTAAATAATCTCAACAGAATTAGAGTTTTTTAACTAATGTATGTTGCTTTATTAATAAACCAAGTAACAGATAATGCAAAGAGAATTTTCCTTTTTTTTCACAATTCTTAATTATATATTTCTTATAATTTTTGCAGAGCCATTTTCCTTTCTTCTGTTTTAAGGGGTCTCTGCAGTACAGTTCAGTTCGTTCTCAACTCTCAATCAGGAACCCTGGGTTCAAATTCTGGGCCGGACAGAAATGGTTGGGCATATTTCCTTTCACCTAATGCCTTTGTTTGTCTTCAAGTAAATAGGTATCCAGAATTTCGGCAACTGTTGTTGGGCTGCATCCTGGGAAGGGTCAGCGGTTCAAACTTTTTGGGATCTCTATACAAGCTTAAAATATATATACACCGGTACCTCGGCACTCAAACTGCTCCGAACTCTAACAATTCAGAACTCGAACACTTCAGTTGAGCAAAATAATGCTCAGTAATTGACCATTTGCTTGGTACTTTAATGTACACATATAACAAACAAGTCATTTCCCCAGTAGCTGTCAATCAGTGCACAACTCCGCTCAACTTCTCTATAAACTTTCTTGTATTTTCTTGGATATTTTTTATATTCTTAATATAAATATATCACCATGGCACGTAAGAAACTTAGTGATAAGAGTCAAATGAAAAGAAAATCATTTGAAACCACAACAGAGATGACAAAAAAATTTGTAGCAAAATATATATTGAGAGTGATATCCGCATGTCTGTTCTTGCTACAGAGTTTGGCATGCCTAAATCTATGATCTCTATGATGCAAAAAAATATAGAGGCCATCAAAGGAGCTGATAGTGAAGTGTTCAAAGCAGTCTTGGGTGGTTTGAGAAAGTTACAATAAGTGGCATTCATAGTGTAGTGATGCATGGAGAGGCTGTTAGTTCTAACAAAGATGCTACCACATACGCTATCAACTCTCCTAAGTACAGGTAAAGTGAGTATATATATATTTGCATTTATTTCATCTATTTATTGTGCTTATATGTATATTTTTGTGGTCTGGAATGGACTAATCCAATTTACATTATTCTTTATGGGGAAAAATTATTTGGTACTCACAACAAAGTAAAATCTGAATCATCCACCATGAAGAGCTCAGTCCCCCAAGTTGCTGTGCTTTTCCTCATCCTTATATCAGACAGACAAGGATAAAAACTATAGTACTGTATCATCCTTTGCAGATAACACTAAAATTTTTATGAGAGTAGACAATATAGAGGACACAGCAAACCTACACTCCAATGTTAAATCAAGTCTTTTAATGGGCCACAGAAAATAACATGATGGGTAATTAATGAGGATAAGTTGAAATTACAGTGGACACCCGATTTGGCGAATCTCCGGTTAGAACCCACACTTTTCAGGCTGGATTTACTCACTTGATTTGGCGAACTCTGGTTCTCTGAAACAGGGGATGTGCGGATTTTCTTAGGATGTTGGGATGGCTCAGAGACTTTTGGAAATATTTCCCATCATCTCACTGGATAAAATGTTAAATTTCCTTCATATGACACATTAAAAATAAAATTTTCCTTAGTGAAATTTCCCTCCCACCCTCATTGATTTAACCTTCCTTACTGCCTCAACCTCCTATACTGCCTCTCTTTCTCTACCTCCCTCACTGCCTCTCCCTCCCTCACTGCCCCTCTGCCTTCCTCTCTCTCCCTCACTGCCCCTCTGGCTCCCTCCTTCCCTCACTGCCTCTCTGCCTTTCTCACTCCCTCACTGCCACTCTGCCTCCCTCCTTCCCTCACTGCCCCTCCACCTCCCTTCCTCCCTAACTGCTCCTCTGCCTTCCTCTCTGCCTCCCTCCCTCCCTCCCTCACTGCCCCCTTTGTCTTCCTCCCTCACTGCCCCCTCTGCCTCCCTCCCTCCCTCTCTGTCCTTCAGCCTCCCTTCCTCCCTCCTGCCCTCACTGCCCCTCGGCCTCCCTTCTTCACTGCCTCTCTCCTTCCCTTCCTCACTGCTTCTCACCTTTCCTCCCTCACTGCCTCTCATTTCTCCCTCACTGGCTCTCTCCTTTCCTCCCTCACTGCCTCTCTCCTTTCCTCCCTCACTACCTTTCTCCTTTCCTCCCTCACTACCTTTCTCCTTTCCTCCCTCACTGCCTCTCTCCAACCCTATAGTACAAAGTATTTGTGTGTATTATATATGAAATGTATTTTGAAGTTAATATTTTTGTGTGTATTATATATGAAATGTATTTTGAAGTTAATATTTTTGGGAGTGTGGAATGGATTAATTCGATTTACATTATTTCTAATGGGAAAATTTGTTTCGGTTTGCGAATTTTCGGTTCACAAGCCATCTCTGGGAACGGATTAAATTTGAAAACCAAGGTACCACTGTACAGTATTCTATATATAGTATGTCTTTTCTAAGGTATATAAAGATACAGTATGATTTATTATTGTACTATTATGCTAGTAGTGCTATATAACAATGAATTATTCTTGATTTATATTAATACAAAAATGCATTACATAAATGCCTCTTGAAGGCATTACTGGTTGCAATGAATCCCTTACTCCAACGTATTGGAGTTGGTCCCAACTAGTTCACCGAATTGGGGGTCCACTGTACTGCACTATGGAAAAGCTAAAATATCAAAACAGAAATCACATAAAATGCATTAACAGAGACGAAACTTGAAGAAAATATTTTAAAGGAGATCATAGTCCCAAGGGACCACTCAGTTTGGAGATGTGACAGGAAAACTAAGAAGGGGGGAGGAGTGGCTGTGCTGGTGAAAGAGCACCTGAAGGGAAGAGAGTTAATAATTGAAAACCCTCAAGATATTGACATAATGGCATTGCAGGTCTGGAATCAGGATGATAAGCTGATAATTTTAAATGCCTACAGCCTACCAGCAAGCAACACATGGACAAAGGAAGAACTGGATAACAAACGAGAGGGCCTCAGAATAGTCATGAGAGAAATTATGGTAAGAGCTGACAAAGATAAATCCCGATTGTTGGTACTAGGGGACTTCAACTTTAACCCTTAAACTGCGCATGGCGTATATACACGCTACGAGTAACATGTCCCATGGTGCGCATGGCGTATATATACGCCATAGGGTGCCAGGCACGATTTAAATGGCCCGCGGCTACACAGGGTTCACATTAGCCTCCTCAGGGCTCTTGTAAACAGACGCCATTTAAAAAAAAAAATTGTGGGCAATATTCTCCAGTGTGAGAGCCACAGTACTTTTGAAGCAACCAAGACTGGCGCACGCAACATGAGCGAACAGCATTGCTGTTCAGCTTGTGACCACAGCATCGCCTAAAAATGTCAAAATAAATATATAACTGCTATTATTTAGCGATGACAGTATTACAGAAGACCACCTGTGATAAAAATGACCAGGATTGTGATAATAGCAGGATTGTTGTGATAATTAGCACTGTGGGAGGAGTGATGCTGAGGGACGGAGGGAGATAGCATCGTTACTGACTGTGTGGCCACCTGTTATTGTCTGCATTCACCCTACCAGCTCAGTGGTTCTCTATGGTGAACACAAATGTAGATACTTATATATATATAATGTGTGTGCATTAGTGTAATAACAGCAAAAGGATTATGTTGGGAGGAGCCATTTGGGTGACGGAGATGGCGTCGTCGGCATGACTTGTCTAGCTGTGTAGAGGGTGGCCACTATGCTCTTTGGGCACCCTACAAGCTTAAGTGTACAGTTATGGTGCATACAGCATGTAGATACTTATATATAATGTGTGTATATAGTGTAATAACACTGCAAACAGTATTGTAGGGGGGGAGAAATTTAGTACATGTGACCATGAATGTGAAGGAGGCAGCCGCCAGCTGACTGTGTGTAGCGATGTCTCTTAGTGCCTGAACTAATTATATCAGCTTAGTTGTATAGTTGTGTTGAACAAAACATGTAGATACTTATATATATACCGTCTGAATAAAGTGAATAAAATAAAAAACAGGATGGTGGGAGGAGAAAGTGGGCGAGTGAGGCGTTGTTGAGGGAGTGGCAATGAGTGGCTGGCTGTGTGTGGCGGTCACTCCTCGTTGCTTTTTGACTCACAATACCAACTTAGTGATTTGTTATGGTGAACAAAGCATGCAGATACTTATATATAAACTGTGTATAGACTGTGTATCGAGTGTAATAACAGCAAAACTATTTGTTTATTGTTTTATGAACATAATAATTGAATCACTAATATGCACACCTAGTTTTGAGTATAGCGATGATTCACCCCTTTTATTATATAAATATATCACAATACACACTATTGAATAATATTACTGCAAAAAAAAACTAAGAAAAAATCAATCAGAGACATTGAAATAATTAGGTAACAATATCTTTGTGGCAACTCCCACCTTTCAGCTCGGGTGACACTGACCGGCTCTGACGACTGTTTTCGCAACACCCACATTTTGCCACACTTCCTCGGCCTATTGCGTCCAAAATATGTCACCTACGATTTTTTTTCCCATGCTCAGGAAACACAAATTAACATTTTTAGAAGACAAAATAATTTTTTAGAATTTTGTTTTTCTTGCGCTCAGGGGTGTAAATCTCTTCAAGACCCCTTAGCAGCTTAAGGGTTAAGGCAATAGACTGAGAGGCCTACGAGGCAAGAACAGAGGACATTTAGACAGGCAGATTTGTAAACCTCCTTTTGGAGACATCATGTAACAACATGTCAAGCAGGCCACAAGATATTTTGTGAAATATATGATAAAGGCACAAAAAAAATTATACCAAAGCAGAGATGCAGAACTAGGAAACAGGATTGATTAGACAGAAATTGCGAAAGCGCCAGAGACTAAAAGACACAAAAATGGAATCAATATGGGAAGAGGCCAAACCCCCAAACATACCAGCGATACAAAGAGGCGAGAAACAACTACATGATAGTGAGGAGAGAGGCAGAAAGAAATTTTGAAAAAGGGATTGCGAACAAATGTAAAAGAGAACCAGGTCTATTCTATAAATTCATAAACAACAAATTGCAGGTAAAGGATAATATTCAGAGGTTGAAAATAGGAAATAGATTCACAGAAAATGAAAAGGAAATGTGTGAAATATTAAATAAAAAGTTCCAAAGTGTGTTTGTATAAAATTAAATCTTCAGGAAACCAGACACAATGAGAATTCCAGAGAACAACATAGAGCACATAGAGGTGTCTAGAGATAAAGTGGAAAAAATGCTCAGGGAGCTAAGTAAGAACAAAGCAGTTGGTCCACATGGAGTTTCACAATGGGTTCTGAGAGAATGTGCACCTGAGCTCAGCATTCCACTTCAGATGATTTTTAAGACATCCCTGTGTACAGAACGTGTAGCTGATGTGTGGAAAAAGGCTAACATAGTTCCAATCTACAAAAGTGGCAGCAGGGAAGACCCCCTTAATTATAGATCTGTATCATTGAAAAGTGTAATAACCAAAATATTGGAAAAAAAATTCAAACTAAATGGTAGATACATACACCTGGAGAAATATGATATAATATCAAACAGACAGTAGGGTTTTCGATCTGGAAGATCCAATGTATGAAATTGACTCAACTTCTATGATCGAGCCACAGAGATTTTACAGGAAAGAGATGGTTGGGTTGACTGCATCTATCTGGACCAAAAAAAGGCTTTCAACAGAGTTCCACATAAGGGGTTGTTCTGGAAACTGGAAAATATTGGAGGGGTGACAGGCAAGCTTCTAACATGGATGGAAAATTTTCTGATAGAAAAATGAGGGCAGTAATCAGAGGCAATGTATCGGACTGGAGAAATGTCACAAGTGGAGTACCACAGGGTTCAGTTCTTGGACCAGTAATGTTCATTGTCAACATAAATGACCTATCAGATGGAATACAGAATTATATGAACATCTTTGCTCATGATGCTAAGATAATAGGAAGGATAAGAAACTTAGATGATTGTCATGCTCTTCAAGAAGACATGGACAAAATATGTATATGGAGCACCACTTGGGAAATGGAATTTAATGTGAACAAATGCCATGTTATGGAATGTGGAATAGGAGAAAAAAAAAACACACAACCTATAAATTATGTGAAAAATCTTTGAAGAATTCTGATAAAGAAAGAGATCTAGGGGCGGTTCTAGATTGAAAACTATCACCTGAGGACTACATAAAGAACGTTGTGCGAGGAGCCTATGCTACGCTTTCTAAGTTCAGAATTGCTTTTAAATGCATGGATGGCAAAATACTAAAGAAGTTGTTCACGACTTTTGTTGGGCCAAAGATAGAATATGCAGTGGTTTTGTGGTGCCCATATCTTAAGAAGCACATCAACAAACTGGAAAAGGTGCAAAGACATGCTACTAAGTGGCTCCCAGAACTGAAGGGCAAGAGCTACGAGGAGAGATTAGAGGCATTAAATATGCCAAAACAAGAAGACAGAAGAAAGAGAGGTGATATGATCACTACATACAAAACAGTAACAGGAATCGATAAAATTGATAGGGAAGAATTCCTGAGACTTGGAACTTCAAGAACAAGAGGTCATAGATTTAAACTAACTGAACAAAGATGCCAAAGAAATATAAGAAAATTCACTTTCGCAAACAGAATGGCAGACAGTTGGAACAAGTTAGATGAGAAGGTGGCTTAGGCCAAAACTGTCAGTAGTTTCAAAGCTTTATATGACAAAGAGTGCTGGGTAGACGGGACACCACGAGCGTATCTCTCATCCTGCAACTGCACTTAGGTTATTAATTACACTTAAGTAATTACAGTCAATCCAACCTATTGAAAGAAAAAAATAATGTTAAAGATTTGGGAGTAATCATGTTGGAAGACCTTACTTTTAACCCTTTACCTGCACCCTTTCCAAAGATGACCCCCCCCTCCTCCCAGTGTGCAGCAAATAAATTCTTTTGAAAAAAATTCTTTTTTTTTTTTTAAGTGCAAAAACCCTTTCCTCAGTATGGGTATGTCAAAAAAAAAAAAAAATCAAAATTGTACTTACTTTGGCTGCTATGGGGTCCGTAAGTTGGCGCGTGACGTCCTCATTCCCCATTCGCCCGTGACGTACGCTCTCGGCGCCAGTAGGGCGCGCAAGTTGCCGCAAATATATTTTTGTTCATTTTTTGCACACAGTTCCAAATACATTTAATTTGTTTTTATGTGCTAATCTTATGCATAATGAACACGTACACTATATTATGGCAGTAAAACATCCGTGCTGTCCGAGGACACTGTGTTACGTGCTTGACACTTGTGTACACATATGTTGCACATATTTACCATGTATCATGCTAATTTATGTATATATACAATCTATTTACACACTATACACTGTCACACACTATATACATTCACCATCAACACCGCGAGTGTTTGCAGCCACACCCAGCCAGCCCTCCCTCACTCCTCCAACATTGCTCCTCCCATCATAGAGTTATTCACACCAATGTTTCATGTTCATTTATGTATATTTACAACATATGTACACACTATATACTATCACACACTATATACATTCACCATCAACACATTCAGAACACCGCGAGTGTGAGCAGCCACACCCAGCCAGCCCTCCCTCACTCCTCCAACATTGTATTCGCCAACATTGCTCCTCCCATCATACAGTTATTCATACAATGTTTCATGTTCATTTATGTATATTTACAACATATGTACACACTATACACAGTCACATACTATATACATTTACCATCAACTCATTCAGAACATCGCAAGTGTGAGCAGCCACACCCAGACAGGCCCTCCCTCACTCCAACATCTTACTCACCAACATTGCTCCTCCCACCATACTGTTATTGTTTTTATTACACTATTTACACATGTTATATATACCTGTTTACATGTTTTATTTACCAGAACTATGCAAGTAAGCCAGTATTATGTCCAAACAGTTCAGTGGCCACCATACACTGCATGAGAAATCACACAGCAGACGACGCTACGATTACGACGTCACCTCCCTCACTAAAGTAGCTCCTCTCAACATACTTCTGTTGCTGTTATTACACTATATACACACACACACACACACACACTGTATATACCCATGTACATGTGTGTTCCCCATAGTGAACCACAAAGCTAGTATGGTGAGCAAAACAAGAGTGGCTGCCACACAGTGAGGCTACCTCAATTCTCTCCCTTCCTCACCAAAATTCCTCCTTCCACAATACTACGCACAACGCTAATTATAACTACAATCCTGGTCACTAATTTCTGTAAATGAATATTTGACCACAAGTTTATTTTGAAAAGGAATCTAAGAAGTCGTTTGAAGATTCCTAGATGGACGAAATAATGCTGTGGTGCTGTGGCTAGTGCTGTTTACATCGTGAACAGCATTGAATCACTGATATTTGAACATTGTTCCCAGTCATTATCACACTCAGGCTCTTCTATATTACTATCATGGCTAAATAATACAAGTTATATTTATATTTTGACATTATTAGGCGATGCTGTGGTCACACGCTGAACAGCAGTGCTGTGCGCTCATGCTGCGAGCGCCAGCCTTGGTTGCTCACTCATTACTGAGGCTCTCACACCCGGGAATGTGGACCGTGATTTTTTTTAAAGATGGCGTCTGTTTACAAGAGCCCTGAGGAAGCTGATGTGAACCCCGTGTAGCTGTGGGAGCTTTGAAGGGAACGAGAAAAATACAAATACCTGGAGGCGCTTAACGCAACCCAGACGTGGGCCTGCAGGCGCGTTGCGCAGTTAAAGGGTTAAAGAACACAACAGAGTTTCTGTCACAACTGCAAGAAAAATGACAGGTTGGATAACAAGAACCTTCCCAACAAGAGATGCCATGCCACTGATAATACAGTACAACCTCGATTCAACGTACTATATGGGACCACCCCCAGTTCGTTGGAGCGTTGGATTCGTTGCAAGAGGTGACCTTCAAGAGGCGTTTGCGTCAGTGTCTTTTTTTTTTCTTGTACACAATAAAAATGCATTGTATCATATTACTTACTGTACCTATATTTTACTACTCTACTAAAAATTCTGTAATTCATGTATTTACCTTATTGTTGGAGTTATGTCCATCTTGAAGTTTTGTGAAGTTGTGAATGCTCTACAGTAAATAGGTACTGCAGTGCATTAAGCCGTTAGCACTGTATTATTAAAAGTGGTTTTGCTGTATGTTGAGTACTACAATACAGTTCTTGAAAACTATTGTACATTAGAATTATTGCAACTTTAATTTTAACACTATGTACACACTTGAATTTAACACTTATTCTAATTGTTCACTTCACACACGATGTTTTTAGATGTTTGCATCAGCTTTGCTGGTGCTCGCTGCTGCTGTGTTGGCTTCAGCTGCTTTTGTGCTGGTGCTGGGTACAGCTGTGCTGGTGCTGGGTACGGCTGTGCTGGTGCTGGGTACGGCTGTGCTGGTGCTGGGTACGGTTGTGCTGGTGCTGGGTACAGCTGTGCTGGTGCTGGGTACGGCTGTGCTGGTGCTGGGTACGGCTGTGCTGGTGCTGGGTACGGCTGTGCTGGTGCTGGGTACGGCTGTGCTGGTGCTGGGTACGGCTGTGCTGGTGCTGGGTACGGCTGTGCTGGTGCTGGGTATGGCTGTGCTGGTGCTGGGTACAGTTGTGCTGGTGCTGGGTACGGCTGTGCTGGTGCTGGGTACGGCTGTGCTGGTGCTGGGTACGGCTGTGCTGGTGCTGGGTACGGTTGTGCTGGTGCTGGGTACAGCTGTGCTGGTGCTGGGTACGGCTGTGCTGGTGCTGGGTACGGCTGTGCTGGTGCTGGGTACGGCTGTGCTGGTGCTGGGTACGGCTGTGCTGGTGCTGGGTACGGCTGTGCTGGTGCTGGGTACGGCTGTGCTGGTGCTGGGTACGGTTGTGCTGGTGCTGGGTACAGCTGTGCTGGTGCTGGGTACGGCTGTGCTGGTGCTGGGTACGGCTGTGCTGGTGCTGGGTACGGCTGTGCTGGTGCTGGGTACGGCTGTGCTGGTGCTGGGTACGGCTGTGCTGGTGCTGGGTACGGCTGTGCTGGTGCTGGGTATGGCTGTGCTGGTGCTGGGTACGGCTGTGCTGGTGCTGGGTACGGTTGTGCTGGTGCTGGGTACAGCTGTGCTGGTGCTGGGTACGGCTGTGCTGGTGCTGGGTACGGCTGTGCTGGTGCTGGGTACGGCTGTGCTGGTGCTGGGTACGGCTGTGCTGGTGCTGGGTACGGCTGTGCTGGTGCTGGGTACGGCTGTGCTGGTGCTGGGTATGGCTGTGCTGGTGCTGGGTACAGTTGTGCTGGTGCTGGGTACGGCTGTGCTGGTGCTGGGTACGGCTGTGCTGGTGCTGGGTACGGCTGTGCTGGTGCTGGGTACGGCTGTGCTGGTGCTGGGTACGGCTGTGCTGGTGCTGGGTACGGCTGTGCTGGTGCTGGGTACGGCTGTGCTGGTGCTGGGTACGGCTGTGCTGGTGCTGGGAACGTCAACAGTGCCAGTAACATTTTGTATAATCTCATCATCTGTTAAATGACCATTGATTAAATGATTTATTAATTTTATTATTTCGAAGCCATAGTCACTGAACTGTGCGACGAATTGAAACGAGAAACGCATGGTGTGTGTGTACAGGGATTAGACCCGTCCACTCGCTCACGCTGGAGTTGTTCCAATAACAAATAATTTCTCAAATAGCAGATGTCTATCATATTACAGTATATTTTTGGTTTTATTTAGTTTAGTTTAATTAGGATAATAAAAAGCTATTAAAGCATTGGTTTTAGAAATGATTTATTAGTCTGAAACTTTCAGTCATGGGTCACTGAACTATAACGACACAGACGAAGGAAAACCAAGTGAGGTTTACAGAACAGCATTCCCTTATCTGTCCACCCTCACTCACCTTGTTTTATCACAGAAAATGTCTATAAGGAGATTTTACGACATGTAGCTAGCTAATCACGCTTCAGCCTTTAAATTAATTTACAAAGATACGTCTGCCACAAATCAGTGGGAGGTTGGGAGGGAGGTGGGCAGGCAGAGCTTGTAAGGGAGAGGCAGGGAGGGAGGCAGGCACGGAGGGAGACAGGCACGGAGGGAGGCAGGCAGAGCTTGGGAGGGAGGCAGGGAAGGAGAGGATGGAGATGGATTGATGGTAGGATGGAGGGAGGGATGGATGATTTGAGGGTGTGTGTGTGTGTATGGGCTGTAGGGGTGGGGGGGGGGGAGGTGTGTCGGTGGTGGTGAAGGGACCGACTCGCTGATAACCCTAACTCTGACCCAGTTAACTTTTTTTTTTTAACTTGATTTGTTTCTTCAATTCTGGATGGATGGAGGGAGAAAGGGGATGGAGGGAGGGGATGGATGGAGGGAGGGAGGGGATGGATGGATGGATGGAGGGGGGATGGATGGATGGATGGAGGGAGGGAGGGGATGGATGGAGGGGATGGACGGAGGGAGGGGATGGATGGAGGGAGGGAGGGGATGGATGGAGGGAGGGGATGGATGGATGGATGGATGGAGGGAGGGGATGGATGGAGGGGATGGATGGATGGATGGAGGGAGGGAGGGGATGGATGGATGGATGGATGGAGGGAGGGAGGGGATGGATGGATGGAGGGAGGGGATGGATGGATGGATGGATGGAGGGAGGGGATGGATGGATGGTGGGAGGGAGGGGATGGATGGATGGAGGGAGGGGATGGATGGATGGATGGATGGAGGGGATGGATGGATGGATGGAGGGAGGGGATGGATGGATGGATGGAGGGAGGGGATGGATGGAGGGGATGGATGGATGGATGGAGGGGATGGATGGATGGATGGGAGGGGATGGATGGATGGATGGATGGAGGGAGGGGATGGATGGATGGATGGAGGGAGGGGATGGATGGATGGAGGGAGGGGATGGATGGATGGAGGGGATGGATGGATGGAGGGGATGGATGGATGGAGGGAGGGGATGGATGGATGGAGGGAGGGGATGGATGGATGGAGGGAGGGGGATGGATGGATGGAGGGGATGGATGGAGGGAGGGGGATGGATGGATGGAGAGAGAGGGGGAGAGAGAGAGAGAGAGAGGGGGAGAGAGAGAGAGAGAGAGGGGGAGAGAGAGAGAGAGGGGGGAGAGAGAGAGAGAGAGAGAGAGAGAGAGGGGGGAGAGAGAGAGAGAGAGAGAGAGAGAGAGGGGGAGAGAGAGAGAGAGATAGAGGGGGAGAGAGAGAGAGAGATAGAGGGGGAGAGAGAGAGAGAGATAGAGGGGGAGAGAGAGAGAGAGATAGAGGGAGAGAGAGAGAGAGAGAGAGAGAGGGGGAGAGGGAGGGAGGGAGGGAGGGAGGGAGGGAGGGGGAGAGAGGGAGGGCGGGATGAAACAAGCATGGTGTGTGTACAGGGATTAGACCCGTCCACTCACGCTAGAGTTGTTCCAATAACATACAGTAATTTCTCAAAGAGCAGATGTCTATCATGTTACAGCATATTTTCGGTTTTATTTAGTTTAGTTTAATTAGGATAATAAAAAGCTATTAAAACACTGGTTTTAGAAATTATTTATTAATATGAAACTTTCAAAAGTCATGGGTCACTGAACTATGACGACACACAGACGAAAGTGAGTGAAACCTCACTGTAAAGTGAGGTTTACAGTACAGTATTCTCTTATCTGTCCACCCTCACTCATCTTGTTTCATCACAGAAAATGTCTATAAGGAGATTTTACCACATGTAGCTAGGTAATCACGCTTCATCCTTTAAATTAATGTACAAAGATACGTGTGCCCCAAATCAGTGAACGAAAATCATGGAAACTCAGTTGTTCACTTGTGTGGATCACTCTGGCTGATGTTTGTGTGGACCATTTTGGCTGGTGTTTGTGTGGACCATTTTGGCTGGTGTTTGGTTCATATGGTTCACTTGTGTGAACGGTTCATATGGTTCATATGGTTCACTTGTGTGATCCAACTTCTTATGAAGGAATTATTAATTGTAATCTGTGATAGAATGAGAAAGTTTTCCACCACTCTGTGAACTCTGTCCCAAAATCGTAAGCTTGTGGACCACTTGTGGTCCACATGTGTGGTCCATTTGTGTGGTCCACTTGTGTGATCCACTTGTGTGATCCAACTTGTCATATGAGAGAATTATTAATTGTAATCTGTTATAGAATGGGAAAGTTTTCCACCAGTCTGTGAACTCTGTCTGGACATCGGAAGCAAATCCGAACATCCCTCGCTTCGGCGAACCATTGTTCGTCGAACCGGGTGAGTAAATTCGGCCTGAAAAGTGTGCGAACTAGCTGGAGATTCGTTGAATCAGGGTACGTTGAATCGAGGTTGTACTGTACTTAAGACATTAGCACTCTCTCTAGAGTGGAATATTACTGCACACTAACAGCCCCATTCAAAGCTAGAGAAATTGCTGACCTAAAGAGTATGTAAAGATCTTACCACTAGAATCAACTCAAAATATTTAACCACCGTGCTGCGCCGAGTTTATTGTGAAATTCCCCCTGTGCACATGAAATAAAGTGTTCCTAAAAAATTCTTTTTTCTTCGTAAAATGATAAATTCCCTTCCCTGAACATGTCTTTGTAAAAATAAATACCAAATCCCACTTACTTTGGCTGTGGGGACATGGACAAGGTGTCCTGTGACGTCATCAGGGGCTGGTCAGCCGTGCGTGACACGAACAGACACGGTCATGCGGGCCATTCAAGCACTGCGTGTTACCACAAATATATTTTCAATTATTTGTTCTATGTATTTCCAATGTGGTTTTATTTGTTTTTTATAGTATATGATGCATATTTGTGTACTTTACAATATGTATACAGTAGAACGTTCATAATGTTCCATAGAACTGTGATACTGTACATGTGTCAGTAATGTGTCCACCATAAATGTTTATTGTCGCAATAACACTTGTTAAAAATTCACTAAAATTACAATATGTACAGTTTCACATACTATTTACACAGTAACACACTGTATTACACACTCAGTATTTTAGAAGTGAGTAATAATCAACGAAGTAATCCATAGTACATAGCGCGACTTTGCTCTCGTTGCACCAGGTACAAATAGATTTTCGCTTCCTGTTTCTTCGTTCAGTGTGCTTGCAAATAATGCACTCATGTACACCCTTGACATTAGTACCTGTAGGTGGTATGTAGTCAAGCTTATAAAACGTAAGATAGTCTTGAAAAGATTACAGGAAAAGATCAATTTGTAAGGTAGTCGTGAAATGATGATCGCTTTGTAAGGTCCCACACAGGAAGAGATTCAGCCAGCCTCAAAGAGTGTCTGTCAGTCTGGAAGAGATTCAGCCAGCCTCAAAGAGTGTCTGTCAGTCAAGAAAAGATTCAGCTATTCTTGAAAATATCTATGGAAAACACCACCATGGAAGCCGCTAACACTGATTATCTATGCCACTTGTATCAGATGCATCATCACTAAATGCAGAAAACGATTCATCAATGTATCTTCTAAATAAATTGGAGATAGCATAGGTGGGCAAGGGTAACACTCAGAGCTACAACTGGATATGCTCACTGTAACGTCCTCATAGGTGCTGGATAACTTGCATTCTTTCTTTGTGTTAGGTCCTTATTGCGCCTAGCTTCACCAATATTATGACCCTTATGTTCTTCAAACAATAAGGTTTGAATTTCACCGACAGAATGCGATCTTTCAACACCGCGTCGGACAGGTGTTTGAGAGCCACAGGCACGTGCGCCACCCATGGTTGCTCACTCAGTACTAACCCAGCCAGCAGCCCAAAGGCATTCTGAGATTTTTTTCCAAGATGGCTGCTTCTCACTGGAAGTCCTAAGAGTCCATTTCGTACACAACCAACCTCGCACACATTTTGAATGGGTACGAAAAAATAAAAGAGAGTTTTCTCGGTTGGTGCAGTTTCCCACCGACCAAGAATACTTGGTTGGCGCAGTTAAGTGGTTAAAGACCAACTTATGAAAATAGAACACTGCTTAGAAAACCTCACAAATCCAGCCTCAAACATCATCCTGCTTGGGGACTTCAACCTATGGCACCTGAAAAGGAAGACCATAGCTGATACAGTTGTATCAGAAAGAATTCTGGGAAGTAGCCTAAATGAACAGTCACATGCAAATGACCTGCTATGGATGGAACAATTACAAATACCTGTTACTCAGATCACAACTTAATTGAAGTTCTGACAAGCATGGGGAATAGACCTTCAAAACCAGTCCCGATTCCCGGTGGAGGAGATTTCAGCAAATCCAACTTTAATAATAAACACATAAACTGGGAGCAAATAAACCAAGACTTCACAGAAATAAGCTGGGAAGAACAGCTAGAAAATGCAAACCTGAACCAGTGCCTGAAAAAAATAAACCTCAGTAGCACTAGAAATACAGTATCCATTCGATTTAACGGCCTCTTATTTACCGATCTGCTGGTTCTAACGACCAGTTTGGGAGACCGGTATCTGAAGCCTCATATACTGGTCTGGTGGTTGATAGAACCCGTAGGTCGGTATTGGGTTTGTTTTGGCATCAGGGGGGCCCCTCACATGGCAAGCAGGCAGCCGACCTCTATCGTCCCCTCTCTCACCCTCACTACACCTCTTCCCCATACCCTCACTGTTGCTATCCCTCACACCCTCACTTCCTGCCTAACCCTCAAACTGCGCATATCATACATAAATGATATCAGTGACAAAACCGAAACCGCGCACATCATTTATATATGATTTCGTGTCTAGCACTATAATTTAAACGCCCCGCCTGGGATAGGGGCAGCTATAGTACAGCCACGACCGATAGTTGCCAGATGCCACCTAGAAAAAAAATCCAGGCCAACATTCTTGGGTGTTACAGCGTCAGTATTGAGCAAGCCACCAAGGCTGGCGCATGCAGCACGAGCTCACAGCACCGCTGTTCAGCTTGTGACTACAGCATCGCCTACTCTACTCTACTACTCTACTCATCGCCGAGGACACTAATACATTTTTTTTTTATGCCCGAAACGCTTTGCGTAATAGTGGCTTTAGGTATTGTATGTACTAGCTCTATCTATAAGTCCACCAATCTTTGTAAAAATTTCTTGTATGTACCTTACCTAAATAAACATTTATTTATTTATTTATTTACAAATACCATAATATAAATGATACTGCTATTATTTAGCAGTGATAGTATTACTGAAGCCCCCTGACTGTAATAAAACTGACCAGGATTCTGATAATAGCAGGATTGTGGTGATATTTAGCGCTGTGCTCCATGGAGGGAGGAGTAAGGCTGTGGGAGGGAGGGTTGTGGCGTCGTCTTCTGACTGTGTGTGGCCACCATTTATTGACTGCACTCACCATACCAGCTTAGTGGTTCGCCATGGTGAACACAAATGTAGATACTTATATATAACATGTGTATAGTGTGAGATAACAGTGAGAGGAGTAGGTTGGGAGCCGCCATTTTGGTGAGGGAGGAGCGTCGTCTGCACGACTTGGCATGTTGTTTACTGATGGCCACTATGATCTTTGGGCACCATACCAGCTTATTTGTTCAGGTATGGTGAATAAAACAGGTAGATACTTATATATAATGTGTGTATATAGCGTAATAACACCACAAACAATATTGTTGGAGGACAAATAGTGATAGTGAAAGTATTGGAAAAGCTAATCAAAACTAAATGGGTAGAACACCTGGAGAGAAATGATATAATATCAGACAGACAGTATGGTTTTCGATCAGGAAGATCCTGTGTATCGAATTTACTCAGTTTCTATGATCGGGCCACAGAGATATTACAGGAAAGAGATGGCTGGGTTGACTGCATCTATCTGGACCTAAAAAAGGCTTTCGACAGAGTTCCACATAAGAGGTTGTTCTGGAAACTGGAAAATATTGGAGGGGTGACAGGTAAGCTTCTATCATGGATGAAAAATTTTCTGACTGATAGAAAAATGAGGGCAGTAATCAGAGGCAATGTATCGGAATGGAGAAATGTCACAAGTGGAGTACCACAGGGTTCAGTTCTTGCACCAGTGATGTTTATTGTGTACATAAATGATCTACCAGTTGGTATACAGAATTATATGAACATGTTTGCTGATGATGCTAAGATAATAGGAAGGATAAGAAATTTAGATGATTGTCATGCCCTTCAAGAAGACCTGGACAAAATAAGTATATGGAGCACCACTTGGCAAATGGAATTTAATGTTAATAAATGTCATGTTATGGAATGTGGAATAGGAGAACATAGACCCCACACAACCTATATATTATGTGAGAAATCTTTAAAGAATTCTGATAAAGAAAGAGATCTAGGAGTGGTTCTAGATAGAAAACTATCACCTGAGGACCACATTAAGAATATTGTGCAAGGAGCCTATGCAATGCTTTCTAACTTCAGAATTGCATTTAAATACATGGATGGCGATATACTAAAGAAGTTGTTCATGACTTTTGTTAGGCCAAAGCTAGAATATGCAGCTGTTGTGTGGTGCCCATATCTTAAGAAGCACATCAACAAACTGGAAAAGGTGCAAAGACATGCTACTAAGTGGCTCCCAGAACTGAAGGGCAAGAGCTACGAGGAGAGGTTAGAAGCATTAAATATGCCAAAACTAGAAGACAGAAGAAAAAGAGGTGATATGATCACTACGTACAAAATAGTAACAGGAATTGATAAAATCGACAGGGAAGACTTCCTGAGACCTGGAACTTCAAGAACAAGAGGCCATAGATTTAAACTAGCTAAACACAGATGCCGAAGAAATATAAGAAAATTCACCTTCGCAAATAGAGTGGTAGACGGTTGGAACAAGTTAAGTGAGAAGGTGGTGGAGGCCAAGACCGTCAGTAGTTTCAAAGCGTTATATGACAAAGAGTGCTGGGAAGACGGGACACCACGAGCGTAGCTCTCATCCTGTAACTACACTTAGGTAATTACACTTAGGTAATTACAAATATTAGTGCGTCTGGCCTTGAGGGCGGCCGCCGATCAGCTGACTGTGTGAGTAGCTACGTCTTTCTGCCTTTACTCACCATACAAGCTTGGATGTACAGTTATTATGAACAAAACATGTAAATACGTATATATAACGTCTGTGTATAGTGAATAAATACAGAAAGAGTATTGTGGGAGGTGAATGAGGGTGAGTGAGGTGGTGTTGAGGGAGGGAGTGGCAGTGAGTGGCTCGCTGGTGTTTGGCGATCACTCCTCGTTGCTTTTTGACTCACAAGACCAACTTAGTAGTTCGTTATGGTGTACAAAACATGCAAATACTTATATATAACCTGTGTATATAGTGTAACAACAGCAAAACTATTTGTTTATTGTTTTATGAACATAATAATTGAATCACTAATATGCACACCATAATTTTGAGTACAGCGATGGTTCACACATTTTATAATATAAATATACCACAATTCACTGTATGGAATAATATTACTGCAAAAAAACTGAGAAAAAATCAGAGACATTGAAATAATTAGGTAATACTGTAATATATTTGTGGCAACTGACGTCTGACAGCTCGGGCGGAGTAGACCTCGTCTGGCGAAGGCTCTGCCACCGCCCCTTTTTTGCCACACTTCCCTACCCTATTGCGGCTAAAATATGCTATCTACGATTTTTTTGTTATTTTTTCCGTGATCAGGGAACAAAAATGAACACTTCTATAAGACGAAAGAATTTTTTGGATTTTTTTTTTTTGTTGCGCCTGTGGGTGTGAATTCCATTTGAGCCCCTTGCAGTTTGAGGGCTAATCCACCCCCCAACCCATCCAAGAGACCCTTCTGGTAGGTGGCTCAATAGATTGCCAGCCAGAAATAGTCTGGAGAATCTCCATCTAATACAATAAAGCATTCACAAAACAAGTATTTTTATTACTTTTTATTATTACTAAATAATATCTATAATTATTTATATCTATATATAATATCTATAAATAATTATTATTACTAGATAATAAATTATTACTAAATTATTACTTTTTAATATTACTAAACAAAATCTGTAACGAAATATATGATGATGTACATCCAGAATTTAAGAAACAAATCTGGCTAACGGGGTCGAGTGTGTTAGGGTTATCGGAGTGAGCCGGATCCTCCCCCACCACCGTCACACCTCCCTCACACATCCCATACTCACTCACTCACTCACTCACTCACTCACTCACTCACACACTCTCTCTCTCTCTCTCTCTCTGCTTTACTGGTCATGTAGTTCAACTCAACACCCATCCATTCATCCCTCCATTCATCCCTCCATTCATCCCTCCATCCATCCCTCCATCCCTCCCTCCATCCATTCATTCATCCATCCCTCCATCCATCCATCCCTCCTTCCCTCCCTCCATCCATACATCCCTCCATCCATCCATCCCTTTCTCCCTCCCTCCCTCCCTCCATCCATCTGTCCATCCATCTCTCTCTCCCTCCCTCCCTCCCTCCCTCCCTCCCTCCCTCCCTCCATCCATCCATCCATCCATCCATCCATCCATCCATCCCTCCATCCATCCATCCCTCCCTCCCTCCATCCCTCCCTCCCTCCATCCCTCCCTCCATCCATCCCTCCATCCCTGCGCAGATATGTCCAACAAATTTATGGAATGAACACTACAGTCTCATGGCAAATCAAAACAATGTGCCATGAACCTGTGACAGCACAGTAGAAGGCACTAGAGTGGTGGGCCAAGTGGCTGTCTGTACAAAATATATCTTTCCTGAATGTTACTTGAAAAATTACTGACACTTAACTACTTCGTTAATACCAGATATAATAGTACTGGAAATATCTTCCCAGTACTCTTTGTCATATAAGGCTTTGAAACTCCCGACAGTTTTGAATAACTGTCCTCCACCTTCTCACTTCCAACTGTCTACCACTCAGTATGTAAAAGAAAACTTTCTAATATATTTTGGTGTAATTATCTTAGTTACAGGATGAGAGCTATGCTCGTGGTGTCCCGTCATCCCAGCACTCTTTGTCTTATAACACTTTGAACCTACTGACTGTTGTGTGTATGTGTGTGTATGTATGTAAATCACAAAGATGTTACCACATGACAAATAATGTGACAATGCTTGACCACAAAGGAAAAAATGAGACTTGAAATTCCTTAAGTATTTTTATATTAATCAATACATATCTGGAAGGATGAATATTACGAGTAGTCTCCACCCTCTGTCATCAAATTCAGGGAATAGCTTCTTCTAGTAAAAGAGGGTGTGTTTGGGGCTGGACAGTGAGGTGCCAATCTCATTGCCATGAGGTGTGTAGCTCAGAGTAAACATTATTGGGTGAGTGTTAAATTTAATCTGGTGTGTGTGTGTTTTCTCTCATGTTTTAAATACTGTACATGTAATTCACTCATTAGATAGTTTGTTTGAATTCCTCAATTCAAAATGGTTGTGTGTAATTTATTTGAATTCCCTCTTTATTTGATTAAGTGCTACTTAACTTTAATCTCTAAAGTGTAGCTATAAATACACATGTATGTCCACCCATATAAAAATATATATAAAATATATAAAATATATAAAACTATACAAATTTAAAAAATAATCCTAATAGAATGATTTAATAAAAATACTAATTTTGCTTAAATATTTTACAATCTACCACTGGAGTTCAAATGTACAAATATATAAATGTTAAAAAATCTGCTTTCCAATAGCTGGACAAGTACTGTATGTTGAAGAAAACTGCACTGTTGAGCAAATGTTTCTAATAATGTTTCACAGTTAGTTTCAAAGAAACTCTTCACAAAGCATAAAACAGCCTGAAAATAAATGCTTTTTCTTGGCTGGTGTTTCCTTCAGTACCCTATAACCTTAAATCCTTAGCCTTATCAACTATCCCACACACCTCATATGACCTAATTTTCTAATACAATTTACATTTTAGATAATTGCAACAGTCTGAAACTCATATTTTTTTTGTATGTCTGTGTTTCACTGCCATTGACCAGTTGAACAAGTATTGTTAAGCAATCTTTTAGTCGCCTTTGTGAGTATATTGTTTCCCAGTCATAATTTTTTCAAGCATTATTTTTTCTTGGACAGCTCCATGTTTGTACAGTACCTATCTCAGCATTTTTCACTTAAGATACTGCAGAATAAATAAAAGGAAATAATATATTTGTAGTGTTTATATACTGTATTAAATATCAGTAGAAAACATGATACTACAGTATCAATTTTATAATAACATTATTAGCAATCTATTGTTATATTTTCTTTGGTACTGTGTTGCTGAGTAAGGTGGACATCCTCAACAGATGGGCCTGGACAGGAGAGGAGCCACAGGGGAAGCGAAGATGCTGAATACTGGCAAGACTCATCACTGCCCCTACTGTGTCTACATCACTAGTAATTATGCTCATCTAATGAGACATGTACGCACACACACTGGGGAGAAGCCATTTGCCTGCCCACATTGTCCTTTTCGAGCAACTCAAAAGGATAATCTAAAGAGACATGTTCGCACTCATACTGGCGAGAAACCCTTTGCCTGTGCTCATTGTCCCTACACTTTTGCTGAGAAGAGCGGCCTGAAGAGTCACATATGGAACCACCATAATTAAAGGTATTTGATTCATCATAGGCTTTATTTTTATTTATTTTTTGCTATAGCCCTTAAAGGCATAAGTGCCCTGCATTATTTAGAACTAAATATGGCAATAATAATGTAAATTACACCATAACATTTAATATTGTTGAGAGGTCTGATTTTGTTTCAAAAGCTAACATAATATGAAACATTTTATCAGGTAATCTTGCTTCTATTTATTAATTACTGTATTAATAATTAAAATGATTATTCACAATTTATTAGCTTTATTCAATCTTAATGAATAATTTGTAGTATGTTTTATTCAAAATTTGGTGATATTTTTGTTATTCAATTCAGTGATAAATGTCATTTTAAACGAGACAACTTTCAATTGTATGCAGGGATGCATTCCCAGACACTTCAGAATAATAATATTAATTATATATTTATAAAAAAATACAGAGGATCTGATTGGAGTGAACACTCTGTACTTATATTTCATGAAATCATATTACAGGCCCAAGAATATATGTAATAGGATACAGTATGTATTTTAAAATGTTAAGGTTCATTAACAGAAAATAACACACAAACATTGTGTTTACTGTGCTGTTTAATGCTCATCACTTCAGTGCAACATATAAATCGTTCTGGAGAAAAAAGGAGGCTACATTATAAGTGCAGATCATTTACATAAAATGTGCTTCTTGGTTCAAACTTGATGTGAAACTCAATACAGTAGTTATGCATTTAAAGCAATTTTTAATAATATTAAATAAATTAATTTTTGTGCATATTATGTCAAAGTTATTTTTATCTGTTTAAAATAATTAATGGTCATGATTTATATATCACATAAAAGTGGTCTGTGTTTAATTCCCTTGTGTTCAACAGGAAATTTGCTTAGTTTTTGAATGTAGTTAATATCAAAGAATAAAATATCCTAAAAGTGCTTTATTGCTTCCTTTCCCCACACAAGCTGAAATGAAAAGTATTCTTACAAGAAAATTATAAGGAATTTATGTAAATTCATAATTTGTTTCAAGTGTTTTATGTTTAACTGCTGGGCAGCTGTTAAACATAAAACACAGCTGGCTATAAATAGCCAACAACACTGCTGTGCGCAAGAAAAACAAATAACAAAAAACAGTTTTTCCTTCTCAACTCAACTTTACACCTCAACCCTGGAGGTGTACATTGCCTAACAAAAGTTTTGCTAGGTGGTGCAACATACCTAAAGGTCTGAGTATAAAAGTCCTCTTACATAGATTTAATCAAAATAGTAAAGTCCTAATGTATGTACATAGACATGGATACATTTTTCAAAGGTCTTAATATAATATCTAAACAAAATAGGTCATACACAGGGTCGTCAAAAACACCCAGCTTTACCAGTATCTCTCTTAGAGATTTCCCTTTGGCCCATGCCAACATAGTAGATAAAGGCAAGAAGTTTTGCTATGTATGATGTTCTCCCCAGGTGACCTTAAGCCAATCCCATAAATTGGTCAGTTCTCAGCATAAAGATCCTGCTATTCCCAGAAAATAGAGGAGTGGGAAGATTAGCGTTTTGGGATCTCGCTGTATGTAATAATTCTTGTGTTTTTGCCATCTATTTTTATTTTGGCATCTTGTAGTATAATATCTGGGTAACCTCTATTTCTGAAATGATTCCATAAAGATTCTTCTGCCTCTTGTAGTTTATCTTCGTTACTTATTATTCTTTTAAACCTAATTGCTAAGGAGTAAGGCAGTGATTTCTTGAATGATAATGGGTGACTAGACAAGTAAAGTAGGTACAAATGAAGGTTCGTTGGCTAATAATGCACTGTGGTTTGTAAAGTTCTGTTACTGTCTTCTATATACACCCCTTTGTATCTAGAAAGGGTACACTTGTATCATTGGTTTTTAGTGTAAATTTTAGGTTTTTGTGCACTGTATTTGCCCAATTAAAGAATTGATCCAGTTCTTATCTACCTCCTTCGATGATACCAAAGATATTGTGTATGTATCGTAGGTATATTAATAAACTCTGCTCTCACTGTTTTCTGGCTGATTCAAAGACTGTGGACAAATATTTCAGCTATTGCCACACTGCTTGATGCCCCTATTGCCACACTGCTTGATGCTCCTATTGCCATACCCTTTATTTGTTTAGAAGTTTTACCATTCAACGTTAACAAGGAGGTCCCTTATTATGTGTAAGACAGCTTCCTCTAACAGTTCCTTTGTTGGTGGCCTAAAGACTCCTGCTTGTCTCAGGTCCTGTTTAATTCTATTTTTATTCAAAAAATTCTGTCACCCTTTTAGCCTCTTCTCTCTTTGGTATACTGAGATAGAGTGAGATTACGTCCAGAGAGAAAATGCATGTCCCTTGTGGAATAGGATCTTTAAGTGACTGAAGTCTCCTTATGAAGTCTGTTGTGTATATCAGATGTTCAGGTAGGAGATTAACCCTTAAACTGCACAACACATCAATAGCTGTGGTGAATAACTGTCATGGAATTACGCACTACAGCTATTATGTGTTGGAGTACGATGCAAGATTTAAAAGTTCCGTGGCTACAGGGAGTTCACATCAGCTTCCTCAGGGCTCTTGTGAACAGACGCCATTTAAGAAAAAAATCATGGGCAACATTCCCTTGTGTGAGAGCCTTAGTACTGACTGAGCAACCAAGACTGGTGCACGCAGCATGAGCTAACAGCATTGCTGTACAGCTGATGACCACTGCATTGCCTAAATATGTAAAAAATATATGTAACTGGTATTATTTATTGATGATAGTACTATATTACAGAAGACCACTGACTGTGATAAAAATTACCAGGATTCTGATAATAGCAGGATTGTGGCGATAAAAAGCACTGCTATATGGTGGGAGGAGTAATGCTGAGGGAGAGAGGTGTCGTCGTCTTCTGATGATGTGCATTAATTGGCTTGTTGATTGCAGCAATCAACAGCCAATTAATGCACAACTATATTCTACCCACTTCAAGGCACCGTATGGGCCAATAGGCGCTCTGCAGTTACTTCCATTCTCATGTACCCACTTCACCCAATACCCACCTCACCCAAAACCAATAAAAAGCAAGAGTTATGTCAAATGTTTCATACACAGTGTATCAAGTGTATCATAAGTGTATTGTTAAGTGTAAAAGTCTTTGAGAATGTAAGAAGCCCTTACGAAATGCTTCTAGGCATCAGACCATTAATAAAAATTAATTTTGGAGAATTGATATTTCCATTACCACCGATAATGAAGAAAAACATAAGAAATATTGAAAAAATTTGTGTTAGAATTATTAATCTTACTTTTTCGGTCATATTCAACAACATATGTTTACAAGAAAGACTGCTACCAAAATATACTAATATATATATATATATATATATATATATATATATATATATATATATATATATATATATATATATATATATATATATATATATATATATATATATAGTGGCACCTCGACTTACGATTGTCCCGACTTACGATAATTTCGAGTTACGATGTAAATTTCATAGAAAAATGCGACTCGACATACGATGGTGTCGTCGACTAACGATATTTGTTGGTACACGTTCGGGGCGACCAAGCACGTGGTTCCCGGTCACGCGGTCTGACCTGCCTCAGTTTACTAGAGCTGCCCGCTTAGTGACGATCGCGCCTATAAAAAATTCCGCATTTGTGGTGATTTTTTGCATTTTGAACATTAAAGTAATTATTATATATCATGCCATGAGTCCCAGGAAAGTCAGTGGTAAGGCTCAACATATGAAAACCCATGTAAGGATGACCATAGAGCAGAAACAAGAGTACAGAATGTCTCTTCCTCAACAATTAAGAAAATGTGTGCAGCATGGGAAGAATTGCAAACCTTTGCTGAAACAACTAGCCCCAATCAAGCTGCAGAAGGCCGTTGCCTTAACCTATTCAATGACACTGTGATGCATCATTGCAGACAAATGTTAAAATGAAGGGAAAAACAAATATCTCTTGACAAATTTGTAGTGAGACAAACGAGCAGTGAACCACAACCAGGTCCTAGTGATATTCAGGCAAAACGTAGGAGAGAGAGTACCCCAGAGAAAACATCACTGCCTGATGTGATAATGGAAGGGGACTCCCCTTCCAAACAGTAACACCTCTCTTCCTCCCCCCTCATCACCATCTTCCATATGCCATCAAGAGCCCTCCATAAAGGTAAGATAAACTTGGGTACTGTATTGTAGTTAGAAAAAACATTGCATTCAGTATAAAATGTATTTGTATGTTAATATTTTGGTGGGTGGGGAATGGATTAATTCAATTCCCTTTATTTCTTATGGGAAATATCGCTTCAACTTACGATATTTCGACTTACGATCCGTCTCTGGGAACGGATTAGCATCGTAAGTCGAGGCCCCACTGTATATATATATATATATATATATATATATATATATATATATATATATATATATATATATATATATATATATATATATATATATATATATACTGTCTCCACTCGATCATCCGGACTATATGGGAAGGACCCCCAGTCGGATTATCACATTTTTCGGATAATGGTACTTTTTCACCTACGAGTCCAAAAGTGGCAATTTCCAACTACTTTTATACTACAACCAACATAATTTGAATTGCCTTGCCACATATAATTATTAAATATTCAACTAGAAACCTCAACTTACCTTGTTGGTGTTCGTCTTCTTGATTGATGCCACACATCTTGAAGTTAAGAATTCTTAACAATTTACGTAACTTATACTAACACAACACTAAAATTAACACTCAAAATTACTGTAGAGTTCATTAAGCAAAGTTAGTTTTGACTGCCAGCTGCTGAAGCCTCACTGGTTGAAGGCATTTGGGTTGCCTGTGAGGCCTCGCTTGTTGAAGGCGCTTGCATGTGCCTCACTTGTTGAAGCGCTTGCATGCCCTCATTTGTTGAAGGCGCTTGGCTTGCCTGTGATGCCTCACTTGTTAAAGGCGCTTGGCTTGCGCCTCACTTGTTGCAGGCACTTGGCTTGCCTGTGAAGCCTCACTTGTTGAAGGCATTTGGCTTGCTTGTGATGCCTCACTTGTTGAAGGTGCTTGCTTGCTTGCGCATCACTTGTTAAAGGCGCTTGGCTTGCCTGTGGCGCCTCACTTGTTGAAGGCATTTGGCTGCCTGTGACGCCTCACTGGTTGAACAACACATAACTTGTCTTTAATTGCTAGGACAACCTTCTTCCTCTTAACACCTCCAGAATGATTGATGCTGCTACCAGACATAGTCTTGGCCAAAAATGTTCAAAGTTACTATGAAAATAAAAAAGTTATTTAAAAAAATATTTCACTAATGGCGCAGCACTGTGTGTAACACGAGGGACGGATGCACATGGGTTGACCAGTGTTGGACAGGTCCACTTGGGCTGGGGCAGCTATAGCGCGTTACGTAGACGGCCAGGAGGAAAAAAACTCAATATTTTTGAAGGAAACTTCAGCCTGTGCACATTAATTTTAGGAAACTTATTTATTTGTTATTACATAATTACTAGTACTTATTTCATTTGTTTTTGGCTATGATTAAGTGTTCTAAAATTAATGGTTATTCCTGTACCTAGGTGGTCCCTTCCGACGCACCCCTCCCACCCTCCCGACACAACCCACCCACCCCACTCCTTCCTCCACCATGCGTCTAGAGCCACAGACGGGATTAATACGGTATGGCCGAATATTCATCCGGCCAAACCAGCTTTTATCCGGTTCCTGTGGCCATTTTGGCCGGATATTGTGATAACTTTATCCGAATACAATTTTGGCCGTATAAGGGCGTTTTCCGGATGTTTGAATCCCGGATAATCGCGGGGTTACAGTATATATATATATATATATATATATATATATATATATATATATATATATATATATATATATATATATATATATATATATATATATAAACGGAAATGTTCGTTTGTGCATAACCGCTAATCTCCGAAAGTTCTTCACCGATTGCTTTGGAATTTTCACACAACACTCCATTCACATCAGAGCAGGTTTTTATATACATACTATATAGATATCACGTTTGTGATAGTAAAAAAAATGTTTTTTCTGAAAAACTGTGTTTTTCATGCGAGGGAAATCTTCGAAACCTCTTTACCAATTGCTTTGAAATTGACACAACGTTGCATTCGAATAGGTGAGTCTTTTTATATATCTGCTATATACATGCCTCACCTGTGATAGGAAAAAAAACATGCTTTTTTTTTAAAAACAGCGCCATCTGTTGGACGTAGGAGCAACACACACACACACACACCGTAATCTCCAAAAGTTCTTCACCGATTGCTTTGAAATTTTGATACAACGATGCATTCGAATAGGCGTGTCTTTTTATACACCTACTATATAGATGTCACCCCTGTGACAGGTAAAAACATGCATTTTTGAAAAACAGCGCCATCAGTTGCACATAACAGCAACATGCACGCTATACTAAATATGTCACGAATTCCATTTCAATGGTTCCGATTGCATTGATAAATATTATTTTCATAGATTTTGATTTATTTTATTTTTTATTGAATTATTTTGTGTGACATTCTGTTGGAATTGAGCTGTGTTGTTTACCATACCATTCATTTTGTAAGTACTGTATAAGTATAGATGCCATACTTGTGAGAGGTAAAACTATGCTTTGCTTGAAAAACAGCGCCATCTGTTACACGTAAGAGCAATGCACATGCTATACTAAATATGTTACAATTCCATTTCAATGTTTGTGATTGCATTGATAAATTGAATTTTCATAGATTTTGATTTATTTTCATTTTGATTTAATTATTTTGTGCGAATTGCGTTGGAATTGAGCTGTGTACCATACCGTTCATTTTGTGAGTATAGTTTATTTTTTTATTTTTTCATATTTTCATTTCATTTTTTAACTGTTTTTCTTATATTTCAGTGATGGGAACATCAGAACACTTGATGTTCCCAATTTTCTGATGGGAACATCAGACCATTTGGGAAGGCATCGGACGAGGGAGTGGGGAAATGGTGGGGATGACGAGGGGATGGCAGTGAGAGATGGTGGGAAGGACGAGGGGGACAAAGGAGGAGATAATGGTGGGGAAGGATGAGGGGACGGGGGAGTTTGGGATGGTTGGGACGAGGGGATAGGGGAATGGAGAATGGTGGGGAGGACAAAGGGACAGGGGGAGTGGGGCATGGTGGGAAAGAAGAGGGGATGGTGGAGTGGGGAATGGTTGGAAGGCCGAGGAGATGGGTGAGGGGGGAATGGTGGGGAGGACTGGGGGACAGGGAAGGTTGCTGAGCAACAGCAACGTGTGGCCGGGCACTGCTAGTTTATATTATATATATATATATATATATATATATATATATATATATATATATATATATATATATATATATATATATATATATATATATATATATATATATGCGGAAAATCCACAGAGAAATATGAAAGGAGGTGAACGTTTCGGCTTTGTTAAAGCCTTTGTCAACACCAGACTCAGTCTGGTGTTGACAAAGGCTTTAACAAAGCCGAAACGTTCACCTCCTTTCATATTTCTCTGTGGATTTTCCGCATAAAATGATCAGTGTTTTGTGATCGTCAATTGCATATATATATATATATATATATATATATATATATATATATATATATATATATATATATATATATATATATATATATATATATATATAATTGGAGAAAATATATTAATTCATGAAAACTTGGCTTATTAGGCAAATCGGGCCTTGTATAGTAGGCCGAGAAGTGCGTTCTGGCTACTAGGCTATATATACTAGGTATATATATATATATATATATATATATATATATTATTAAATATGACCGCAAAAGTAAGATTAATAATTCTAACACGAATTTTCTCGATCTTTCGTACGTTTCTTTTCACTGTTGGTGATAATTCAAAATCAATTCTCCAAAATTCATTTTTATTTCTAGTCTGACGCGACACTTGAGCGCGTTTCGTAAAACTTATTACA